>NW_006433950.1:2816246-2843515 GCF_000325575.1 Pteropus alecto | reverse complement strand
TCCAAAGGAAAAATCAAGCATGATCTTTTTATGATGTAAATCAGATCACATTACTGTGCTCATTAAAACCCTCCAAAAGCTTCTCAGTGCCCTCAGAATAAAATCCCAAGTCCTCCCCATGGCTCTGAGACCCCGTGGGCCACTCCCCCACCTCTGTTCCCCTCCGCCCCCCACTGCAGCCCACCGCGTGGGTCCGCCTCAAAGCCACCGAGCTTGTCTCTGCCGCACGACCCTCACGCTTGCCGTTCGGTCGACCGCAGGCATGGCAGGAACCTTCTTGTTACTCAGGTTCCCACTCAGATACCACCTGGTCACAGACGCCTCGCCCGAGCAGCAGCACCCCACCCTCTCAGATTCTCTTTAGAGCCCTAATGACGCACAGAAATGGTCTCGTGCATTTGTTCACGTGCTCATTATCTGTCTCTCCCATGAGAACTTAAGAGCTATGAGGTGGGTGCCTGCCCTGTCCTTTTTCCCTCTCTGTCCTTAGTGCCTCAGACAATGCCTGGCAGAGAGTGGGTGCCAGAAACATTTCGAATTTCAATATATACATGGGTGGATGGATGCACGGGTCCATGCATGTGTGCATGATGCATGGATGCATGAATGGATGGATGGATGCATGTGTGGATGCATGGGTGGATGCACACATGGATGGGTGCATGGATGCATAGATGGATGAATAGATGGATGCACACACAAATAAAGCAAGCATGCTTGCCTGCATTTCACAAGAGAGACCACTGGAGAGAACCGCCAGTTCTCTTGCCTGAGCCAGAGATGACCCCTGGAGAGGGGGAAGGGCACTTCCTGTCTGCCCCATAGAAGACCCTGTTGGCAACGCACCCCTATTCCCTCGGCTTTCACCTCCAGCTCTGAAAGCTGCTTGCTGGGAAGACCCCAGCTCTCTGCCTGAGGCCTTGCTCCTGACCTCAGGGAGCACACTTAGCCATGTTCACGGCAAGCTGGAAGTGCTGGAAAATTAATATCCCCACAAGCCCACTTCAATATGCGAAGGACAGGGAGCTGGTGGATAAATACCCCCGCTACCTCGTGGCGGCAGAATTAAACCCCAGTTGTCCTCGGTGATAACCGGCTCAGTGACACAGCCTTTCTCGGTTACCTTCCTTCCCCACCTCGCTTCACGACTCTCTCCCCGGCGTTTGCTGGGACCACCTCCCAAGCAAACAACTTGCGCCGGACTCCCTATCCGAGTTTGGGGGAAACCCAGCCAACGCCATCCGATTCTGCCGGGCCACCTCGTGTGAGGCAGCCAGGCTGGGGAGCGGCCCGGGTCTCCGATTCAGAAACACCCCTCCCCCACGCTGGCCGCTAGCCTACGGCTCCTGCTTCCTGCGTCCTTACTTCAGGACTTTCAAACTTGAATTTCTCTTAAGTCCTTCGGCGAGAGAACACACACCTTCGTCTTGGAGATGGTTCTCTTCCAGGCTGCGAAGAACAAGGGAGAAGACCCAGTTGAAACCGTAACATTTATCATGGAAGATGATGTTAAAGATAAACTATTTGCCCCCCCTTTAGAAAATCCAACATCTAAAAACCCACATTTACAAAGAAAGTAAGAACAAATGAGGCAGGGTTTGAGGGTCTCCATTCCAGAGACATTTTGGGGAGAGAATTCGCCCCAAAACTCTACTATATAAGAAGTTCCCTCACGCCCTAGTGACTCTCTATCCATTTTCCCTTTCTTATCAATGGAAGCCGCATTTCATTTGGGGCCGCCACGTGCTCGATGAAAAGATGACTTTCCCACTCTTTCTCCCGCTGCAGCCAAGGTTGGCCAAGAGACACCCGCATGGCCGTGAACACACAAAGGGAAGTTGACAAATGGGGCTCCTGGGAATACTCTCTAAAAGGGAGAGACACAGCTGGCCTGTGCCTTTGCCCTTCCTGGGTATCCAGACTGAAGCCTGGATTATAGGAGTGATGCTCTGGATGCTGCAGCCATCTTGGGATCATAAGGCAACCGACCATAACGATGAAGACACAGCCCGGGGATGGGATGAAACAGAGTCCAGACCCCCGCTGGCCTCGTGGAGCCACCATGCCAGCCTATGCTGCCTACCTCCGGCATGCCTGTGCGTGAAAAAATACATCCTTTACTGCTTCAAGCCACTGTAGATAGAGATTTTCTCTCCCTTGCAACCTAATGTCGTCATAACTGACACAGTCAGAGCGAGGCACTCTGACGAGAAACTCCGAGAAGTCAAACCCAATCAGGATCTAATGAACGGTCCCCTAGCAGAGCCAGGGAACCCCGCCAACAGCCAAGGCCCCTCCACGACGTCCGTTTTGTGACAATGTTCCGAGGTATCGGTGCCCTTCTGCTTCCTGAAGAAGTCAGCGTTTTATCTCCCTGACATACTCTGGAACCGCCCAGAACATGTCATAAGAAGACTAGACTGGTGGCATCTGAAGAATGGAAAATTGGACTCGGTTTCACGTCGACACTGTGAGATTCGTGGTTTATCTTTCGGCTCGCCCCAAACTCCACTCCGCCTTCCAAGGTGGCCCTGACTCTCTCATCCGGTGGTCTCAGGGACCCGCATGCGCTTCGAAAGGATGAACAGTGGCGGCAGTGGTGACAGTCGGAGTTAACTAGCAGCAGCGGCAACAGTAGCAATTACCGTCACTATGACAACCCGACACTTACGAAGCACTGACGCACAAGCAGCTCTTTATGGAAATTACCCGGTTTAATTCCTTCAGAAGTGTTTCATAGTGAGCAGGTTCACACCCTCATTGTATGTGGAAGAAACCTGAGGTTCAGAGGCCGTTATTGAACTTGCCGGCCGTGAAGCTCCACCCACTTGATTCTAGAGTCTGTGCTCTCAGCCACTAGGCCACATGGAGGCAGTAAACAAACCAACCAACAAACCGTTACATACGACTAAACGAAGAGAATGAGCAGCTGTACCCCAGGCTCTCTAAGCTCCGCTCCACCCAGGACATTGAAAGGCAAACGCCATCTTCACGCACCCACCCCTTCATGCACCTTCGTCACGTCCAGGGAGGAGGCCAGGGAAGGAGGAAAGGCGGTCACCCGCCTCCCCAGAGCGCGGATGCGCCCGGACTCACCAGAGCTCTTCCAGGGCCACGTTCTTTTCCAGCATCGACGCCAGGGCCCGAGCACCTGTGCTGCCGATGTCGTTCCCCACCAGGCTGGACGGGACCGGGACAGAGGCGAGTCAGAGCGGGCAGGGACCGCGGAGCTGAGCTCGCCCGCGAAGGGCAGCCCGCACGGCCGCAGAGCCCGCTGCTCCTCGTCAGACATCACTAACCGATGCCCTGCTCTCTCCCACTGAGCCCCCGAAGCGGCCATGGAACCCCCCAGCCCGCCCCCCGACGTGGCACACAGGGCAGCTACTATTAGCGAATGAGAGCTGGTCCTGGAGGTAAAATGTGCTCAATTCAGCCCAAGAGCTTCGATTTACAGCTAGGGAATCGAGGCCCTTGAGGGGAGAAGGAACAGCTCCGAAGTCACCCGGAAAGACTCGAGGGTCCTGCCTCTCATCTCACTGCCTAACCAGAGGTTAAAAGTGAAGTTCAAAGACCTTCCAAACTGGCCCAGGCTCCACCCCCCTCGGCCTGGCTCCCTCTTGACAGCTGAGGGACGACAGGGAAGCTTACCTGAGCCACTTCAAGCTCTGGTGATCACCTACAGCTTCAGCCAAGGCCTGGGCCCCCTCGTCACCCACCTTGTTGCCCCAGAACCTGAAAAGTCCAACAGATAGTGTCGGCGAGTCCCTGCTGTGTGTTCTAGACAAGCACCAGTAATGTCCCTTCTTTTCGTGTCCCCAGCCCGAGGGGCAGGACCTCCGATCCCAGACAGGTCTCTGTGGGGCTCCTAAGTCCCTGCACAGTGGACCTGCCTCCATGATTTTGGAGGGATGGTCAAACTTCACTCAGATTTTTCAGCGGCTTGAAATCAGACTTACAAGAACAGTAGAGGCCCCCACAGTGCAAAGCAGTGTGACAGGGGCAGGGAACTCACTCCCATGGCAATTCGCATGGTGGTGACATTTTCCCCCCAACATTCAGGTCAGCCCTGCTTCCTGTAACTGCACACCAGTCCTTAACTACCCTCTGGCACCACCCAAAATGAGTCTGGCTCTCCTTCTGCAAGCCAGCTCGGCATCTCTCGCTCGTTCTTAATGCCCCCCGTCCCTTCACGGTGTCTAACTCCTGCGCCTTCTGGGCCACCCTCCTCAGCGCCCCTGTAACCTGGAAACACCCCTCGTCAAAGGTGGAGCCCAGCTCATCCCTCGATCCGTGGGACATTAGCCTGGACACGCTTGTGTACGAGAGAGCACAGACGGCTGAACTACGGTGTTCGCCGCATTTCCCTTCATATGTAAATATTCGCTGAGCTCTGGCTGGGTGCCAGCCCTGCCCCGTGCCCGGGGACAGGTCACGGCAACAGCAAAAACCCTGGCACCAACACGAGCCCAGCGAAGGAGATGACGGCATCTCACCAGCGGAGGACAAAGCGGCTATTGTTTAATGAGGTTGCACGATACGGAAAGATGCCTATGATATAGTGTTGAGAAGAAAGTGTCAGGTACCGAACAGTTTGTGTGATATAATAGAGTCTGGGGGTTTTAGCGCGGAGTCTGGCCCAGATAGGAGCCTTCATAAATATGTGTTGAAAGATAAACACCCCTGACGTGCCAGAGGTGACCTCGAACGGGAAAGAGCTTCGTGGGCGGTGGCCACCCTTGTTCCAGACTCTGTGCTGCTTGGATGCAGCTTAGAAGAGGTGCTGGTGTCCCCAGCAATGCAGTCCCACTCCGGGCTCAAACTGGGCCTGTGGGCAACACGCCTGCCTGCGAAATGGGTTGGAACAGCTGGGCCCTAAGGTTATTCTCTCCTCCTACAGTCTTGGGTTCTGAGACCCCCAATTCCTGTCGCTGTGACCCCAGTTTACAATAGGGCAAGACAGGACAGGAGGGGGCTGCAGGGGTCTGCACGGTACAACCCTAGGGGACTGTCACTCCGCCCAGCAAACAGGAAGCTCCACGCTGGGGGCCTGGGGCCTGTGGAGGTGCATTCCCAGCCGGTGCCTGACTCAGCTCCCTTCCCTGTGAGGCTGGCAAGAGCTGGAAGGACCTGGGGAACCACCTCCCATCCTGGTCGCTAGCCTTCCCCACTTCCTCCTCGTTCCTGGGTCCTCGCCAGGCTACGCGTCCTCTGGGCAGCTTTCTGAAACTGCTTACTCCTGGGCCCTGCATCTAGATATTTCATCTAATTAGTCCGGGTGGGGCCCAGGCAATGGCATTCTTCAGAAGCTCCCAAGTGGTTCCAACGTGCAGACAGAGGGGAGAAGCAGAGCCTTAGCACCCACGAGGGCCAGCGGGCTTCCTGCCACCTAATCGCAGGCACCGCCCTCCCCCAGCCCTGGTGTCCTGAGCTTCCTGTTTATCTAATGAAAAGCAGGTGCTGAGGCAGCCGAGGGCCGCCCACTGGAGCCTGCACTGCCTCTGGGCCTTCTGGCCAATGCGTTGCACCTGCCCCCAAGTTCCCACAAGCCCCATGCCCCTCCATGTGGCCCCCAGGTCCCAGCATCCAACCTACCCCAGGAACTGGAGGGAGGCGTTGGCCCTGAGCCCCTGGGCCAGCACCTGGGCTCCTGCGGCAGTGATGTGGTTGTTCCCCAGCCTGGAAGGGAAGACAGAAGAGGCTGGGAAAGCACACAGGACAGGAGGCCGGGTAGTGCCCTGCAGGCCTGGTCCGGACAGAGCAACCTGGACAAGCGCTGTGGGGACCTCTGCGCAGGACGCGGAGCCAGTCCCCCAGCGCCTGCCGCCCTCCGAGCCCAGGGAGCTGATACGATGGCTCCTGCAACCTCGTTTTCTGCCAGCCAAGGGAAAGGAGTGGGGGAGGCAGGGACTGTTTTACGAAGCGGTGTGACAGGTGTGGGCAGAAGCCACGGCAGGCAGCAGTCCTGGTGTTTCCCAGGAGAGCAGGTGACTCACTGTCACACCTTTTCCAGTCTTAGCCATCTGCGCCTGTAGGCCAGGCCCAGGGCCCCTGCAGCCTCCCTGGATTCAGTCCACTCCCAAAGAGCGGGGGGCAGGCCCAGGGCTGGGAGGCAGCAAGGGACCCTGCTATGGGCCCCAGCAGAGGCCGGGGAGGGGGGTTCGGTACTTCCAGACACTTCAGAGAGTTTCAGAGAGGCCCTCAGGACTCATGCACAAACCCGGGCTTCCTGGAACAATAACACACTTTCATCTCCAAAGAACTTTCATACCCTTCAGCCGCTCTGACTCACAGTGACCCCCACGGGGCAGGTCTCATTACCCGCTCCGAGAAGGGGTGAGGTGGCCTCCCGGGGTGTGTAACCCAGGGCCCCAGCTCTGTGCTGGGGAACCCCGTCGCACCAAGGCCCGCTTCCCGTGGCCTGCTCCCAGCCAGAGACGGGGAGACAGCCGCTGCCTCTGCTGGGCGCCCTCGCCTGGAGGACTCCCAGTGGGCTTCCTCTCGCTCACAGAGCTGCGCTGAGTCTGAGCTGCGTCCCCCCCTCCCGCCCCCTCCCTCGGGCCAGAACTGGGTGGCATCTGTCAGCTCTCCAGCCTCTCCCAGCTCCTTCTCGGCTCCTCTCAGAGGCATTTTCCCACTAAACTGGTTGCTCATCTAATTCCCCCTTGAGAGACTGGACTGACACAGATAAACACACTGAGAACGTAGGGGACTGTCCCACGATCTGTCACTCACTATATAAAGCTCTTGCTGTATACTGTGTATATGCCCGTTAACTCCATCGTCACGACACCTGGGAGGGAGCGATTATTACTACGTCCATTTTACAGCAGGGGAAGCAGAGTCACACCGGGGGGCTGACCCAAGGTCACACAGCTAATGAGGATCAAATCTCAGGGATCCTGGGTTCAAATCCCCTGGCTCTCAACCACAATGCTCCATTAGCCAGTCCCCCGGCCTCCATGTCTGGCAGCTCCCTTCCGCTGCCCCGTCCCTGGGGTGCGGCCGGCCCGGGTCTCAGGTCTGTGCGTGGGGGTGGGGGTGGGGGAGGTGGTGGCAGCAGGAGACGTCCTCAGTACTGAAGAAGGCAGCTCTGGCATGGGCCTAGCAGGCCTGCCCGAGCCCGAGGTACGTCGTCAGCACGTGAAACACAGCGGCTCCCACCCCCAAACCCAGCCCAGCAGGCAGGAAGAATGGCTGCAGGCATTCTTCACCGGGTTTTCTTTTCTGCCTTGTCAATCTAAGAGGCAGTAAGGTCCCAGAGAGAAAGAGAAGCCAGGTCCAGCTGGGGACCGGCTGGAGGGACGATTTCGCGTTTTATCAATATGAGAGAGAATTCGGCTGAAGCCAGGAGGGTTGGAAGCGGAAATGCAGACTTCCCAGAGCAAAGCGCGAAACCCTGTACCCTGGGCCGCTGAGAAGACCTTCTGAGGCTTTTGGTAACTGGTGGCCACGGCTGTGGTGGCAAATGACCGCCGCATGCCTCCCCCCACAGCACACACTCAGCGTATAGCCGGGAACTCGGTAACCCAGAGACCTTGTGACCTTCAGACACAGGGAAGGAAAAGGGCCTGAGGACTTTCTTCAGCCCTAGGGGCTAAAGGTCAAAGGGCAGGAAGCCCTCAGCAGAGCCATTCCAGAGTTTGCTGGGGAGGTCACGGCATTAGCAAAACCCTGCTCAGAAGGGGTTCGGCCGGGAGATCACAGGCCCAGTAATGGGCTGAGCGGGGCAGGGACCGGACTGGGCCGGCTGAGCTAAGGGGAAGAAAACAGTTCAACAGTTCACGGAAGCCGAGGCTCACCTCAAGGCCAGGAAGTTCCGCCTGCACCCGAGCAGCCTGGCCATGGAGTGTGCACAGCCATCGGTCAGCTTGTTGTTGAACAGACTGGAACGTTCCGGGAGAGAGGAGACATGGAGACAAGGCACAGTGCACAGTGACCACCCAAACGCTCAGGACAGCAGCTGCCCTGCGCCCTGCAGCCACGCCAATACCCCGCCCAGCCCGTCGCTTGCTCACAGCTGCTCCCAGGGTTCTGGCCCGGAGTGAGGCTGGGGACACCGGGCCCAGGCCCACTTACGCTAACTTCTGCAGCTTCTCACAATGAAGGGCGTGTTCGATGAGCTTGCAGATGCCCCGGTCTGAGATGTTATTATCTCGCAGGCTAAAAAAAAAACACCAAAAAAATATATTTGAAAACAAAGCTGATGAGAGAGAAAAAAATGAACAAAACCCCAAAAGAGACCTTCACACATCTCCAAAGAGCCAGCATCTCTGCTTTCGAGAAATGCTGCAAGGCCCGGGCACCCCAGAAAAGAAGACTCCCCCCATCCCTGCCCAGGGTGCTGACGTCATGCAGTACGTAGGGGACGGCTCAGAAGTGCAGACCCAGAGCGCCTGCTAAAGCCCCCTGGGATCCTCAGGAAGTCACGAACCTAACCAGAGAAAGGGAAGGGGCGATCAGCAGCCTCTGAGGTGGGAGGGGGCTGCTGCCTGGGAAAGCAGACGAACTACTCCTGGGGGCAGGAGTGGATGCCACCGGCCAGGTGAGCAGGTGGCAGACCAAGTAGACCAGAGAGGCCGAAACGGTGGGAAACTGGCATTCAGGCTGCGGTTAGTGGGGCCCTGCCGTCCAGCCCTTCAGCCCAGTGACATCGCTCCTGCAGGCCCAGTCCTGCCTGGCAGGCCGCCTCCGACAGGCTTTTGGGCCCATGTTTCCAAAACTCACCTGATCTCAAGGTCTTCTGAAAGGATAACCTAAAATACAGACTCCTCGGACCCTCCCCGGGGCCGGCCATCCTGCCGTGCAGGGTGCAGCCCAGGGGTCTGTGTATTTTAACAGCTGTGTGCATGATTCTTCACCTTCAGACAAACTTGGGAGGCCCTGACTTAAAGCTCAGGCTCTGGAATCCGGCACCGTCTGCCACCAGGTAAGCCCTGGTGAGGATTTAAAGAGACAGTGCACATGAAGTTCTGTGAGCATCAGGCGCACAGTAAAAGCCACCCATACGGACGCTCCTCTGTTTGGACATGCCAGGGCTGCCCTGAACACCTAATTGTAATGGCACTGAACCCTCACAAGACCATGAAGTGGGCGGAGAGAAGGAAACTGAGGTGCAGACAGGTGAAGTGACTTGGTCACAGTTGCACGGCGTCTGGAGGATCTGGGCCAGACGGTGTCTCCAGAGCCTGCTCTTAACCACGGCGTCGCCGGCCCCTCTCTCAGTGATTTTCAGACTGCGGCTCACGAAATCAACTTCGAAGGCCACGGGCAGCATTTTTTGAATGGAAAAAGCGTAGGAGAGAGGGAGGGAGCACGGCGTGGCGGAGTTCACAGGGGACGGTTGTTTTGTTTTTCAGTTTTACATGCGCGTGCTGGCCTCTCTGTCCCTGTCACACCCACACGCAGGAAATGCCCCATCGTGCTGGCAGTTTCAGTACCGTGTGTGGGGGGTGAGGAGTGATGAACGTGGTCAAGGCCTTTCATTGCTAACGGAGCTGGTTCCCACTGACCAGCAGTGTCCGTGGTGTGGCCTCTGTGCGTCAGAACCACTAGGAGTGTCTGAAACTACAGATTCCTGGGCCCCCACCCAGCCCTGGGGGGTGGGAGCCACTGAGGACGGCCTGAGAATCTGCATTGCCACAGCCCCTTTGCCCCTGAGGTCAGTGCCGCAGGAGCTGGAATGGGACCAGCCTCACCCTCCTCTGAAACGAGGCACGGGCCGGCCTCCATGGGCCCCCCGCACCGCGGGAGGCGGGGGGCTGTCGTCCCCAGCGAGAAAGGGTCTGTTCATTTTAGGGATGCGTCTGTGAGGAGGGGTCTAAGAGGGTGACCCAGGCCAGCGGCTCCTGACCCCGAGGTCCCCTCAGAGAGCTACGGGTCCGTAATGCAGAGAAATGCACGTTCCTATTCCCACCGGGCAAACCACTCCCACAGGCCAGTCTAGAAATTCCTGAGTGGAAACATCATGACTTCTCCTTCCTGGGAATATGAGCATTGCACTGGCCACTTGCATTTACTAGGCCAGCTCCACTGTCCCCTGCTCTGCCTGGCTCTCGGGCCTGGGATGCTGATTCCCCAGGACCACGTCAGCAGGCACCCTGCTCTGGGTCCCTGTTGGTCAAGGCAAGAGTGGGGAGAGGGCCAGGTTGATCCCCCCAACCCCACCTTTCCAGGTCACTGCAACCTCAGGTGCTCACGGGCAGCCCGCCCCCTACCTTCCTCCCAGCCAATAACTACTTCTTCCTCTGCCCCTCGCAGGCCCAGGGAGGATCACCCCCCAGGCCCGCCCTGTCCCCGCCCCATCTCCATCCCGACACCCCGATATTACCCCAGGACCCTGCACCAGCCATTTCTGCTCTTCCTAACTCCTGCCCCTGAGCCTTAGTAAATTGTCCCTTTATTAAACTCTTCATGGCATCTGTTTCCTCCTGATAGTCATATTTATAATATATATTAACTATATATGATACACGTTAACTCCAGATGGTATGTTGTATTATTACATCCTACTTATAAACATAGGACCACAGTCCCTATGTAAGGAACAAAAGACCACGGCACACTTTCTAGTACGCAGCTCTGTGTTTGCTCCACGCAGAAAAAAATCCTCGCTGCTCTGGCCTAGAGAAGGTATGTCATCCTAACAGTTTCCAGGTGAGATCTGTCCCTTGCTTAGGTCAAATAAAGTTGCCTGGGAGGCTGAGTAGATTTTCACTTTAAGCTACAACTTCTGCTTTCTCAAAGGTTATAAATAGAGAGCAGAACATCCCCCTTTCAAGGCTGGAAGGGAAGTTGGGGAGCCTACAGTGTGCTGGCCACCAGACCTGGGTACGCCCTCTGCCCTCGCCCGGCCCAAGACATGGAGGGCGGCTCACAGGTGCCAGGGCACTGACCTTCCGAAGGAGAAGCCTCACACCTTCCGATCAGGGGCTGAAAACCGTGTGGGTGACACCAAAACCTCACTTGGACACAGTACTCCATAAGGAATGAAGGCACAGGCAAAACTCTGCAGCCCCTTTCTCTCTCTGGGGCCCTGAAATCTCATCTCGGTGGGCTTTTAAAGTTTCTGACAGGGCACAAGGTGCCTGATTTGGGACGGTTCCTTTGCATGTGTCTTCATGGTTGTCATGGAGCCTCTGAAGCCCGCCCAGAGACAGGCTGCTTGCAAGGAGCGGGGACTCGTAACCAGAAAGACGTGACTTGTGAACCTCTGCTCTGCCATTTCCTATGTGACCCCAGACAAGTTACTTGACATCTCTGAGCTTCAAGTCTGGGACGATGGGGGTAAGCACGTCTCTGCTACTGCCCAGGGTGGCTGTGGAGATGAAAAGAGGTAATTCAAGAAAGAGTGTGTCACAGGGCCTGTCACATAGGACGTCCTATGAATTATGGCTGTCATTCTCATATGGTTAAACAGGCTCAGACTGGGGAAGGGACCCGGCCAGGCCTGCACGGAAGGAACCGGGCCTGATCTCCCGGATCCCAGCACGGTGTTCCCGCACCTGCACCCCAATGGGGGCGGCCCCACTGTGCCCGGCCAGCGCGGCCCGGTGATACTCACTACAGAGCCTTGCAGACGCCGAGGCAGGGCAGCAGCTGCTCGACGCCCACGTCGCCCACGGAGTTGTGGTCCAGCTGCAAGGCCACGGGCTGCCGGAGGTGGCGCAGCACGAAGGCCAGGGCCGCGCACTCGGCAGGGCCCACGCCGCAAAAGGTCAGCTTGAGGTGCCCGACGTTCAGCCCACGCACGGCCTCCCGCGCCAGCCGCTCCTCCCGCATCTCATAGAGGCTCCGGATGAGCCAGACGAACCCCGGCATGGCGTGCATGCTCTTGGCCTCGCCCGGAACGGCCGGTGGGATGGTATGGAAGTGTTCGTGGAGGCTGCGGGCCAGGCACCTCCGGGCACAGGCCTGGCGCCGCAGCAGGGCCTTCTCGGACGCCTGACACTCGGCCAGCAGGACCCGGTGCTCCCGCGACACCAGCCCTGCCAGGAAGGCTGCTGTGATCTGCAGGTTGTGTGGCTCCGCCTCCTGCAGCAAAGCGGCCACACTGGCCTCCTCGCATCGCGAGTCGGGCACGCACAGCGTGGACAGCAGCCTGGCCAGCAGCGAGCTCCCCGGCTGGCGACCACCGAAGAGGTGTCTGAGCAAGGACGCCGGCAGCTCAGCACTGAGTGCGAGGTAGAAGGCGGCAAAGAAGCACTGGAACGTGATGTGCAGGAACTCCAGGGGGGCTGTGCTCCCGGGCGCACCCCTTTTGGCGTGCACCAGGAAGCCGAGAGAAACGTCCTCGCTGTCGACATGCGCCGCCTGGAGCTGCGGGGCGGAGAACACGTAGCAGCTCATGCCCAGGCCCCAGAGAGCCAGGCGGCCGAGGTGCAGGAGCGTGGGGAGCCTGCCTCGAAGCAGGCTGGGTCCCAGACCCTGACGGGCTGAGTCTGGGGGGGCGGCGTGCAGCAGGAAGTGCTGCAGGATCAGCAGGTACATGTCCGTGGTGGTCTTGGGGGACCCTCCGCCCTGCAGCAACAGTTCCTGGTGGCATTTGGACACCATCCACGAGAAGACGGGGAGGTGGCACAGACCGTGCAGGGCTGAGGTCGCTTTGAGCAGGCCGATCAGGCGGTCGGCCACCCCCGGCTCGCGATGGCGCTTCCGCAGGTACAGTTCGATGCCGTCTTCCGAGAAGCCCTTGAGGGCGAGCTCCGCGCGCACGTACTTCCGGAGGAACGCGGACACGGCGGCCGGACGGCTGGTCAACACCTTGCGGGCGTTCTTCAGCAGGTTGCCCTGCAGAAGGTTGAACAGCAGATTCTGGACCGACATGGGGTCGGTCGGGGAGCAGTGACGCTCACGGTCCGTGAACCTGAACCTGAACTCGTCAAAGCCATCGAAGGTTAAGAGCACGCGGTCGGGGTGGTCCAGGAGGAACTGGAAGACCTCCTGTTGGCCAAGGTCAGGCCAGCAGCAATGTTCAAAGAGCAGCGTCCGCACGGACAAAGGCTTTGCTATGCACTGCAGCTGCCGGCAGCTGAACGGGAAGACGAACAAAAACTCCTGGAAGTCCCGCCCCGTGGCCCACAGCAGGTGCAGCTGCTGCAGGAGCGTGCTCTTGCCGCTGCCCGCCTCGCCCACCACCAGCACGGTGTCCGCGTCCTCGTTGAGGTGGCCACGGGTGCTGAAGAGGTCCTCCAGGCCCAGAGTGGCCGGGCTCTTCTGTAGGGGCTCAGCCGTGCCCACCTCTGTCCGGATCTCCAGAACATTCTCTGTGTATATTTCCTCCAGGCAAAGATTCTCTGCCCCATCGTAGGTGCTCAGGAAGCGAGACTGAGCAGAGACCGTGGCCCTCAGCTTGGCCATGTACTTCGTACATGCAGCATCTGGAAGACAGAGGAGGGGACGGACGACGTGGGACCATGCGGAAGACGGGACCTGACACAGGGCTGCGTGGGGTGGTGTGACCTCACGGATGGGAGAGAACAGACAGCTCTGCAAGCACAAGCTGCGGACCCTGAGGACAGTCGCATAACGTTCCTAAGCCTGTTTCCTCCCCTGTGGGTGGAGGTTTTGAGATGGATCAATTAAGATAATGCATGTCAAGTGCTTCATTCAGTGTCCAACACGAAGTAAGTGCTCGAGAGACATTAGCTAGTGCGATTATTGACCCCTGATGCCAGGAGGGGCTGCAGACTGGAAGGGGCGCGGGGCTGGGGTCGGGGGACTCGCATCCATATCTGCTCCCCATACTGACTGAGGGCCTGCGGTAAGCCCATTCCCCACGCAGCCTCAGGTGCATCTTCCCAAAGGGGAACAAGGTGTGAAGGCTTAGGAGCCCAGTTTCTGAAGTCAGACACACCTGAGCTTAAAACCCAGGTTCACATTAGTTTGGGCAAAAGCCACTTAGCTCTTCTGGCCTCGGTAAAAATGGGGCAAATCTACATTTTGAGGGACTGTTTCAAGAGGAAACGAGACAGAGGTGAGAAGAATCCCTGACGTGGTAAACTTTCAAAAATGGTGTTTATCATTATTATTAGTGGGTGTGATGGGTGCGACAATGGCGCCCCAAAGATGTCTCTATTCTAATCCTCAGATTCCGTGAACATGTTACTATTCTTGTAAAATAGACTGGACGGACGTGATTAAATTAAAGGCATGGGGAGCTTATCCTGGGTTATCCGGTGGGCCAAGCGCTGGATGACCTCGGGGTCACTGGGGTGCCTGGGTCAGCCCTTGGACGAGACCTCTTGACCAAAGCCACTTCCTCATGCTCTTCGTGCCACCTTCTGCGGGACGCGTCCCCACGTGTAGGGTATGTCCTCGGCTCTGCTGCCTGTCCGTGGTCATCCCCACATCGATCTCGGCAGACCACTTTCGGTGTCAGGGGTGGGTTCTCCTTTCAGAAAATGGGGAAGTGGTGGACCAAGGCCCAGGGTGGCGGGACCTCAGAGCCCGGTTCACCCCGTCACGGCCTCACTGCCCCCCCGACCAGGTAGGATGCCTGGGATGTCCGAGCCCCTCTCGTGCCTGAGCTGGGTTGGTGACCGTGTGCAATGACAGACACCACGTTCCCTGAAGCCATTTGGTTGTTGCGTTTCTGACAGTAGCTCAATGGCAGAGATCGAGAGATACCAGCCTTTCATGAAGTATACAAAATGTCTAATCACTATGTTGTACACCTGAAACTCATATAATATTGTCGGTCAACTGTAATTGCAAAGTAGATTTAAAAAGAAAAGAGATACTAGCCCTACTCACATCTTTTTGGTACAGATAATGACAGTGTGGCACATAGGGTCAGCCTTCAATACGCGGTAGCCCCGGTAACCGTTCTGCGGGGCTGGAAGTCATCAAAGCCGACCCTGCTGTACACATTCATCCTGTTAACCCTCCCAACAGCCCGGTGACACAGTGGTGGTCTTCTCCCCAAAATGAGAAAACTGGGTCTCAGGCTTGCACAGCCAGTAAGTGGGATTGTAACAAATGTGTCTCGCCCTGGAGATTCTGCTCTTAACCGTGAATCTCCTCTGCCTTTCTTTCCTTGTCTGATGAACGAAGAATATATCTATACCTTCGAAAGGCAGGGTCGTCGGGACTGGTAATTCCTGAACATGCTGTAGAAGGAAGGCAGCCAATCCATTCACCTTCACGGTGGCAAGGTCGAGGAGCCTTCTCGCCTACGGGGAAAGAAAAGTCATTATTTTCCCCAGAAAGGCTGATGGAGACGCGAGCGAAGGTGTCTCATTAGGCAACTCTCTTCCAGAAAAGGCCAGAAGAACAGCCAAATGAAAACATGTTTAGAGAAGTCAGTACACAATTGGGTGGTGAAGTAAATGAATGGTTGAACAGACACATCCCTCTCGAGACCCACTGAAAGAGTGAATAACTAAAAAAAAAAGACATAAATCCATAACCCACGAGGATAGGAAAAACCATTCTGGAAGCTGGAAATCATTTGGAGAGAGCCGATTTAATCAAATCTTATGGCCTGAGATACCATCCCTGCACTTGACTCCCCAGTTTTCATCTCCAAGCTGAACAACGCCCCTGAACCTCAAACATGCACATCTAACTGCCTACTCGCCATCTCCACGTAGGTGTCTAATAATGCCTCCAACTTATACATACCCAAAACTAAACCCATACACACACAACCTACGGCCTTCCTTGTCTCGGCTAATGCCACCTTCCAGCTGCTCAGCCCTAAAGTTTGGGAGTCATCCTCGATGGCTCTCTGCAATCCAGCAGCACATCCTGTTGGCTCCACCGTCAAAGTATATTCAGAACAGCAAAGGCCAGCAGAAATGTAATGCAAGATACGTACATATGTCATTTTAAATCTTCTAATAGCCACATTTTTTAAAAGTAAAAAAAAAAATAGATAAAATTCATTTTAATCGGATATTTTATTTAACCCAATCTAGCTAAAAGATTACCATTTCAACACGTAATCAGGATGAAATACCGAGGTATCTGGCATTCTTTTGCCATACTAAGCATTTGAAACCTGGTGTGTGCTGTGCCCTCGCAGAATCTCACTGTGGACCAGTCAGTTTCACGTGCTCACGGGCAACACGTGGCCAGTGTTGACCACACTGGACCCACAGCTACAGAGCCCGGCCCTTCTCCTCACCTCCTCCACCACCACCTGGTCCAAGCCGCCATCACGGCTCACCTGGACAATCGCGAAGGCCTGACTCGCCTCGCTGCTTCCAGCCCTGATCTACACCACAGCCAAGAGTAGATCTTTTAAAATAAAAGTGTTTTCTTTTTCCATTCGGATCACACCTCTACTGTTACGAATGTCCCGAGAGTTCTGCCATTTTCTCAGCGTAAAGGCCCAAGTCCAGTGGTAACATACGAGGCCCTGAACAGACAAAAGTTGTGTCTACAACCGTCTGGACCCTGGCGCTTTCCCTGGCTTCATCTCCTACTCTTCACCTTTCTTATTCCACGCAACACACTGGCCTCAGGCTTTCTGGAAACATCAAGCACACTCTGACCTCCGGGCCTTTGCCCCGGCTGCCTCCTCTGGCCGGGCTGCCTTTCCCCCAGCTGCTCACACGAGGTTCCTTCACCTCCCTCAAGTCTTTGCTCAGATTCCGCCTTCTCAGTGAGAACTTCCCGACCGTTCTATTTAAAACTGCAATCGCTTACCCTCCGCCCCCTGCAACTCTCAATCTCCAGACTCTATTTTCTACAGCATGTGCCACCTTCTAACATACTCTGTCACTTGCTTCCCTTTGCTTACTGTCTATCTCCCCCCACTGGAATGTGAGCGTCTCCATGACAAGGATTCATATCCATTTTGCCCACTGAAGCATCCCCAACACCTAGAAGAGCTCCTGGCACAGAGTAGGCACTCAAGGGCTTGCTAAATGAATGAATAATAATAGACTGAGAAGGGCCAGAAAGCCGAATCCTAAGCCAACGACAGGCAGGGTAAAAACCACACAATATACGTCTCAGAATTTGTAAACATCTCTAGAACTTAGAGCCCCCAAGTACCTCTGGAACTGAAGGAATTGATTAAATTAAGTGGGGCTGAGACAAAGTGCTTTATGAAACAGGCCTCTGGCTCCTCTTACGCACTCCAAGCCATAAAACAAGAACAGGATGCTATAATAAGAAACATTGAAAAATAGCTCTTTGAAATTACAAGGATGATAGCAAAAATTTTTTAAATTCAAGAGTTTAAAGATAAAGTTGAAGATATCGAACAGGAAGCAGAACAAAAGGACATGGAAATTTGACAAGAAGTAGAAGAAAATTAGAGGATCTGTCGAGGAGTTCTAAAACTGAAACAGTAGGAGTTCCATAAAAGAGAAAATAAGAAGAAACCAACTAATTGAGAACATTTTCCAGGACATAAAGATATGCGTTTCCCTCTTCAAAGTACCTCTTGTGCGCTCAGCACAACGGAAGAACACCAAGGCACATAATTGTGAAATTTCAGAATGTAAGAGACCAAAAGAAAAGTTCACGAGCTTCCGGGAAGAGTGATAAAATGGTTTCAGAGTTCTTCCAGCCACTCTGGAAGGGAGAAGATGCGGGAGTAATGCTCTCAAAATTCTGAAGAAAAATGATGGCCAACCCAGAATTTTACACCTAGCCAAACAATCAACCAGATACACGGGAACTTCAAGACATATAAGAGCTTAGAAATTCACATACTCCCATACATTCGTTCTAAAGAACTGGCCCAGAAGACAGAATCTACCAAAATAGAGCAAACCAAGAAAAAGGAACACATATGTTTCAGGATACAGGAGGACTATGACGGGAAGTCTCAGGATGATGGTCCTAAGCTACAAGTAGGTTGCCGCCGGTCCAGATGGATCACAGCGGTGACTCAAGACTCAGACACGTTGAGGGCCGTTATCTTCTCATGTCCATGCTATCATCCTTATCTGCATTTGCCGATCTGCATCACAGGCTACTGTCATCCTTTCCCTCAAGGCCTGCTGCCTGAGTCAACAGGGCCTCATTTCACCCCACAGAGTGTTTAGCCCTATTCCTGGGGGCTGGAAGAGCCTTGGTCAAGTTTACGACTGAACATCCAGAACAGCCCACTTTCTCTGACCAAATTCCTGACATCCAGCCTCTGACTCACACCTGCCCTACCAGATCCGCTCGCTGTGGTGACTCCTGTATTTCCCAGGACTCGTGCATGACCTTGCCCACTGACTTCCCGGAAGGGGACCTTATATACTCCCAGAGAAGGTGCAGCCAGACAGTATCCCTGAGACCCTATTCAGCTTCTCTGCTCCTGGGAGCCTTTGTCCAAGAAGGAAAGGCAATACTGCCCTGTCCTGACACAGCTATGATTGTGCTTGCTACTCCGTTTTTGAAAACAAAACAATATATCATTCGGGATTTATTTTATAAGGTATTGAAACTTTAAAGAAAAGCAAAGAAATGATTAATGCAAAAGTCAGGCTACTGAGTACCAATTGAGGGAAACAGTACAGGTACTGGTAACATTCTACTTCTTCACCTGGGTGATAGGAAGGCGCATGTTTATACCGTACCATATGAAATCGTATACTTTTCTGTCGGCATGGTCCCTTTCCCAAGTTAAAAAATGTTTAAGCTAATACTGTGAAGGGGCCGAGCAATCAGTCTGACATCCTGGCCCTACCAACTTCAGCAGCTGTGTGCGTCAGATGGCAGCTGGTGTTACAGATGGTGTAGCCTCAGGTTTGCTAACCACCATTAGGCCCAGCTGAGCAAGTTTACTACATGAAGGCCCCACAGTTCATGACACAGAGAGAAGAGCACAAGCTTTGGAGACAAATGGGCCTGGATTCAAATTCTACCTGGGCCACTTCCCAGATGGGTGATTTCAGCAGTTTCTTCATTGCAAAGAAGTAGTATAGCCACACTACCCCCTTGGGAGGTAGCTATGTGGCTTAAATGAGATAATAAATGAAGAGGGTGCCTGGAACACAAGAACCACGCACTCGGCAAATAGTAGCAATGGGTATTTTAGGGTATTCTGTTTTATTCCATAGCATTTTCCAGGCCCCGACCTGCAATCCATGATCACCACCTCTCTAGCAAATAAACAAGGTCAGTTTATGAGAATGTACAAGACAGTCCTGGATTGGAGGGGGTACGTGAGTTGGACATAACACAAGTGCCGCCCACACGGAATCAGAAATTCTGCCACTAAGGGAAGGCTACTGAGTTAGAGAATTATAGAAGGCCAGAGCTCAAAGGAAGCTCAGAGAAAGCTGGATTCTAAAAACTTAAACCTCAGACAGCCCAGACCCTTTGTAAACTGCTATGATCCTCAGCTCTCTCGTCCCATCCTTTCTACGTGCTCAGCTCGCTCCCAGCGCTCGACCTGTCTGCCGTCTCTCTAGCCCTTTCTTAAAATAGACTCACAGCTCATTTAAATACAGCGTTTCTTCTTTCCTAAAATAAGCATTGAAGGTTATAAACATCCCTCTGCATTCTGCTTTAGCCGTACCCCGTAAATTTCTATAAATCATATTTTCATCATCGTTTGGTTCTGAATATTTTCTGATTTCCACTTGTGATTTCTTCTTTGACTCATGAGTTATCCTGTTTTCTTTTCTTCAGTCAATCCAAATGCGTCCTCTATTCATGTCCTGTCTCCTCCAGGCCCTCGGCTTCTAGGCTGCCTTCTCTAAACCCCTCAGAGCATCCAGAGCGACCACACTGTTGAACACTTGATCAAAAATGACGAGACACAAACCCTGTCACGTTCTATGTGAGCTATTTCAATAACCCCCACCCCACCACCAGCAAATCACAAACAACACCAACGTAGGTACAATAACTAACCTGTCTACTGTAATCCCCACAGAGCCAGGCTCAAGAAGTTGGCACTCGGGGTACAACTGTAGGTTTCGCATGTGCTAATGAGAGGGGACCACACCATGTCTGCTCTGTGAGTACTTGGTCACCCTAAGTCAGCTTTGAAACACCATTGAAGACAGACTGGTTTTTTCTGTCGGTCTCAGCGTAGGTTTATCTAAACTCACTTGGGCACCGATACATTTTTTTTCAAAATAGGCAAAAATAAAAACTTACAAGTCTCGCAATCCAGCCCATCCTAACACTGCAATGTAATTCCAATTCATTGATTCAATAATTCAGGTACTTCCTCAACAACCACTTACTGAGTACTTATTATACACAAGGCACTCTGAGCACAATAAGCTTTAAGACAGAGCGTGCTATGTGGTAGGCATCTAAAGAGATTCTGGCTGAATAAATGAATGAGTCAATGAATGACGAATGATTGGGTCAAGGTGCCAGGTCCAGCACTGGCCCTCTCATTAACTACTGTGAGCATACGCAAACCACTTTTCTGGGCCCCAATTTCCCAATGTATAGAGTGGGATGTTAATGACAGGAGGTCCGCGGGTCACCGTTTGGGGATAAATAACCCAGAGGGTTTCAAAAATACCCAACAGACACTTCTGTGTTCTTAAAGAATGGAATTTTCAGAGGGAGTTTTATTCCTACTTCGGGTATCTATGGTCTAATGCAATTTCACATCAGAAATCCTATGTGGGCATTTAAATTATATTAGTACACAGTGTGCTACATTAATTATTAAATGCAGATTTAAGTTAATGAATTTTTATGATCTGCTGAACTGTTAGCTGAAAACAGAAGGCAGGAAAAGTGTGCAGTGTGAAATACCACGATAACAGACTTGATAGCAGCCAGTAGTAATGTTCACGAGCGCCTACTATGTGCTTGACGCTGTCCGAAGTGTTACACAAATCGACTCACTGAATTCTCCCAAGGACCTTACAGATGAGGAAACTGAGGCAGGAGAGATTAAGGAGAGAGAGTTTCCAGGGAGAGGCCTGCCGTCACACAGGGCTGGCCTGAGCCTGTGTCATCCCTGGGGAAGCAGCCCTTGGCCATCAGGCGACACTTCCTCTCATGAGAAGTGGTGTGATACCGAATCTCAGAGCAACTTTTACCCGCCTGGCTGCCTCCGCAGGGGGTATCCCATGCCTCCCCATAGCACTGAGTTCACAAAGACAAATCATTCCTGGTGACAAAGCGGCACCCCTTTCCCGAGAATTCTGATGACTCAAGACGGAAGGGCCTCACCCGCTGGGATGACGTGAAGACGGGCAACCTGATTTCGTCACATTCGTACGGGCTGACGAAACCCCGCTCCTGGGCCCGGTCCAGCACTCCCTCCACGTGGCTGTAGAGTCTCCTGACGATGGCTGGCCGGTGACTCCGCAGGTCGCGGACGGGGTGGGATGAGTGGGGGTCCCAGTGGCCATGCAGCCTGGGTGACTGGCTGTCGGCCCGGGCCTCCTGCACAGCTGCGAGGAGTTGTTCACAGGCCCAGGCACCCTTGTTCCAGACAGTGTCCAGGAGGCGCCTGGCCAAGTGGGAGAGGGGCTGGCCCAGGACGCTGAGGCCCTCATAGTCCTCCCAGGAGAGGACGTCCCAGGAGAGCAGCCAGTCCAGGACACTCTCGAAGCCCTCCAGGGACCCCGAGACCAGCAGCCCCACCAGCTGGCTCCTCTGTGCCTGGAAAGCCTCTTGCGCGCACATTTCACAACCTGGGGACGAGAGCGAGGTCAGTGCACGACTTCTCCGGAAGCAGGCGGGGGCGGAGGCAGTGCAGGGGGCCCGCCAGCTCCACCCAAGTCCGAGCTAGCCGTGGTTGCACCCGCAGACACCACCCAACCCAAGCTCCCTGTCAGACAAATGTACAAACTGAGGCCCGGAGAAGACAAGGAACTGGCTCAAGGTGCCGCAGAGAGTCTGAAGCAGTAAGGAGTCAAGTCAAGACCCCTGGTGCCCATACCCATGTTTTATCCCTGAATTAAGAGGTTTAACAGTTTGGGGCCGATAGCGAGAGTCATGCCTCCCAAGGGATCTGGGAATTAGTGTCTCCCGAGGGATCCGCGAGGCAGGTGAGCGGGTGCTGGCTGGATTCAGGCCACAGCAGCGCTCTCTTCCATACGGCTCATATTCACTGGGCACATCCGGCGTGCCGGGCACCACGCCAGATGCGCTGCTGTATGCATTCGCTTACCGCTCCCATCCTCTCGGAAGCAGATGCTGTGATCAGCCCCCGGCTACAGATGAGAAACTGAGGTGCAGAGAGGCTAAGCGACCTGCACAAGGGCTGTCGTCTAGATGCGGTGGGGCTGGGATCTGAACCCAAGGACCGCAGCTCCAGAAGCAGCACGCCCTCAACTCCTCTATATCTGCGTTCCCCACACGCGCCCCCGAGCCCCTGCCTGTGTAGGTAATCCTCTGCCACCCCAAGGGGCAGACCCAGAACGCTGCTATAAAGAGCCCCACCCAGCGAAGCAAACTATGCAGTTGGAAAGCTCACGGGCGCATAGACCCCGGTCATCACCGCGGCCTCCCCCACCGCCCCAGACCCTCCCCCCCGGCCCCCGCAACACACATTACAGGCTGTCGCCTCTGTCCACGCTGGATCGGGGCTCAGCCCTCAGCCTCTGGGTTCTGGGAAGCGAGGGGACGCAACCTCTCAGAGCTTCAAGGCCGGGGAGGGTCCCCAAACGGCGGAGACTCTCTCAGCAGAGTCCGTGCTGCGACTGTCACAGGGTTCTGGTGTCACAGGGTGCCCAGACCAAAATGAAAGTGAAAGGGCCCAGGCTTGGAAGAGGAGGAGGCATGCCTGCTTCTGTTTCTTAAGCAGGGATGCTTCCCGATGCCAAGGAGCCCGGGGATTTCACAGCTTTCCTTGCGGTTGTCTGTGTGTCACCCTCCTTCGTGGCCTGAGTCAAAGCCTCGGTCTTTCTCGTCCTGGCATCTCTAAGCCTGGCACAGGGCGGAGCCCTGGAAAACACAGTGGGAATGTTCATGAATCAAAACCCCACGGAGGGAGGGGAGGGCCTGGAACATTCTGTGCCCGTCCTCAGATGCTGCCGACGCTTAGGCCGGAAACTTTGTGCGGCCCGATGAGGGAACGGAGGCGGCGAGGTCACCCATGCGTGTGGCAGCTGCGGGGACATCATCCCCAGTGCAGAGGCCGCAGTAAACTGGGATCTGAAACAGTTCTCTCTGGCCAAGCTGGCTTCCTCCCCGTGCCCAGTGCCAAGCAGACGGGTCAAGAGGGCAGGGGTGGGGGGGCGGGGCGGGGAGGAAGGCGGCACGAAGAGCTCTGGGCTTTGGCCCTGGAGTGGTTCCCGGCTGTGGCCCCACCACCTCCGGCACCGGCGCCCTGGCCCGGGTCCTAGGGAAAAGAATCCCCCACCCCTCCCTCAGGGAACAGCCCAACAGCCCAGAAATGGGGTCGGCACGCTCCTTGGACCGACATGTGGAGGGCACATGGACAGCTAGGAGTTAACGAAGCTGCAAAGCTGAGATAAGACAATGCCTGCTCCTCTCACCAGGGGATGCCCAAGAATGGACAGCGGCTTCTTCCTCTGGCTGAAGAGCTGAAGAGCCTGGACCCTCCCTCCCTTATCAGAGCTCATCAGGCTTGGCAGAGCGGGCGCAGCCAAGTCATCTGGGACAGGCCTGGAGCAGGAAGGGCAAGGCCGAGTGACACAGGACTGACAGGCCTATATCTGCCAGGGGAAACCCCAAAAGGCTGGGCAGGAAGCCCGAGCCAGCCAACCAGACGTCCAGAACTGGGTACTTCTTGGAGATACTGGCACGAAGCTTGTGCATCCACCGTGACCTGCACTCATGGGGACCTGAGACACAGCCACAGACGTGCTCATCCACCAGGGGACAAGCTTCGAGTAAGCGGGCCACTTCCCAAACACACCTAGTTTGGGGCAGCAGACGGCCGCTTAAGCCCCACACGCACAACTAGTGACATCGGGGCTCTGTGGACACCAGGAAGGAGAGGCAGAGCCGAGCCACGCGGTCTGGTGCTCTGTCCTCCCGCCAGCAGCTGGAAAGTCCCATCTCTGCCCTGGGCCTCTTCAGGACACCTCAGAGCAGGGAGACTCCCCAAGGGCCAATTCTGCCAGCCTCCTGTCTCTGAGCTGTCCTACCTTTCCCTAAACATCCAAGAGGGAGGACCTGGCTTTGCTGCTGTCCTCACGGACCAGGTCAGCAAGGGCCTCTTATGTCTAACTTAAGTTCTTCTGCTTCAGTTTAAATCGAGAGAGAAAGAACACAGATGTCCATACATCCCCTATTTAATAAACACTGTCCCTAAAATCCTGCCTTTACCGCCTGCCTTTATCACGCTTTCCCCTTCGGGCGGAATGCGTCAGTCTGTTACCACGGCCTTTTCTTCTCTGCTTCAGTAACTACAATTCTGGAGTCATTTCAGTCTCTTTTCAAGGAAGGTGAGGCCCAAGCATGCAGAGGAAGGGGCTCTCCTTGCTGAAACAGAGGGTCAAGCAAAAGGGGCAACTCAAGAGGCCCCTCTCTTGTCCCCGAGCCCAGGCCCAGTCCCTGACACCCCCTTCCTTGCTGAGAAGACAACCAGGCTGGTTTCTCGGGGCCCTGAGCCAGCTACATGCCGGACGCGAAGGCTGCTGGGTCCCAGCAGCCAGGGCGGGGAGGGTGGACCTGGGCGGCGCGACTTCAGAACGGTCCCGGCTCTCGGCTGGGGCCAAGCCTCCCCTGGGACACTGGATCCGTCCCCTCACCGCTGGCGGCCATCCTCCATCTGGCCCCTTCGCCAAGCTTCTCTCCAGGACAGCACTTCCCAAGAGCCCACAAACAGACCCTAAGTTGCCCCAAAAGTAAATCCCTGTCTCCACACCCCCTTCCCTCCAGGGTTTCAATCTAGTTCCTCCGCCCTTCGCAGCAAGACGCCTTATCCATTGTCCTACTGCTGTCCCCAAGTCCTCCCCTCCCAGCCAGGGACCTCTGCACTGTTTGATTCTCAGTACCCGTTGCTCCCCCCGTCCTGACCCCTCGCAGTGCCTCCCGCGTCCCCATCCAGGACAGTCACCCTCTGATGTTTCCTCCCGTGGCTCCTTCTGTCGCCCCAGCTAGTCCAGGGCTCCCCGCGTGCACCTCTCCTCTCTGCATCACTCTCTCCCTAAGCGAACTCACCTGCTTTTACAGCTTAAAATGCCCACTACATGGAGATGCCGTCCAAAAGTTTATTTCCGGCTCTCACCTCCCCACTACACTTTTCCCAGCTGCCTCCTGGACATCTCCACTGCCTAATGCGCATCTCACACTCAGCGAGCACCAAGCCAAACCCCAGCCCCTCCCCCTAAGCAGCTCCCATCCCAGTCGGGGGCAGCTCCCAACTTCCGGGTGCTCAGGCCAAAACAACCTGCTTGGTCCTCCAATCTCCCTTTCTCTCGCATCCCAAGTCCTACCTGCCCGCCCTTCACAAGATGGCCCCAATCTGATATTTTACACCTCTATGCCATGGAGGGGGCGGGGCGGAGTATAAGCCCGCATGGCCTCTCCCCAGAATGACAACAGTGCTCCCCTCACTGGTTCCCCCTTCCGCTCTCAATGTCCCTACAGCCCATTCTCCCGCCCACAGCCAGCTAAACCTGCTAAGCCCTAAGTCAGACAGAGCAGGTGGCTCCTCTGCTCAAAGCCCTCTGTGGCTCTCAATGCACTCAGACGGAAAACCCTCAGAGTGGCCTTCGGGCCCCAGGCTGTGGGCCCCGCCTCCCCGCCCCTGACATTCTCCCACTGGCTCCTCACCTACCCTCCTCCAGCCACGCTGGCCCCTCCTGTTCCCAGAACAAGCCGGACCTGCTCCTGCCTGTCATGCTCCTGCCTGAGGGCCTTTGCACATGCCCTTCCCTGTGTGTGTACACTGTCCTTTCCCCCAGACAGTCACCCTGCACCTCCTTCGCTCAGTTGTCACCATCTCAGAGAGGCCAACCCTGAATCCCAAAACCCCACCTCCCTCACCTGCCTTATTAGAATATGAACCCCATGAGGGCAGGGAGTTTTGTGGGATTTTTTTTTTTTTTTGTGCTATATCTCCAGAGTCTCACCTGGTGCATCGACAGAGATTGTTTGAATGAATAAAAGAATGGATTTACTCTGCATGGTTCCAGGAGGCAGAAGTGGAAGCCAGGGGCAGAATCGACAAACCACAGAGCATAGCTGAGTGAAACACGAGCCACAGGGGACTGAACGGCAGGTGCCCGAGGGGGACAAGCTTGCCACCAGGGCACACAGAGCACTGGGTGGGACCGGGGTGCAGGCGCCCGGGGGGGAAGCCCGCCCCGCCACAGGGGACTGAACGGCAGGTGCCCGAGGGGGACAAGCTTGCCACCAGGGCACACAGAGCACTGGGTGGGACCGGGGTGCAGGCGCCCGTGGGGGACGAGCTCGCCCCCAGGGCACACAGAGCACTGGGTGGGACCAGGGTGCAGGCGCCCGTGGGGGACGAGCTCGCCGCCAGGGCACACAGAGCACTGGGTGGGACCTGGGTGGGCTGCATGGGGTCCCTTCCAGCCTGAGACTGGCAAAGGGGACTTCGGGGTGGAGTGACTGGGACAGCAGAGCAGAGGCAGTGGGAATGTCACTCTGGTCTTCTTCATCAAGAGTCAGGGGACAGGTGACATGGGAGGCTTTTGCCCTTTACAGAGCAGGAAACTTGTGGCCAGGGAACAGCCCACGGGGAGACCAAGGCCAGGACGGGGAGAAGCCCTGGGGCTCAGGAAGAGAGAGAGACACCAGAGCCAACTCAGAGCCAGGGGTCCAGCTGTGGGACCCCCAAGTGGACTTGGGGGCTTTTCAGTTTGCTAGAAAGCAAGTAGGACCAGATGGCTGCTCCCCAACTTGAGGAGCAAAGGAGAGGGCCCCCGCCACAGAGGGTGTGATGCTGGACAGGCCCGGGTGTGGGCCTTTCTGGCAGGGATGGGGGTGAGCAGAGGTCTCTGCAGCCCCCAAGGGAGAGGAGGAGGCAAGAGACCCCCATGAGAGATACCCAGCAGCAGGAAGCGCTAGAGACCGTCCGGGCACCCTCGTCTGCACCCACCCTCTTACAGGCATGGTAAAGATGGATGGGGAAACTGAGGCCAGGAGAGAGGAGGCCCCGCTGAGACCTGGAGCCTGGCCTCCTCATTCCCAGGCCCCGTGACCCGTGATCCTGCTGCTTCTCCCTCCACAGCCCTCCAGGGGGCTTCCCAACCTCCAGACGCCCCCTGTGCGCCTACCTTTCATCTAGACCCGGGAGCCCCCAAGGGGAACCGAGACAGCCTCCCCCTAAGCCGACTGGCCAAGAGGGTTCCCAAGCCAAGTGTTGGAGTCCCAGGGGCAGCCCCCCGCACCCGGCACCGGAGCACTCACCACGGGGCCGCCGGCGCCCCAATTCCTCCGCGCCGTCGGGGCCGTGA
>NW_006433950.1:2789259-2816065 GCF_000325575.1 Pteropus alecto | reverse complement strand
GCGGTCCCCGCCCCACCCGCCTCCAGGGCTGAGACTGGCGCGCAGAGCCTCCCGGATGAGGCCTGGCTGCCCGCAGGGCTGGCCCACCCTGGCTGCGCGACCCGGGCCAAGCGGTTCACCTTTCTGGGCCACCTCAAAACTGGAAGGAACCAGAGAGTCTCTCGAGACAGGTCCCCCTCCCAACTCTCTCTCTCCCTCTTTCGGAAAAGCGAGCAAAGCTCTTGGTGCCAGAATAACCAGCGCACCCTTTCAGCGGTCAGCAAGCCCAAAGTCATCAAAAGTTCGAATATTGTGAAATCCCAGAATTCCAGAGCGTGATGGGTCACATGTCAGGTGAGAGCGGACAGGGCATTTAAAGTACCAATTTTTTTCATTTTTCCTCCAATCCTTTGGGTTGAGGCGTGCAGTCTCACTTCAGTACTAAAGGGGCTGGACACCTAACACTGCCCAGTCCACTTGGCTCTGTGGTGATATCCAGCTAGAATTTAGCAGCACCGTTTTGTTTCCATGAGACTAAATTTATGATTTCTTAGTCTTCCAAGCAAGTGACACCGGTTTTCCATTGAAGGTATTCATAAAAACGTTCTTTTTAAAACACCTGTATTTGGTCATTTTTTAATGTGAAACCAATTTGAAGGAAAAGAAACAATCCTTACAACGTGCTTACTCTGGGCCAGGCTTTACATCCATTAACTCAATTAATCTCATCTCCAGGGCAGTGACTGTCACGATCCCCAATTTATAGATGTAGAAACCGAGGCGCAGAAAAGTTATAATACCCAAAATGTATAAAAAACTCATACAATTCAACACCCCCCCCAAAAAAAACCCAAACACACACACACACACACACACACACACACACACACGCGCACTCCAACTAAAAAATGGGCAGAGGACCTGAAGAGACATTTCTCCAAGAGGACATACAGATGGCCAATAGACACACAGAAAGATGCTCGACGTCACTAATGGTCAGGGACATGCATGCTAAAACCACGGTGACCTTGTCCTCTGGCGTGGTGAGTAGGCGCTGCCCGTGCGCCTGCGGTGCCTTGCCGCTTCTCCACGGCAGTCTGACGCCTGTCTTCCTCTTCTGCTCTGATATTTCTGTTTCGCTGCAGTCACTGAAGATCCTGGTGTCACCCTGGGCCGCCGCCCCCACCCGATGATACGGAGATCCGAATCTTTGACCTGGGGGCGGAAGGAGGCAGAAGCGGATGAGTTCCCACCTGTGGCCGCATGGCGTTAGGTGAACATCAGCCGCTCTCTTCCGAAGCCCTGGCGGCTGCCCGTCTTTGTGCCAAGTACACGGTGGAAGGCTATGGCAAAGATGGCATTCACATCGGAGTGTGGTGCCACCCCTTTCATGTCATCCGTGTCAACAAGATGTTGTCCTGGGCTGGGGCTGACAGACTCCAGATGGCTATGCAGGTGCCTTTGGAAAGCTCCAGGCACGGTGGCCAGGGTCCACATTGGCCAGGTGATCTTGGCTGCAGAGCAAGGAGCCTGTGATCGAGGCTCTACGCAGGGCCAAGTTCAAGTTCCCTGGCCGCCAAAAGATCCACACCTCCAAGAAGTGGGGCTCTACTGAGTTTCATGCAGATGAGTCTGAAGACACGGTGGCTGAACCACAGCTCATCCGAAATGGCATCAAGTCCATTCCTATCGTGGCCCCCTGGACAAATAGCCGGCCCTGTCACACTCATGAAAGCCTTGGTGCTGCCCTCCCTCAAACTCTTTCACCAATAAATCCCTACTTCTGTCCAAAACAAAACAAAACAACAACAACAAAAAATACACACATGATGAGACACCGCCTTACACCTGTCAGAATGCCTATCTTCAATAAATCAAAAAACAACAAGTGTTGACGAGGATGTGAAAAAAAGGAACCTTCGTGCACCGTTGGCGGGATGGCAAATCGGTACAGCCATTACGAAAAACAGCTTGTAGTTTCCTCAGAAAACTAAAAATAGAACTACTTTACGACCCAGCAATTGCACTTCTGGGTATTTATCTGAAGAAATCCAAGACACTAATTCGAAAAGATATACGCACCCCTGTGCTCACTGCAGCACTGTTTACAAAAGCCAAGATAGGGAAGCAACCTAACTACCCATCAATAGATTGGATAAAAAAGATGTGGTCCATATATACAATGGAATATTACTCAGCCATAAAAAAAAAAAATGTAATCTTCCCATTTGGGACAACACGAATGGACCTAGAGGGTATTACGCTAAGCGAAATAAGTCAGGCAGAGAAAGACAAATACCATACGATCTCACTTATATGTGGAATCTAAAAATCAAAATCAAAAGACGAAACAGAAACAGACTTATAAGTAAGGAGAACAAACTGATGGTTGCCAGATGGGAAGGGAGTTGAGGAGCTGGGTGAAAAGGTGAAGGGATTAAGAAGTACAAAGTGGTAATTACAAAAACGTCACAGGGAGGTGAAGTACAGCACAGGGAATACAGTCAATAATATTGTAATAACTCTGGATAGCGCCAGGTGGGGACCAGACTAATCAGGGGGACCACGTCGTAAATTATATAAATGTTTGACCACTACCCTGTACACCTAAAACTAATATAAAATAATACTGAATGTCAACTGTACTGAAAAAACAAGAATTAAAAAAAAAAGGTTTATTAACCTACCCCAGGAGGGACAACAGAGCCGGGATTTGCCCCCAGATGCTTGACACTGCCCCACACTGCTTCCACGTAACCACCTGCACAGGTAGCACGCAGGGAGCTGGGCTTGGGAAATACTGCGTCAGAAGGACTAACACTACCCACAGCGATCATTCCACCCGGCGTGCAGGTCTATCCACGGGCACGCTCACACCATCTTCTCTCTAACGGTGAAAAGCCGGATGCCTCCTACGTGCCCGATCCCAGGCAAGAAAACTAACAAGGCAACTGGAAAACTCTGCCGATGCATCATCTCGCGCACTCCACATCCAACCTGGGAGCCAGTTTTCCAGCTTAACCTTCAAAATCCATCCAGAGTGCAGCCCCTTGTCACTAGCTCCACGATTACCACCAACGACCGTTGTCTCTCACCTGAGTTATGACAAGAGCTCCCAGCTGTTCTCCAGGATTCCAGCAGCAGTCACAGTGAGTCTGGTTTTTTGGTTTTGTTTTTTTAAGTCAAATTATGTGTCACTCCTCTGCTGAAACCCCTCCAGGGACTGCCATCTCAGAGTGAGAGCCAACGAAAGTCTCTTTCGCTGGCTCTTCCGGTTGCTCTCTGTGCCCAGAGCCCTCTCCCTGCCCCCTCCTCACACCCTTCCCCACACTCTGCTCCTGCCCCACCGGCCTCCCGGCTGTTCCTGGGTACGCCAGGCCTGCCGCCACCTCTGGGCCTTGGCACCTGCCATTCCATGTGCCTGAATGCCCTTGCCCTAGACACCTACGTGGCTCTCTCCTCCACGTCCGTCAGGCCCTTGCTTAAATGTCACTTTCTTAGGGAGGCCTTCCGTGACAACCCCATGTCCACCTACGACCCCTGCCCTGCACCCCTTTCTGCTTTATTTTGTATTTTTCTCCATAGTGCTTATCTAACACAGTTTACCAACTGTTTACTTATTTATTGTCTCTGGTGTCAGTCTCTCATCTGAAAGAACATGATATAGCTTCAAGTTCGTGTTTTCGCTTTCTTTGGATAGATACCTAGAAGCGGAATGGCTGGATCATATGAGAGAAGAAACTTTGAGATGTTTAAAAGGCTTACGGGTGTACACCCAGCTGTGGAAAAATGAGATCGACATGGCTGGATTTTGTGTCACCTACAGACACCTCACTGATCTGGGTTTTCTTGGCCAGACTGTGGAGGCACACCTGTGAGTCATCAATTCTTGTTGAATTTAGCAAAAAAAAAAAAGTGCGTCGGTGTTGGGGTCCCAAGCCTGTCGAATCAGTTATTTGCCCAGTGGTGCTAGGAAGATCTTTGATTTGATCTCACGTTGCAATTAGGGAAATAAATTCGAAGAGGGGCAGTGGCCTGCCCAGGTGGCCTGCCCAGGTGGCCTCCCGCAGTGAGTCAGGCCTGAGCTGGAGCCGAAGCCCTGATCACACTCTCTGCATCACCCATTCATTCATTCATTCTTTCACACAGTAATTATTTGACTACATCATTAGATACATATATATAATAATAAAAATGAAACAACTCCAATTACGCACAAGTCGATGACTCTTATTCACATAAATGTCGAAAGAAACAAGACCCCAACGCATAAAAAAATAGTTCCGTGCAATGCAATTGATAGAAAATTCAAAAATGAGTAAAGAGAAACGCAATTGTTCTGGGGTCTGTTCATAGGTGGTAACGAGGACGTGACCCCCGTCAGAATAAGGGCTGTGACTGCCTCTGATGGGGCGTGGGAATCACGGCCGGAAGAGACACATGGAGCCTTCTGGTGGGGGGCTGGAGGGGCTCCGCTTTTTGTCTTGTCCCCGCCTCCCGCCCCCAAGGCCACGATGCCAGTGGCCATGAATGACGTCAGCACCCAGAGGTTTGGCTTCCCTGGTACTCCCAGAGAGGCACCAAACGGTGCAGTGAGTCTATCCCGCCCACCTTCCACATCCCACGCTGGCTCCGGTCCACCAGCTCGGAGGAGGGCCCGTTATGCCTAGCTCACACGTTAGGATAATGAGCGCTAAAGAGCTTTGGGAGCTAATGGCCAAAGGCCAGAGACTGTCAAGGACTCTGAGGGACAGCCAGGCGGCTGCAAGGCTGTGGGACGATGAGGCCCAGCTGGTTCCCTTGGGGCTGGAGCTGTCCTCGTTTGGCCCCAAACCCACCTGGCCCTGCTCGGCAGCCCCAGGCTGCCTCTCAGTTAGGTTCGGTATGTTATCTTTCACCAGCCAATGGGCTGAGGCGACCAGGAACAGGTCACACAGCCTATTTCCTGTTTTCAGACCGGGAACTTAAGAGAAACGGCAGCCACTCCCCGGAGAGCTGAAGGGGACAATGTGACATGCCCCCCTCCGGACCCCTGGACACCCTCAGGTCAGAGGTCAGTGTTGTATCTCAAGCTTAGGGGGCCTCTGCCCACCTGTGACCCAGCCTCAGACCCTGAAGGGGGAAGGGTGGAGCAGAGAAGGGCTGGACGGCCGCTGTCCGCTGTCCGTGGGGCTCTCTATCAGGGCAGGAAGCCACTCCTCAGCTCCCTAGGGCCGCGATCCCTTTCGAAGGGCCACAGGCTTCTGCAGCCCTGAACCTGGGGACCAAGTTGCCACACCTGTGTTTCTCAAAGAGTGGTGCCAGGGAACCCTACGTCGGGACAGTCCTGGCACGCTTGCACAAAACGCAGAGTCCGGGCCCCCCTCTCCCGCCCGGCCCTGCTGGATTGGACTCCCTTATGTTGGGAGCCAGAAAACTCTGCTTTTCCGAGCCCCAAGCCCCCTCGCCCCACCGTCCCCGAGGAGGTTCCGATACACACTCACGTTTGGGAGCGTGCCCATCCGATGTCCAGGGTTCCCTGTCTCCCAGGTCGAGCCAGGGTGCTTTATTCCACTGCACGGGGGTCGCACCCCCAGGGACAGTCCTCTGCAGCCACCTCAGAAAGCTGGCGTGGGCTCTGAAGGTGGCCCTGTGTGCCCATCGGGACGGCTGGATACGGCAGGCAGCCCTTGGGGGGAACTGAGGTTCAGCGTGAGGGAGGGAAGGGGCAGAATGACCGCCCAGGAGCTGGATGGCGGAGGGGCTGGGAGGACACTGTCCCTCGGGCCGAGTACAGGCATCCAAGCCAATAGTACCAACGCTTATAGGATTTTGTTGTAAAGTCTAGAAATCTCTGCTCTACAGGGTGTAGAGAGAGGAGGCAAGGGCCCACAAAACCCCATGTGTAGCTGTCCCCGAAAGAGTTTTTTTAGTGACAGGATTGCTTTCCCCATTTCACAGATGGGCAGACTGAGGCCTAGCGAGGAACAGGACACTGCCCAAGACACTGTGAGCACTCCAATGCACGATTTTCTCCTTCCCACTCTTCCTTAATGGAGGACCGCCAGCCGGTCCCATAGGAGACAGGTAAGGGCGTTGGCTTTGGCGGCTGAATTTCATTTTCATCCGAAGCCCTGGGTGCACACTCAGCTTTCCCAGGCCTTTACTAGAATGTCCAGCCAAGGCCATCATCCCTGGCGTTCTTCACAGGGTATCTGAGTAAACAGGGCCCTACTTCTGCCCTGTCACCAGCTGCCTGATCAGGACGGTAGAGCTGGAGGGGCTGAGACCGCTGAGGCCAGTGCCACTCACCATCACCCATTTTACAGGTGAACTGAGTCGGGTGCCTAGGTGCGCCCACAGGAAGGACTTGGCCCTAAGAATCGCAGCCACCAGAGTCCATTAGATAAGGGAGGGTGTAGACCACTCGCTCTTCTGCCTGGGCACCTCCTGGAATGGAGGGAGCCTGTCCCTAGCCAGCCAGCATCTTGTCAGCAGGACAGACTTCTCAGATGGAGAAACCAGGGCCTAGGGACATTAAGTAATGGACCTGCGGTGGTCAGGACGGAGGCCTGGCTCCTTGAGGTGGGATGAGACATGAATGAAGGATGCAAGTTCTAGCACGCTCAAGCATGTGCAGCCCTGGGCCAGCCATGCCCTGCTCAGTGCCTCAGTTTCCCGTCTATCAAAGCCGCTGCTGGATGGAGGGTCCCTAAGAGCTGTCCACGGAACAAGTGCACGGAGCTGCCCCCAGGGCTCCTCTCACGGCCACAGCAACGGCCGCCCCCTGGAAGCACGGGCCCCTGGTCCCAGGTGACCTCACCCCTCCCCAGGACAGGCCGGCTCCAGGAGGCCCTCGTTGCTGGAATGGGAACAGGCTCTGGCCACACCCGGGGACATAGCTAGGACTGTCTGAGCAGCAGCGGCTCCACCTCTGTCTAGGCCGCAGGCAGCATAGGGGTTCAGACAGACCTGAGTTCAAGTCCAGCTCCGCCCCGTGTTTCACGTGTAGGGTCCAGCAGATAAGACAGCGGGATCCCGCAGACCCTGTTAGGAAGGAGGCAGGTCCCTTGTGTTCTTATTCTGAATTTCTGTGCCTAAGGAGTGTCTCAGCTACTCATTCCAGCTGAGCTACTGTTTTAATCGTCCCTTTTTCTAATTCATCTCGGACGTTTAAAATTCCATTCCAACGTACATCTTGATTTAGAGTCATTTATTTCTCAAATATTTCTCAAAGCACCTGTCGTGTGTGAGGTAATAAGAAGGACTATTATATAGTGCCTGGCGTGTGCGGGGCCCTGAGCTGCTGCTCTACACGGACGCCAGGGTGGGTTCTGTTCTTGTGCCCCTTTTATAGGAAACTGAGGCACAGAGAGGTTAAGTAACCAGCCAGGCATCAGGTCATCCCTTTCACTTCTCCGGGTCACAAAGTTACTGCAGAAAATGAACCCTGGGACTCTGGTGTCTGCCCTCCCGAGCCTGGCGGGCAGGATTCTGAAGTCAGGCCAGCCTGCGTCTGTGCCTACCGCCCGCTAGCCCTTGACCGTGTGAAACTCTAAGTCTCAGTTCCTTTATCGTAAAATGGAGATTCAAAACTCGAAGAGCACACAGATTCAGGTTAAGTGAGACAGTGGGTATTGCGTGCAGAGTGTCTGGCACGTCACAAGCGTTCGGCTTTGCTGGCTGGACACCCTCACCAGCCATGTGACTTTGGGCTAAACCTCAGTTTCCTCATTTGTTCCTGGGAGTCATGATAGACTTTTGTGGGTGTTAACTAAGATAAGTGCCTTTGCTTGAAGTCACCTCATTTAAAATTCAGAGCGACTCGATGATCAAAGGACCCTAACAATAAAAGAAGGACCTGCTCAGCCTAATCGATCCATGGCTTAGCATCTGGCAGCTGGGTGGACAGCTAGGTGGGCAGTGGAGGGCTCAGCAGAGGGGACTATGACCCAGGACCCTCCACCCCGCCCCCGGCACCCTAACTTGAGTGGGCGCTCACTGTTCTCTCTCGTCCCCTGGCAGCCTTGGAGCATGGCAAGTGCTGGGCGCCCTGGGAGCTCCAGATGGACAGGGCTCAGAGCCCAGTGCACAGCAGGGACCGAGCAGGAAGCATCAGCCACTGGACCAGACCTCCCACTTCCAGGACCTGAAGAGGACTTTGGTGGGCTTGAGGCCTGGGGCTTGGCCGGGGGGGACAGAGGTTGGAGGTCATTGGAAATACACTTGTGGGTACTTCAGCAGATGCCACAGAGGGCAGCCCTCTTAGCGTGGGTTATCCCAAAGTAGACACTGAAAGGGGGATTTGGGGCAAGTGGTGTATCTCTTGCAAGATGATCCCAGGAGAAATGGCAGGGCAGGGGGAAAGCGAGGAGAGCAAGGACAGGAAGCCACGCAGGGTGTGGGTAAGGGGGATGTGCTCTGTCGCAACGGGGGTCCCCTGGGGGCCTGTACGGAACATCTCACACAATCATCCCATCTGAGAAGCAAGGAGGCTGGGCTATGATCTGCCAGTCCCATCCTTCATCAGCCGAGGGCCCAAGAAAGACCTCACAGGAAGCCAGTGGGATGGTCCATGGCATCCACTACAGTGCCATCTCCTGGAGCAAATCTCCACTCAGTCATTGACTCATCGATGCAATCCTTCGGAGATGTGCCCATTAAACACCTGCTCTGTCCCCAGCCCCATGCTGGGTGCTGGGGAAACAGGAACAAATCAAACACCGTGCTGGCCCTTGAGTTTAGCAGGAGAACAGAGCTATGAGTAAAATAATTTGCGATGTCGCAGAAAGGGCTATCAGAACAAGGTGTGCAGCTCTTACTGTAATGCCGAGGGACAGTTGAAGTAACGTGAGGGCTGGGTCTCGAAGGACATGTTGGACAAGGGCTTCTGAGGTCCATATCCTTTGAAGTAAAACGCACGACGGTTTGTGGGCGATGAGGTGAGGGGGCTGGGAGGGGCCTGCCAGGCTGAGCCCGGAGCCCAGCATCCTCAGAGCTCCCTCTACCGCCCGCCGACATGTGCCCGGGAACATGGGTTTTCACAGTGGCCAATCTACAGACCGAAAGTGGACAATGCAACACAAACATGCTGCATTTGACAATGGAAACCACTTGGGGACAGCGGGCTAGTTCGTGTTGTCAGCGGCAGGGCGGATTCAGCCAGGCTGGGCACAGGGGTGGGGCTGATGCCCAGCGGGGCCCATAAATGGCGAGAGCGGGGAGGTGGGTATTCACAGGGCTCCTGGATCCTGATGTCCCAGCCAGACCCAGCCACCTCCCCGGGCCCGCGCCCCGCAAGCGCCCCGACCCGGTGCCTGTCCTCAAGGCTGCCGCCCTTGCAGACGCCGACGGCGGCCCGAGCCCCAACTCCGGCATGACCACGCGGGAGCTGCAGGACTACTGGAGGAACGAGAAGCGCTGCTGGAAGCCGGTCAAGCTGCTCTTCGAGATCGCTTCGGCCCGCATCGAGGAGAGGAAAGTCTCCAAGTTCGTGGTAGGCGGGGCCAGGGCATGACGTCACGCCGGGCACCGCCCCCTTCCGGGTCTGGGCTGGCTGGCGGGGCTCGGCTTTCCCAGGCGTGAAGGGGGTTCCCCGCACTTTCACTCACAGAGCTGTTCTGGGGAGAACGGGCAAAGTGCAAGATGTCATGCTCAGCACGGTGCTAGGGACTATGGGCTCTGTGGACGTGTGACTCGCGGTCCCTGATGCTGAGGAGGAACCAGCCCCGTTTAATCTCATGTCATCTGTGTCCCTAAACCATTCTTGCCATATCCCTGTGTCATTTATATTATCATTTACCTAGTTTTGTTTCCTTTAAATTAGACCACTTTTTTAAAAACCCACTCAATTTCAAAGAAAAATACCTTAGATGGAAAAGCACTATCCCATGGCATAAAGAACAGGTGATCGTAACAAGTAAATTCCAGCTGGTCGCGGGTGGAAAGCTCTGTGCCTGGGGGCCGTTCTCTTTCTTGAAGTGGAATTCGAGCCTGTATTGGGGGAGATCTTAACGGCGGGAAGGGCCACCCTCCATCTTTTTGGGGACGGGGGCTCATTAACAGCTGACGCCGCGTGCTGCCGGCGTCATGGTTTTATCGCACGATCTCTCCGCATCCTCACCCAGCCAGGTAGGCGCCATTACCATCCTCGTTTAATGGATGGGAAAAGCCAGGCTCAGAGAGGTGAATTTACCTACATAAGACCACACAGCTAGACCGCAGCGGGACTGCAGTGATAACCCCGGCGGTCTGTACCCTTAATTAGGATTCTCTTGAAAGAGAACTGAAAAGGAATAATTCTTACTCTGTAACATCGCCGCCAGTATAGCACCCAAAACTATCTGCCAAATGTGGGGACAAAGATCTATCCCAAGCGTCTCTCTTCCAGAACCTGAGGCCCTGTTTTGATGGTGTAAAGCCAAGAGCGCCCCTAGGCCCCCCGAGTGGCCCCTCCCTGTGCTCTTTCTCCCCAGAGATGCCTCTCTGTCACTGTGCTTGTTACTCTTGGGTTGACTGTTATCATGATCCACTTTTACGGCTCAGCCAATGCCGATGGCAATTTAAAACAGAGTTGCATATAACAACGACCCATTTCGGGCACGCTTTAAATTATGATCATCATTATTTTTACTTGCCGGGCTCTCCCTGTCAGTTCGAACCCTCTGTTAGGTTGTCGTCAAAGGCGTTCTCTCTCTCTCTCTCTCTGCGCGGCAGATGTACCAAATCGTCGTCATCCAGACAGGGAGTTTTGACAGCAAAAAGCCATAACATCGCCGCCAGTATAGCACCCAAAACTATCTGCCAAATGTGGGGACAAAGATCTATCCCAAGCGTCTCTCTTCCAGAACCTGAGGCCCTGTTTTGATGGTGTAAAGCCAAGAGCGCCCCTAGGCCCCCCGAGTGGCCCCTCCCTGTGCTCTTTCTCCCCAGAGATGCCTCTCTGTCCCTGTGCTTGTTATTCTTGGGTTGACTGTTATCATGATCCACTTTTACGGCTCAGCCAATGCCGATGGCAATTTAAAACAGAGTTGCATATAACAACGACCCATTTCGGGCACGCTTTAAATTATGATCATCATTATTTTTACTTGCCGGGCTCTCTCTGTCAGTTCGAACCCTCTGTTAGGTTGTCGTCAAAGGCGTTCTCTCTCTCTCTCTCTGCGCGGCAGATGTACCAAATCGTCGTCATCCAGACAGGGAGTTTTGACAGCAACAAAGCCATCCTGCACCGTCGCTATTCAGACTTTGAGAGGCTCCAGAAAAACCTCCTGAAGACGTTCGGGGAAGAGATCGAAGACGTCGCCTTCCCCAAGAAGCGCCTGATGGGGAACTTCACCCAGGAGATGATCTCGGAGCGCAAGCTGGCCTTCAAGGAGTACCTGAGCCTGCTATACGCCATCCGCTGCGTGCGCCGTTCCCGCGAGTTCATCGACTTCCTGACGTGGCCCGAGCTGAAGGAGGCCTTCGGCTGCCTGCGGGCCGGGCAGTACACCAAGGCCCTGGACATCCTGGTGCACGTGATACCCCTGCAGGAGAAGCTGACAGCCCACTGCCCTGCGATGATGGTCCCTGCCCTCTGCGCCATGCTGGTGTGCCACCGAGAGCTCGAGCAGCCCATGGAGGCCTTCGCCGCGGGTGAGAGGGCCCTGGAGCATCTGCGGGCCCTCGAGGGACATCGCTACTACGTGCCCCTGCTGGACGCCATGATCGGCCTGGCCTACATGCTGGGCAAGGACTGTGTGTCGCTGCAGGAGAGGCTGGAGGAGAGCCAGCTCCGGAAGCCCACACCCCAGGGCATCACCTTGAAGGAACTGACGGTCCGGGAATACCTGTGCTAGCCGCTCCGGCAGGTGAGTGGCAGATGCGCGGTCGCCACTGCTCTGTGAGCAGTTAGGGGTTCACTTGGGGTGCACTTTGGCTCTAACTGGTTGGTCACCTGGGATGAGGCCCTCTCCTGGACTTCCATTTCCCAGGCTGGTTGAACAGAGGTGCTGGTGGCCCTTAGCTGCCAGGCCAACTTCGTCTCAAAACCACAAACCCAGCTGCCAAGCCCCCGGAGGGTGAGATCGGTCTCACGGATGTGTTTGTAGGTAGCTGGAGGAGAACACAGCTTAGTCCGTGTCCCCACAAAGGCCTCTCTCCAGCTCTCTCCGTTCGAAGTTGCGATCTAAGCAAATAGCAAATATTCCCACCCGTTATCCACAGTATTCTGGCTGTTCCCTCTTAGCGTGTAGACGCAACTCACAAAAGTTTACCTTCTGCTCCTCAAGGCCAGCTTTGTCCCCAGAGTGGGGCCCTTGTCATCTTCTGAAGGGTGGGAGGATACTGAGCCACAAGCAACCACGCCATGAGAGTCTGTGATACAGGCATTTTAAACCAACGCAGTTGCCAACGATTTCTTTAGGGTGCTAGAACTCATTGCCTCAAGGTGGGTTTTCATTTATAAGGCAACTGTCCCTTGAATGGCCTCCCTGTGTTATGTAGACATTGCCCTGGAGGGAGGTGGAAGGTAGATACTCAGGTAAACTTCTGGGCACAAAAGAGATGGAATGCTCACCACCTCTCCACTTGAGGCACAGCATTCTTGGGAGCTCTCTGAGGGTGACCCACTGTCAGGAAAGGACACCAGGGGCCCCAAAGTAAAGAGGGGTCTGGCTAATGACCTGGGTTCAACACCAGACCGGACGCAGATGGTACAGGCTGGTACAGGTTTGGGCCCAACATGTGTTTGAGGCTGGAAGTCCCTGAAGACCTAAACCGCTAGCTGAGCTTAGCAGGGGAAACTGAAGAGGCTGTGACTTGGGAACCTCGGTGTGGGGTGCCGCGTTGGCCTGCCACAGACAAGCATTCACTGGACCACACCAGGGTGTGCTCAACAGCGACACCGTGTGGCCACACCTGTAGTGGCCCCATCAGCTCTGTCCTGAGGTTAGCAGCAGGCTGACAGCTTGGGACAAAGACAGCCTTTAAGTCTCTCTGTGTGCTCCAGGGGAAGGGCACTCGGAATGGGATCTTTTGGGCTTCATGAAAATTAAAAGTGTTAAATGGGAAAATAAAAGCGCTACAGCCCTGTTTGTAACAGGGACGATCGTACTGATTTCACAGGCGAGTTCGTCAAATATAAAATGCTGTCAGCTAAAAGACACCCCAGACATTCACTAAGCACAAACAAATGCCCAGCGTGGGGAGTTTCACAGGAGAGTTGGGAAACAAACTGGGCGAGCAGAGTTAGCCCCCGATGCAAGGGTCAACGTGGAGTAAACCCCCTGCGTGGACACGGCAGCCGCAGGACCAGAGCTGGGGCGGCCACATCGAAGCGACATGACCCGGCAGGCAGGGCAGACAGAATAATCCCGGCTGGAGTTCCAAGGGCTGGGCCAGACTGGGGGCGCAGAGCCATAACGGAGGCCGCGGCAGAGGCTGGTAGCCGGCCTGGCCGGGGAGCTCGGCTCAGGTTGGGCTCCAGTCCCCGGCACCTATGCGCCCTCGACTCAGTAACGCCCGCAGCAGCGGCCTGGCCTGAGCTCGGAGCTGCAAAACCGGTCCAATTCCACCTGCTGGAGAGGGCGGGGCTCAAATGTGTCCCCAGCCAGCCTCTCCTGGGCTCTTCCAGACACTTCCTGTTCCTCCTGCAGCAAACAGCAAGAGTGGCCTTCCAGAACCCTCCTCCCACTCAGCCACACTCCTCCCTCCACCTTTTCCATCATCCACTTGCCATTTCCTTCCAGTAGTCTCCTTTTACTTATGGAAATTTATTTGAAAAAGAAACTTCCTATTACGACCCTAAATGGAAAAACCAGAATCACTTTGCTATAATTAGAAGGTAGCTATAAAAATAAACACAATGGAACCTATCCTGTGATTGTGCCTCACAGGCCTTCCTCTGAAACAGGCCTTGAGCCTGAGGCTGCCAGAGGTCCTTGTCAAAGAGAGACAGAGGAAAGTGTTAGACATTTGTTGTCACCAAGCTGAGCCTTCTCTGTGACTTTCTCAGAAGGACTGCGAAAGGACCTTTCTGATCACGTGGCCTGGATCATCTGATGTTGTCGGCCAAGCTCCCTGACCATCTGGTGGCTCCCTCCCTGCCCGTGGCCCTAGTCCCCCGTCCCCAAGCCCTATATTCAGTTCTGCTCGCTCTCCAGACCCTCAGTCATGGGCCAGGTTTTGGGTTGGATTGATGTACTTGGCTTTCGACGCCCCAGTTGGGAGGCGGTACCCAGGCTGCAGCTTCTCCCTCCTGCCAGCTGTGACACAGAGCGCTTATCCAACCTGATACCAGGTTAAGACTCCCAAATGGAGGGAGAGCTCTGGACTGGCCAAAGCCTGAACCTGCAGCATGTCTTCTAGTTGCTGTCACTGTGTCCCCTGTTACAAGCAAGAAGATACTCCTCCCCCCGAGGCCCTGCACAGAGCCCCACCCTTCCGGTCAGCACCCGCCTAGCCGTCCATCCGTGTGTGTTCTAGTTTGCTCAGTAAGTGACAATTACTGATGCTCCTACCCCGTGTCACACCTTGTGAAGTGCTGAGGACACAGCGGTGAGGACAGACCCAGCCCTTGTCCTTGTGGAGCTGATGTTTTAGAAGGGAACGACTCACAGAGTAAATGGAAGCTGGGACAGAATGGTCTCGTTTAGCCATATGGTCAGGGAGGGCTCCTCAGAGGAGGAGGCATTTAAGGGAGCCACAGGGCAGGCTAAGGAGGCGGCCACAGCAGCACGCGGAGGGGAGAATTTTAGGCAGAGGGAGAGCAGAAGCACAACCCTGCAGCAGGTCCCTCCTCCGTCCCTGGGGACCCAGGACCAGGCCCAGAAACGAGGCAGCCCCTCCCCTGGCCGCGCTCCAAGAGCAAGGCCCTGGGTGCTGGCAGACAGAAGCCTGGCGAGCCACATCCGTGCCGTCGCCCATCCCCAGAAACGGGCTCACCGCGAAGCGAGGAAGCTGGGGAGCCTCTTGGACACAGACGACAGAAAGCCGGGTTGCTGTGACGAGGGAGGACTTTGTGATCGGACAAGTCCAGGAACAGACCAGCACGAAGCCAAGGTGGATCCAAAGACACGAAGCTCGCCTCCTCCTCGCTTTCGCTTCCCCAGCTTGCCTTCTCTCTCTCCTCCTGGTGGTGACGAGATGGCTGCAGCCGCTCCAGGCTCACATGCTCTCTTCTCAGCAACCCAGGAGGACCCCTTCCAGGGCGCCCGCGACATGCGGGAAACACCCACACGTCCTCTCCCCAGGAACCTGGGCAGGACAGCGTCCCCTCAACCACAATTAGCTCACAGCCTACAACAGAAATGGGTCTTGGCATCCTGCTTTCTAAATTGAATAGATTTTATTTTTTTAGAGCAGTTTTAGGTCCACGAAAAAATTTAAGAAAAAGGTACAGAGGTGTCCCATACGTCCCCACCCCCACACGTGCACAACCACCCCATTGTCAACATCCCCCGCTGCAGTGGTGCGTTTGTTACTGTTGACGAACCTACACTGACACATCGCTGTCACCCAAGGTCCCTAGTTTACATGAGGGTTCTCTTGGTGTCGTACATCCTATGGGTTTAGATAAACGTACCCACCACTGACACGCATTCGCCATTAGGGTACCATACTGAGTATGAAGTATGATTAGATTCTATCCACACATCACGAGCGTGTCCCTATAACATATGCTATTCTTCCATGTTACCGTTAACGGTGTCATTGTATCCTAGTGTGTGTGTCCTGGTTGTTTTAACCTTTTGTAATGCTCCATATGTTCCTTACGCAGGAAACAGAGCTGCAATCGGCAAACGCCTGGACGCAGCGTCTGTTTTGTACCTGTGCATTAAGACGATTTCTAACAGTGATGCTTCTGAACCATAATCAAACGCTTCTAACGATTTTGACAACATTAACTTCTCTCTCTCCAGAGAGGCTGTACAAGCTCTCTCCACCAGCTGGGTATGAGATGCCCCTTTCCTTGACACTTCTGACACTGGACGTTAGCGTTTTGAAGCTGTTGTCCAGTGTGTTGGATGAAAAGTGTCGTCCGTGGTTTGAGGTGCATATTCTTGCTCCTAGGACGTACGAACACTTTTCACAGGTTTCCTGGTCGTTCTCATTGTACTTTGTTCCTTTCTCCATTTTCCACCCAGCACTTCTGGAGGAGGCAGCTCCTAGGACCTAGCCCTGCGATTTAAAAGGGGGCCAGCAGATGGCGCTGCCGCGCTGGCGTCGCCGGCCGCGCTGGAGGGACGGGAACCGAGCATTTCCCCTCAAAAGAAAACAAGACTGAAAAACTTTTCAAAGGGTTTTGAAATAATGCTACAAAGAAAGACCACTGCCGGGAAAGCGCTGATGCCTTGCTGACTCCTTAACCGCCCAGCCACCGCCAGTGTTGTTTGGCGCCCCGCCCCCCACCCGGCAACCCCAGCTTGGGGGTCGGGATTGCTCCTCCTCGGTTTCCGCTCCCCCATCCTCTTCCCGCAGCCCAGAGGCCGCGAGAGGCGGAAGGAGGTCTCGTCCCCGCGCCCGCTCCACCTCCGCGGGCGAGCGAAACCCGCAGCCGACAAAATGGGGCACTTAAAAATAGGGCGCCGAGCCTCCTGGAGCAGGACCCGCCCTGGGGCTGCTCCGGTGGTGACCTGCGGGCTCTTGGGGAAAAGAAGGGGCTTGATTAAGCCTCCCTCAATATGGGGGAGAGGCCTTTTCCCAATGTGGGGGGCACGGGCGCCCCCAGAGCCCCTGCCACATCGCTTTCCAGGAACAAGTGCCACGTCCCTCCCCAGACCCCACCTCCCACCTTTGGAGGACCCAGCTGGTGCCGGGGGCTTCCCATCCATCTGCCTAGGGAATTGGGCGAAGGGAAAGGGCTCCCAGGCGAACTAGACATACCTCGTTTGTCAGGCTGCGACTTGGGACAGCCGTTTAGGAAAACCACCTGGCATTGTCTGCAGAAGCTGGACGTAAACTGCTCGGTGGGGACCCAATGCCCCACTCTTAGGAATATGCCCTGCAGATAGCAGGCGAATGTTCACCAAAAGGCACACGCTAGCATCTCAGCAAGGCCACTGTCAACATCACCGCCCACCTAGAAACCACCCGGATGCCCACCAACGGGAAAACAGACAATTCAGATGCGGGAATATTACACCGCCCAGAAAACAAGTGTACTTAGACACAACGAGGTGGATGAACCTCACCAGCGGGACTGAAAGAAGCCAGAAGCAGAAGAGTACAGCTTGTATGACTGCAACTTAAGAAAGTTCGAGAAGCGGAGAAACTGAGCAATAGTTAACGGATGCTTACTTAGATGGCAGAGCTCCCGCAAGAAAGCGCGCAGGAGGTTACTACAAAGGTCCAGGCAGTGGCTTTTACTTCCGGGCGAGGGAGGGGCCCTTGGTGGGAGGGGGCAGTGAGGGGTCTCCATGGAATGGGTGTTCTAGTCCCCCGCGATGGTTACGGGGCATTTGCTTTGTAAAAATTTGTTGTTGGCACACTTCCATTTCATGCAGTCTTGTATGCTGTACTTCACAATGAAAATATTTTACTAAAATAATGAATGGACGCAGGAACTATGAACTCAATACTTATGCACTAAATACTGCGAGCACTCAGAATTTGAACCCGAGGCTTCTGCCCCCAGCCTGTGTTGCCTCGTGGTGCGAAACCATCGTGATTACATGAACAGCAGGCCTCTCAGACTGGTGAATGATGAAAACCAAGACCCTTCGCCCCCACCCCTCTGATGCCAAGTCCGTCCTTCCCCTCGACCACAGGACTGAGTCATGAGACACGGACCCTCAGCGCTAACCGCCTCACAGATGACTCATTAAAATAACAGCGTGGAAGGGCCCCGATCTTCATCTCTCCCACATGCCACTTGCCATGTGGCATTTCAGTTCCTCTCACTACACAGACAAGGTCGGTTTCCCCACTCCTTAAGTCTGGGATGTCCTGGGCACTCACTCTGGCCATATGATGTGGCAGAAGGGACAGTGTGCCAGTTCCAAGCCTGAGCCTCAAGAGACACGCACCTTTCACTTGCTCTCTTGACTTTCTGCCATTGTGACCAGAACCCGCCCAGGTGTCCTAATCCAGGATGAGAGACTTATGGAGCAGGGCCAAGGGCAGCTGAGACCAACTGACGGCCAGCTGACTCCCAGACTGTGAGGAAACAGTCACGATCGGCCAACTCTCAACCATGCGATTTGTGAACTCAAATAAAAAATCATTGTTTTAAACCACTGAATTTGGGGGCTGTTTGTTATGTGGAAGTAGCTAACCAATACACTGTCCTGGTCCTTAAATACCTGGCTCCCAAAAGGAAAACAATATAAAAAGAAAGGGTAGCAGCCCCATCCCCCATCCCCCATCCCCGTGGCAAGTGGCCATGCACAGGTTCTTTATGTCAGGCTGTGAGAGTCATGGCAAGGGACAGGATCCTGTCCTCCAAATACTAGGGGGTCTGTGCAGCGGGAGGTGGGGGAAGCAGGAAGGAGACGAGGCCAAATCTGAGTCCAGCTGACCATTCGGCTTTAACGGTCTGTGATTCACGATGACTCAAAGGCTGGGCTCCCGATTTCTTCCCAGAAACCCCCTTCCGCCAAGTCCCTTGGGGTCGCCTTGCCCAGCCTCGGGGCGCCTTGGCCCATTTAAAAACCCGGGCTGTGGGCGAATCCTCCTCAACGCTCCCCAGACAAGCAAGTCTGGAGACTGAAAACCATGTTTCTGCTTTGAAAACTGCCAGCGACTGCCTTTCCCACCTTCTGCTCAGCAAATCTTCACAGGCTGTGTTTTAAATACTCTTTCTCCTTTTGCTGTGATCAAAGGACTTGCTTGTTCCCCTGATAGGTGACAAAAGATGTCAGGGACTAATGAGAGAATGCTGTTGCTGCCCCCTTCCCTTCTCCCGAGGAAGGAGGGGTACAGGGAGCCCTGGCTCTGGGGGTGGGGTGCAGAGATAAGGGCGGGGCCTCTGGGCAGGCTGATAATCTGATGCCAGGAGTCCGCATGGGTTGGGTGGGCCTCGGCATTTCCCCTCTTTCTGGGCAGAGTGTCCCAATTTTGATTTAGGGTCACGCCCTTCCGCCTCCCTCATCTGGTTCAGGAGGTGTTGACTGCGGCCACAGCTACAGGCTGTGTGTGGCTCAGACTTGGCCCCCGAGACTGGATTCGAGGTGGGCATGTGAGCCCACCAGATCCACAGAGAAGCAATCCTGGGACCTGGGCTAGGCTGACTACTGGGAGAGAGGACAGCTCTTCCGGCTGGTCTTGGTAGGGTGGGGACACAGTCCTGGAGCTGCTGCCAGGCAGGGAGCTTGCCCAAGAAGGAAATGGAGCCAAAAAATGTGGGGAGAAATGACAGATGCTGACTCCTGATGATCTCAAGCTGCTGGATCAAACCGCGCGGAAGGCGACATCCTCCCCTTTCTTGCTTAACACGCTGAGCTGAGGTTCTTCTCTCGTGACAAAAGATGGGCCATTCTGTAATCATCTTTTATCACCTGAACTTGTGTCTTCAGGCACCTCACTCCCTTGGGTGCTCCCAAGGACTTGGCAAAGACGATTCCCTCCATTCAGTCTATTTCTACCCACAATTCAAGCCCCTTCCAGGCTCATCACGCACTGTTGTTGGGAGAGCCTCTGTGAGTGGGCACGAGTCTGGGTGGGGAAACTGAGGCCCACTCAAGTGAGATACCACACGAGAGGTCCTGTGATGGGTTGCACCTCTGCCTGAACATCTTCCCACCAGAGAGACAGCCCAGAGGAGCAGATCAAGAGTCCTCCCAGCCCTGTGACTCCTGCAGCCTGTACCACTCTCGACCTTGACAGTCCCATTTTGCATGTTCAGGGACTGAGGCAGGGACAAGGAGCATCTGATAATCCTACTCTGAGCTCCTTATCTGGACACACTCAGCATTTAACCCTCCACCTTGTAGCTGGAAGAGAGGGAGACAGAGTTGCTCGTGCTCCTGGATCTGGCTGTGCCTGAAGGCCTTAGGTTTATCTCTTAGATCTTTCGAGAGCTAATAAATCTTCTTTTAGGCTTAAGCTAGGTTGAGTGGAGATTCTGTCACTTAATCAGTCAAGAGTCCTGAGCCTTCAAGTCTCTGAGGCACTGTGTACCATGAAGAAAGGGACCAGCTATATCCGGTCAGCCCCAGAGGTCGGAAGACCTGTCACAGGAAGTCTGGGCATTTTGAGGACCGCCCCATTATTCAGGTGGCTCAAGCCCCTAGGAGCAGTGGGAGGGAAGGATCAGGATGCAAGGGACGGGCACGAACAGGGCAAGGTGGCCCTGGGACAGGGGCTGGTCTTCCAAGCCCTGAGCCATAGGTGCCTCAGACCAGTGATTCTCAGGGTGTGGCCCCCAGACCACCAGCATCGGTGGCACCGCATGTGAACTCGTTAGAAATGCAAATTCTCAGGCCCCACCTCAGGCCAACTGGATTGGACTCTGCACGTGGGGCCAACGATCCATGTTTCAACAAGCTCTCCAGGCGCGTCTGACGCTGGATGAAGCTTGAGCACCCTGCAGTGGACATTTCGATGAATCAGATGCTCAGTGAGGACAGCGAATGGTTGGTTCCCTGCTGGGAAGGGACGTGGGGAGCCCAGAGCCCAGCTACTGAGATTTCCTGTTCACAAGCATCTCGGGGACCCTCCACGGCTACAGAAGCTGGCACAGTGACCCTCAGGCCTCTCCCACAGCCGTGCATCAAGCAAGGTGGCAAGACAAAGGGTGGCCGCCATCTCTAAGTCCTCCACACCCACTGGCCTCAGCCTTCCCAGAGGACCCTCCTTCACCAAGGTGGCCCCATTCGGCAGCCCGCCGGGCCCGGCATACAGAGAGTAGGGCATGGTCTGCAGGGCGTGAGTGCTGGACAAGGTTGACCAGATGACCCACAGCCTGACAGACTAGAATCAGATGCCAGCCAGCTCCTTGACCGCTGCCCTCCCTCTGTCCCTAATTCTAGTTCAGTAACTGCACCTCGTCCCCATCTGGACAAGGCTGGGTCATGTGGCAATAACAAACCAACCTGACATCCCAGTGGCTTGACACGTCGCACGTTGCTTTCTTGTTCTCACGAGTCCAGAGCAAGTCGGTGACTTTCCAGGACATTTTTCTTCTGTGCATCGTCTCAGCAACCAGGCTGCTTTGTTCTTGCAGCTCTGCCATCTCGGTGCGAGGCTACGGGGGCCGAGAGAACCAGAGGGATGTGCACAGGCTCTACATCCTCCACCCAGGTCACTTCCGCTTGCAGTCCACTGGCCAGGAGGAGCCTTGTGGCCCTGAGTAACTGGGAGGGGGCCAGGACACAGGGGAGGCACGTGGAGAGCTGGTGACCAACAGGAAGCTCTGCTGTCCACCTGTTGGACACCCCCAGCTGCGGTCCACAATCTGCCTCCCATGGGGTCACTCATTTCCTCCGCAAACGCCTGCTGAGGATTATGTAGAGCCAGGCGCCATGCCAGGCCCAGCGCCCTGGTCAGGACAGACACGGTCCCAGTCCTCAAGGAACTCCTGGGTGAGGGAGATCAAGCAGACCCTCCTCAAAGTTCTCCAGGCCCCCACCTCTGTGCCCCACTTTGTGACAGTGTCACCAGCCTGATTCAACAAGGAAGTCAAGTCAGCTGTCGACCCTTGAACGAGCCTCAGTCTTCTCATCTGTACGGTGAGGACAGTAAGAGACGAGAAGTCACCCAACAAGGAGAAAAGCGAGTCCCAGGCCGGCGAAGGCTCGCGGCCACGGGCAGTGCAGCCAGGATTCAAACGCTCCGTCTGGTTCCCGTGTCCGACTCCCCAGTGATCCTTCCTCTCCGTCCCCGGTGAGTGACCCCTGCCAGATCCCTCACCTTGCAAGGTTTCTGTAAGAAGGGCATCTGAGAGCCCGGCTCCCAGCCACAGCCGAGGTTAGCTGGGCCCGGCCTTGCGCCAACCTGGTCCTCTGAAGAACAAGCCCAGGCTGACCTGTGAGGTGTCCCCAGCACGGGCACCTGGCTCAGGCCGTTCCCAGCGGGCCACAGAGCTCTGCTGACCCCCAGGACGCTCGCCCCCTCCCTCTCACCTCCCCCACAGACCCTTTCTCTAGACTTAGATGTGGTTGAAAAGCTTAGCACGGGACCAGCAAGGCCACCACCGCCACCATTAGAAACCTGATCTCGAGTCACTGATTAAAACCAGGAGGGGGTTTTAATCAGCCGGAGCCATATGCTGTTTAACCGAAGATGAAAGTACAAATGATAAGCATCATCTCGGAAAAGATGTCATTCAGGGAAGAGCAGGACAGCAAGTGGCGTCTCTTATCACCACGCAGCCCCTCGCGAAGCTCCCGTTGGGGGCGCCGAGGACCATCTGGGCCCCATCTTTATTATGCGGGGGCGTCATTGTGTTTGACTACGGCTCCGAGCCCACGCCACGGCTCGACTTCGAAATATACAATTAATGCCTATTAATTATAGTTTTCCAACCAGCCAAATGACCCTTCATTAACTTAATCGCCTCTTCTATTTTATCAGGAAATTGTACTCTCTCTCTTCACGATCCCTGCATCTGAAGCCACCCGTGGACAACTGGCTGGGCTGACTGTTTAGGGAAAGGCCTGCCTGTCATCTGGCCATCTCGACACCGCCCCCGATCCCCCGCCCCACCCTCCGCCTTGAGGCAGGAAGCCACCTTGGGCCTCCCGAGAGTCCCATGGGGTTGCCCGAGCAGGTGTGGGGCTGCTGCATCTATGCAACCTGGTCGGGCTGGGCCCCAGGTCAAGGAACTGGATCTAAATCAGTGGGGGAGCGGCTGTGTGGACGGGAAGCTGGGGCCGTCGCCTCCCACGTCGCTTTCAACTGTGCACGGGCCCCTCGCTGCTGCAGCCCTGGGGACCACCCTCCCGGTGACATGAGCCAGCGACTTACGGTATCATCGACCCCAGCACACAGATGGGGGCAGTAAGATTCACAGAGGGGAACAATGTCCTCAAGACTCAGAGCAAATCGGCGGCCAGGCGGGGACCCAGACGCAGCTCACCCATCTCCCGAGACCGGCCCCACCTTGGGTTTGCACGGGCAGCAGGCGCCGGCTCTGTCATCCAGACGATGTTCACTCTCCACCCCTCTTAGCCAGGAGGGGGCCCTCGTGCCCTATTGCCTTTGGGCTTGGCCACACGACCTGCTTCCACCAACAGGGTGGGCGCGGATGTGATGCCCACCACAGCCCGTTCCTGGGTGGTCAGGAGATGCAAGGGAGGGACGAGGAGAGAGAGGGGGAGAGAGAATCTCCACAGGGCACAGGCTTTGCCACCTAACTGGGTCAGATGCCCAAGCTTGCTCATCTGTAAAATGGGCGGAACAGAAAGCCTGCCTCGCAAAGGTGCTGTGAGGATGGACGGGGCAGTGCTCTGCCCGAAGGACCGTGTCGCCTCTGGTGAGAATCTGGCACCACAGTGTCCCCGAGGCGCCCCGAGCAAGGAAGAGGCTGCTTTCTCACCCCGGCTGCAGGGTCCCAAACGCATCTAGACTCTGGGATGCTCCATTACAGCTTTCTGTGGATTTAAAGCTTCTCCACAGTTCTCTGTCCTCTGCTCCAACCTCGTTTCCACGGGCTTATTTTAAGCCCTGTCACCTCATCTTGTTTGTGCCTTAAAAGTAGTTTACTGCCAGGCCGGGGGGGACAGACAAGCAGTTGCGATGTGGGGGACATGCAGGAGGCCCAAGAGGGGTGTCCGCCCCAGGCTAGGGGCCAGGAAGGTCTTCCCGGAGGAGTCAGGTCTTGAGGGAGGAATGGGGCAGATGCACTGAGAGCCACGGCCACCTGCCACTGCAGCTGTGGCTGTGAGGGACAGTCCAGCAGGCACGGACTCACCTCGTCCTGGCAGGATCACAACTACTGCTGTCCCTCATCTTCCTGCGAATCCCCAGGGCCCTCCCCAGTCCTGCAGGAGCCTGCCTGCAAGCACACAGCCCGGACGCGAGGAGGCGTCAGCACCTGAGCCGGGTGCTGGGACCCGCGGACATGTGCTCCAGCGGGCGAGCACTCCGGGGGCACACTGTACACCCCCCAAGAGGTCCACCGCCTCCAGCGGCAAGCCTGGCAACACACCTTATGTCAGCTTGTCACCTTCCATCTCAGTCTCCTGCTCCCTCGCTGTTCTTCCTGGTGTCACTCTACCAAAACATCTGCCCCGTGTCCTTGACTCAGGCCCCGCCATGGGGGACCCAGGCTAAGACCGGCCAGGGGCAGCGCCCTCCAGAACAGAAGAGACAGCAGAGGCCCCCGCTGTTCGAGGACCATCGGGAGGGGCAGAGGGAAGGTGGGGAGTGACACGGGAGGGGAGGTGGGCAGTGGGCAGGGGCAGCGCCCCGAGGACCTGGGCTGCCGGGCTGGGAGATGGCCTGCTCAGACCGGTGTTTGGAAAAGCACCTTCTGTCTGTAGCCTGGAGACCAGTGGAAGGGAACAAGGCTGGAAGAGGAGCTGAGCAGGCCGGAGGGCAGCTGACAGGCTCTCCACCAGGGTCAAGGCGGCTGGGACAGAAAGGCTGGGCAGAGCTGGACGCTCCTCAGGAGGCAGAACCCGAAGTCCTCGGTAACTGGATTAGAGGTGAGACAGCAGGCAGCGAGGCAGACGCCCGGGCTTCTGGCCTGGGCTACTTGGCGGATTCTCTGGCCATTTACTATGTCACAACAAATTTCGGGGCTGGATGACAAGTTTTTTTTGGCGGGGGCATGTAGTTAGAACTCCTTGTCAGCAGCCACAAGAGGTCATCGTGGCCACGGCAGTGGCCGAGGTCCCAGGAAGTGAGTCCACAGAGAAGACGAGAGGCCCCGGACCGAGACGAAAGCCAACACCACTGTTCTCAAAGCTTCTTATTTTGAAATACTTACAGATCCACAGGAAGTTGCTCAGAGAGGTCCCAGGTACCCAGCTCCAAACGCTGCAATTTTTAAAGGAGGATTAGGCGAAGCCACCTGCTAAAAGCGGCCCAGGGAGGCCAGAGAAACTCTAACGGGCTGGATGGCAGGAGAGAGATTCTGCTTAGGATTTAGTGTGGCTGCGAGCGAGAGTGGTTTAAGCAAATGAGCAGCTGATTTCTTTCTCGTTTGACAGTCTCGATGCAAGTGTCCAGGTCTGGGATAGAATTCTGTCCCTTTAAGTCCTCAGGGACACAGGCTTCTTGCAGCCACACCACCATTTCTAGGGTATTGTCCTTGTCATTGTCCTCATGGTCCAGAATGGAGGCTAGAATTCCAGCCATCCTATCTGCTTTCCAGGCAGCAGAGTGGAAGAAAGGATGGAGGGGAAAAGGGACGATGGGAATAAACGAGTTATCTTTTGAGAAAGGAGCTGCCGCGAGACACTTCCTCCAGAAGTTAGCCGCAACGTTCAGTTGCAAAGGAGTCTGAGAACTGCGGGCTTTCTCCCTGAACCCGAAACCAGAGCTTCCATCACCAGGAAGGGAGGGAGAACGGATGCAGGGGAGCGACCAGCAGCCCGTGCGCAGAATCCAAGGGCGGAGGGTGCGGTCGCCGCCGTGAAACAGCCGCAAGTCGAGAGAGGTAGCTGCTGAGACGCCCGTCGGATTTGGGAACGAGAAAGTCAGTGGCGACCTGGTAATAATGACAATTGTCCACCTGACCCCAGAGCCCTTGGCCCTAAGCTCTCTCCTTTTTCCAGAGGTGGCGTGTGGCAGGTGGGTGGGGCAGAAAACAGAGGTGACGGAGTTGAGGGCATCGGGGAGAGAGTGGAGAGAGTGTGGCAGTGCAGACCTCAAGCTACCGCAGGGCAGCGGGGCAGGGGAGGTGAGCGAGTGACGGAGACCCGCAGGTGTCCGCATGTGTCGGGAAGAACAGAGAGGGACTCTGAGGACAGGAAGACGGGAGAGAGGACAGAGCGGGAGATGCTCAGACAAACAAAAGAGTTAACAGGGAAGGCCTCCGTCTCCGGATTCGCGGAGGAGAGAAAGAGGAGGGGGAGGGGGAGGGGAGAAGAAAAGAAGACAAAAGAAGAGAAAACCCTGCGTCCCTAACGCCAAAAGAACGACCTGAAAAGCTCAGAAATTTATACCTGGTTATGTTGTAAATATTAAAAAACCAAACTGCAGTAAGTAAAAGAAAAAATAAGTCTACGTCGACTCATGCCCTCGGTGCAGGGCTGACGTCGGGGTCAACCACGGGAGCCAAGAGCCCCCCATGGTCCCTTCCAGTCTGAATCTTCCACTGGAGACACGTGAAATGGTGAAGAGACGGGAAGTGGTCAACCTCCCCACGCCACTCATTCATTCGTCCGTTCATTCATTCGTTCACTCATTCGTTCGACAGGCAGGTACTGAGTGTTCGCTGTGTCCTCGCCTGTAGGAGCACGGGCTGCCTGCTGGAGCGAGGGCGGGAGACCAGGGAAGGCTGAGTGTGGTGGGCTGGGCGGCCGGCACGGCCCAGGGATCCATCCCCATCCAGCTGTTTCGCGTGGAGAACACCCCCCGCCTGCCAGGGCCACCCCGCCCCACGGGGCCACTCTCCGGCAGGCTGGCTCCCCAGCCTCCAGGCTCCACCGAGCCCCACAGCCTCCTTGGACCTCGGATGGGCCATGCGCTGGGCTGGCACTGCTTCTGCTGGCTCCAGAGTGTCCTTGTGCCCATGCGAGCTGTCTTCCCCATGAAGAGCGAGGGCTCCTAGGGGGAAGGGGCTATGGCCCCTGGGGCTGACCCGCAGCCTGGCCTCCAGTCCCAGCCCCCCACCCACTTCGTGCCTCTCCCTGCCGCCCCCGTCAATTTCTTAGTTCATAAAAATCAATTTCTGTGCCGTTTCTGCCGTGTGCATAAAAGACTGTGGCATCAATTAGCCTTCGTCCTCTCTCTCCCCCTTCTCATTTTCTTCCTCGTC
>NW_006433950.1:2781453-2789247 GCF_000325575.1 Pteropus alecto | reverse complement strand
TGGGGAAAATCTCATATTTCAGCAATTTGCATTATCCACACACTCAGCTTTGAAGTTCTAAGTTATGGTAAGAAAAGGACCCACTTATCTGCCCATAAAAAATGTTCAAAGCTTATAAATTCCCTGAAACAGATGTACATTATCATTGGATTTGCCTTTCTTTTTGCTAGAGCATGCCTAATAGAGTTTCGGCCGCCCCCTGGCCCCCGGCCCCCGCCCCCTTAGCATCTTGTCTCCACAGAAGCCCGCTCCCCACTGGGCCAGCCCGACTTCAAAGGTCCCAGGCTGTCTGTGAGAAGCGAAGCACAAAGTGGGAACATAGGGGCCTTTTAAATCCCCCACGTTTAAGTCAATATCATGCCTGCCTTCTTCCCCCTCTCCTGGCAGAGGGACATAAGTCGGCCGTTCCTTTTCTGCCTTCGGGAGCCCGACTCGGCAGTGACCAGAGAGGAAATCGAGGCCTCGTTCTCCCCCCGTCTGTCTGTCTTTGCCCTCGCATTCTACCCTGTTTTACTCTCCGTCCCTTCCCCACTCAAGGAGCCGCCGTTGGCTCTTGGACAGCAGGGGAGGTGTTGCTGGTGCCGGCTGTAGACTAGCAAGTGGATCTTTAGCACTTTTACGGCCACCGTTGAGTCTAATGATGACAGCCCCCTCCCCAGGCACTGTCTGCAATCCCTTCCCCACTAAGTGGCCACATGGTCACATCCTGTCCCACCCCCACCCCCCGGCTGACCCTCCAACCTCTTGATGTTTTTTTAGAATAATAAACTCTCCACCACGGCCCCCCAGGCTCCGCCCACCCTGGGGAGTCCCCTTGCTGTCGCCCAGCCTCACTGGCCTCCAGCAGTTCATCCAGTGGCCCACCCTCCCTCCCACTTCAGGGCCACGGTACCAGCTGTTTCCTGCAGCTTTTCACCTGGCTAATTCCTCCTGTCCTTGACATCTCTCCACCTAAACGTGTCTTCCTGGAGGGGCCCTCTCCCACCCGCGATCTCAACCGCGTCCACTCTGTTATGCCCTCACACGACTCCCCAAAAGTCATCACAGTCGATAATGATGGGATTTCTGTGTGATGGCAACCAGCCCCCCCCACACACACACACACACAGGGCTGAAACCTCTGTGAAGGTAGGTAGGGAGTGTGTCCGTTTAGTGTAGTGCTCAGCATGGTTCCTGACACATAGTAAGTGATCAGTAAATACTTGAAAGTATGGATGGATAGAGGGTAGGATGGGTGTAGTCCAGGCAAGGGCCAGCTGGGCCTGAGCAGGACCTCCCTGGGCAGTCGGTACTGGGTTCGGATCACCCTGTACTCTTCCCAAGCCTTGAATGAGCTCGATTTGGGCAGCTCCCTGTCACCGAGAAGCGGTCAGCCCCCAGAGACTGACTCACGGTAACAAAACGGCACAGCAAGAGTGAATGAGATACTCAAACTCCATCTCTACAATGAAGGAGGGAAGGAGAGAGGGAGGGAGGGAGGGAGGGGAAAAAAGGTCACAGAGACCACACTAGAATATTCTGGCCAGGAATCTCTGAGCCAAATCACAATCAGATGCTGATTTTTGCAGACAGTCAGAGGAAGTGGAATCGGGTGACCTCAGTGAAGATGGCCAGGGGCCCCTCTCCATCTGGAGAGAATCTGGCCAGGGGACTTTGCCGCTCAGAGCCACGCAGTACCCTGACTGTGCTGGGAGCCCCCCGGCCGAGCCCAATAGCACTGCCTCCTTCTGCCAGGCCACACAATGCAGCCCCAGTACAACCCTGGTTTTCAGTTTGCCCAGATGCTGCCACCCCTCCCTTGGGGCAGAATCGTGTTAATGAGCCTGATGAGGGATGCTGGGAGAGGGGGGACCTTGGAAGAAGGGGACACTCCCTGTCTTATGAGTCCCATCGGCAGAGCTGTGTCGAGTGCTGAGAACAGGCCACACGCCGGGTCTGGCTTGGGGCCGGGTGGGAGGCCAGGAATGTGCTGTGGTCAGTCGCTCAGCAGACACTTAACAAGCACCTATCTGTGCTGAGCCTTTGCGATTACAGCATAATCTGTGGTGAACACGACAGTGCTTTGGTGAGAACAGATGTTAGCCAATCGGAGGCATGAGCAAGGACCTGCAGTCAATCCTGATTATTCACGGATTCTTTACGTATGAATTCGCCTGCTCACTCAAGCTTGTTTGTAACCCCCAAATCAATACTCACGACTCTTTCACGGTCATCCGCGGTCATGCGCAGAGCGGCTCGATGGGCACGTTCCCAGCTGCCGTCCAGCGAGGCCACGCTCTGCCTTGTGTCCGCTCTCACGTGATAAGCACGTGTGCTGGCCGTGGTCTCTTTAGGGCCACGCTCTTTGCAATTCGGTGCTTTGTGCTGGGCAGACCTCATGTCCCCACGCGGGCAGCTAAGGCCACAGGCTACAAAAGGGCGAGTTGGCCGGGGCTCAGCTTGGGGAGGAAGTGTCAGTTCGTTCTACGTACGTACGTACGTACGCACGCACGCACGCACGCACGCACGCTCGCCGGCAGCCCCCACCTCTAGAAAGGGGAGGAGTCAGCCTGCCCTATCGCTTTAGTTGTTCAGAACGTTCCGCCAAACTTTCGCTGGTTTCCAAGGCGGAGAAAAAGACAATACGCAATGAGAGTTTTTTTCTTTTTTAAAGCTAAATTATGTCCTTTTTTGTTTTAAGTTTTCCTTACACAGGAAGAGACTGCAGTTTTTTGTTTTTTTTTTCTTCTTATTTAGCAAGGCTCTGTTGCTTTCTCAGACTTTTGTTTGAAATGTTACTGCTTTGTAAAACTTCACAGTCAAGGCTCGGCAGGCAGGAGGGCGCCATCAGCCCTCCAGCCAAGTAAGGGACACAACCCCCAGCCCTCCTCCACCCCGCTCCTCTATCTTTCATTCCCTTTCTTCCGTTTATTGACCACCTACTGTGTGCCATGTCCTAAGGAAACAACCGCACAGAAGTCCCTGTCTGCAGGGGCTTTACAGACTAGCAGGAACGGTGCTGCTGACCGCCCCTGTGCCTGGGAACCAACGGAATTGGCTCCAGGAAGTGAGGCCTTGTTGGAAAAGAAAAAATAGAAAAGATCAGCTTTGACGAACTTATCCAACATTTTGTGATAAAAAATATCGAGAAAAGAGTTATTTTCGTGGAGCAGCAGGAAGGCAAAGCTCGGTACAGGTGGGGGTGGAGGCTGGCAATCCCTTTTTGCTCAGAGTCCCTTAAGGCCTTGGTGCCACTCTGCTTGTCATCCTGAGATCCGGTGGCCCAGGGGTCCAGGACTTCTCTCCTCCTCCAACGCTCGTCCTGGGACCTGGCAGTTACTCCCCAGGCTGCCTGTGCTTTAGTCTTTCTTCGAAGCCTCTTACACCCCTCCCTACACACCTCTTCCCTGCACACATGGAGGTTTGGGAAGGGACGGCTGGAGGCTCTGCCCAGATAGGACCCCAAAGCAGAACCTGGTAGAGGCAGAGCAGAGCCGACATCAGCTGAGAACCAGGCCTGGATCTAAAGCACAGCAAAGCAGGACAGCTGGTGTTTGCACCAAGCTGCATCACCAAGCTGTCCTCGACCACCCGCATGAGTCTCTCAGGAAGCAAGGGCCCCAAAGCAAAGTGGGAAGATTGGGAAGAGGCCACTTATATCTCCCGAGAGGGTCAAGGGAGGAAGGAGGCTGTGTGGTGCTCATCCCAGGGGTCAGGGGTCACTATGAACCTGGCCTGGTTGGAGGACACCCCTAGGAGTCTCCCTAAATTTGGCTCTCTTCGGGTGCCTGTCATTTTACCACGAGGGGAGGCGGGTCAGCTAGAAAAAGACCTCGGCCCCACAAGCGGGACCGTTAATGGGATTCTCCAGTCCTGTCCTCCAGTAGGGCCATGGCCACCGGCTGAGACATCATGAAGCGTTTTGCATGTCCCAGGTGGGGCAGGGGCCAGTGAGCTCTCTCTGATTCCCGACATCCTCCTGTCCATACTTCTTATGGCAGGGCCGCTGGGGTTCCCCCTGCTTCACCCAGGCTCAGCCCACAGGGTTAGCAGCCTGTGGTCTACAGGCCCAAGTGCAACCCCACTTCCTGGGGCAGGGAGCTGGTTAGATGCACTGGTCCCTGTTCCCACCCTGCTCCCACCCCCGGACCCAAGTAATCTCATTTCTGGGGGTGGGCCTGGGTACCTGCATTTAATATGCCCCCTGGGAGAATCTTATGGCCCCTGAAGTTAGGAATGTCCCTAAAGGGCCCTCCGAGGTCATGGGGGCGGGGCTGGAGGGGGGACACGCAAGGCTCTGGGCTCTCAGCCTGGCTGTCCAGGAAGTCACATGCGAGTCTGAAACATCTTGGTTCCCGGGCCACCCCTCAGACCAGCGAACTGGCCTCATCAGAGGTGAGGCCAGGCACAGTCTCCCCAGGTGCTTCTGCAGCACCCAGAGGACAAGGACGACAGGTTGTGGGCATCCACGCAGCCCTCCCCCACCCAGGTCATCAGGCTGGTCTCCGCCAAAGGCACGTCTGGAGGGTCTCGGGTCAGGGTAGAGACCTTCTGGTCTCTGCCAGGCTCATAGGTCTAATACACCAGGATTCTTCCACTTTGACGGGAGACAGCGGAGGGGAGAGGAAACCCATGGGCTGGCCTGCTGGACATGGGATGTCAAGGCCAGCCCCTGCCATGTCTTTCTCAAGGTCACCTACTAGAAAATGGGTTTCATACTCATCCCCTTTCTCATGCTAAAGGAAGGTGCTGGTGTCGAAAACCCTGTTCAGGGAAATACATTAACCAGTAAAATCATTCTAGAGTCCCTGAGAACACGGGTTGGGTTCAGAGCTCTGCTGGTTTGGGAGAGGTGACAAGACCAAAAGCCAGATCGGAGCCCCAAACGAGGGCATGACTGTAGAGAAGTGACACAACTTTAATGACTGCGGAAGGGTGCCCTGGGCACAGCATTCAGGAGGCACTAAAGCGTGTGGCTGAACCATCCTTATTGCCTGCAAAACACAGCCACACTCACAGGCCTGGGGGCGCCAAGACAGGCTGGAGGGCAGACGCCGGGGCTGGACTGGACCAGAGCGAGGCCACCTGGCGTGTTTTGGGGCAGGCCCTCCTCAGGCAGCCCTACTTTCCATGAGGTGGTGAGGGCGGTGATGGTGGGGTGGAGCATCTCAGCCTGCCTGCACCAGCTCATCTCAGGGGTGCCCTTTCATTCACCTGAGTGCTGACGGGTCTCACAGAAGCCGGGTTATTAGTGCAGGCACCTGACAGAAATGGCACTCGAGGTGCAGGCAGCCGTCTCCCTCCTCCTGCCACCTTCAAGAGAGCAGTTCCCTCGGGGACCCAGTAATGATTTGACATCTAAACGTGGAGAAAAAGGTGGGGGGAGGGCAAAAGAAACTGCTCCCGGCTATTTCCTTTGCCAAAAAGTGTAATTGGCATGGCTGGGTGTGAAGTACACGACCCCCCACGACCCCCCAGCCTCCCCAGGAGCTGAGAGCTGACCATGCGTGAGACTCAGCCTGCCCGCTGCCTCAGCACACCGGTGACAGATCAGCAGAAACGGGACATCCTAGCACCGGCCAATGCTGCGTGCACGTGCTTTGAGGCCAGCAGAGCAAAGTCCTGTCGCCCCTGAAACTTCCCCAGGCCCCAGATGAGCAGCAGCCCCTCTGGAATGGGTGTCAGGAGACTTGCAAACAGGACAAAACTCACCCACCCACAGCCTGCAGGAAAATGTGCCGGAAGCCTCTTGAGGAGCTGTTGACTCCTGGTTCCCACGGCCCCCCACCCCACCCCCGGCGTCTCTCCCTCCCTCTCCTCCTTCCTTTTCTCTCTTCCTCCTTCAACTCCTAATTATTTGGTACAACGTCCTCTAGAGGTCATTTACAATAGCGGCCAATTCGAAATCACACGTGCTCTTGAACTCAGCAGTTCCGCGGTACCGCTCTGTCGCCATTGCTCCTATCGAGGGGTGCTGAGGCGAGCCTTGCACAGGCCCCATCGTGACACAGGCCCCAATGTGTGTCATCTGTTTTTTGCTGGGTGAGAGACTACATGCCTGTCAGGAGGGGGCAGGAAAAGGCAGGGACAGCCTCAGAGCAGGAGTCTGAGCAGCTGTCAGAGAAAAAGGGACAGAGCCATGGGACCCAGGGGGACAGATCTCCAAATACATTAGGTCACAGAGAAAAAGGGAGGAAGTATGAAAACTATGCTGCTCCTTGGGTAAAAATAAAAGGGTGGAGCAGGAGGGGGATTAAGCAGTAACTGCAATGTTTTCTTTTTCAAAAATAGATCTGAAATAAATATTGCAAAATGTCAGCATTTGTAAAATCTGGGTGGTGAGTTTCCAGTTACTGTTGCACAATGTTCTGTTTCAAACTTAGTTAGAAATATTTTAAAAATGAACAAAACAAGGGTGAGGGAAGAGATGAATAGGTAAAGCAGAGGATTTGGGGGGACGGTAAAAATACTTAATATGACACTCTAATGATAGTGCCATTATACACGCATTCAAACCATGGGATGTACAAAGCCTAGAGTGAACCCTCACGTAAAGTGTGGACTTTGGGTGATGATGATGTGTCATCCTTGGTGAAACATGGACCATTCTGACGAGTCATATTGATAACGGGGGGGGAGGTGATGTGTGGGGGCGGGGAGTATTTTTTGTTGTAAATCTAAAACTGCTCTGAAAAAGTCTTTAAAACATTTTTTTTTAATTTAAAAACTTTGAAGTCTTTTAAAAAGTTTAAAGAGAATCTAAGGGTTTATACAATGTGAAAAAAATAAAATTTAAATGGGGAGACACCTTATATAAATGCATTTATTCTTGGCAGCTAATGCTTTCACAATGTTCCCATGGGTTGGGCATAGTTTTAAGCCAGCGATTTCTTATAGCCACACTGTGAAGTAGGTGTCTTACGATCCTCCTTTATGAAGAGGAAACTGAAGCTTGAGAGGTACAGTTTACCGCCTGAAGCACAGAGCACCGAGAGCGGAAGTTGGGATTTGGACCCAGGTAGCCTGTCCCCAAAGCCTGTGCTCCCAACCGCCATGCCACACTGAATGGCCCTAGAAGGTGGACTCGGGACGCTGGAGGAAAGTGTACTTTTTACTGCACATTTTTTGGTACTTTTGGAACCTTTTACATGTGCACGTTACTATTTTTCAAAATGATTTTTAAAACAAATCCCAGTTACCAAGAAGTAACAGCCTCCCAACAGGCGTGGGGCTAGAGAAGGCAGGACGGGCCCTCCTCTCAGAGGCGAGCGAAGGCTCTAAAGCCACCAGGCCACAGAGAGGCTCCCTGCGTGGACCCAGTTCCTGGGTCGTTGCCATGGTTGCAGCAATTCTGGGCTGGGGGCACCATTAGCGCCCCTCCGCTCAGCACCCTTCCTCTCTTTTCTTCTGGCACAGACCCCGCCCCTTGGTCATAGGTTGGCCATGTGACCCCAGGTGGGCCACGGTGATTGGCCCAGGGATAGCTACCGACTCTGAGCCCAGCCAATCAGAGCCCTTCTCTGGGCTTCCCCTAGTGGAAGGTCCTCTTCCATCTGGTTGTCGGGTCCAGAGCGCCAGCAGCCCCAGGCCACGACAGAGCAGCACGTCGTCTTCTTCGTCGTAGTCGGGGTGGAAGTGTAAGTCCAGAGAGCGGGAGACGAGAACCAACGAGTCGCCGCTTCCTTCACACCCTGGATCCTGCCGTCTCAGAGCCAGCTCCCTCCCTCCCTCCCTTCCCGCTTGGGTTACATCCCCACCAGGCTTAGATGCCCGAATGGCAGAAGCCTAAGCGAAGCCCAAGGGACGAGGGGCGGG
>NW_006433950.1:2779548-2781434 GCF_000325575.1 Pteropus alecto | reverse complement strand
GGGCGGGGTAGCCTAGAATCCCAGTTCTGCCACCTGCTGAGTAACCTTAGCCAGGTTTAACCTCTCTGAGCCTGACGTGCTCTCTGAGCTTCCCTTGGCCGCCTCGTGGGGGTGTCACGAGGATTATCCATGTTAATCCTGACCCTGGCACGCCGGTCACTAACACCATTAATGACATGGTGAAACAATCAAGCCCGCTGTCTTCAAAAATTATACCTTGCCAACCACACCGAAGCCAAGCCAGAGGCTCTGAAAAAGTGGGCAGTGGCCATGAGATTGAGCAGCAGAAAAGCAGACAGCTGAAGTCACTCTCCCTCCGTGTCCCTCCAGACTCTGCACTCCCTCGCTGCCCTGGAAGATGCCCACATGTTCCTCACCAACAGTCCGCTGCCCCCTGGGTGCTGACAGCGTCAGCCAGGGAGGCCTCAACAGGCTGCAGGGTGAGCAAGAGGGTGAGGCCAGGTTTTCATTTCCCTGCAGGGTCCCCACAGGCTGGCTGCACCCCTCAGGTGACAGTCACCCACTGGTCCTTCCGGTGGCTCCCCTTCCCCTACCAGTCAGTCTGTTGAGAAGTGGCACCCCCAGTGCTCGCCCGGGGTGGGGGGATCTTTCAGGAGGCTTTGCCCACACTTTGTAAATATTCCCTTTATTAAAACTCTCCTTAAACAACACAGTGTGAATGTGTGTCATCTGTTTTTTGCTGGGTCCCCAACTGGCTGATAGTGGCGTTTTCCTGGTCTCCCCAGGCCCTCACAAAAGCTGGCTCTGCAAGAGACACTACTCCAGGGGCCACCTCTGGCCACTGACCCCATTTCCCTCCAAACTTCTGTACCCTGGCGGGCCTCTCCCAATCCGTCAGACCCAAACTCGAGGAAGGACCCCGATGAGAGACAAGTGACTATTCGCATCTGAGGTGGTGGCCTCAGCAGGACGCACACAGGATCACGTCTGGGCTGAGGTGTCTCAAGAAGCAAACCACTGATTTCAGCACGCCAGAAAAAGTACCTGAGAGTGTATATTTATAGAAAGATACAATAGAAATGGACAGATGGCATCTAGCTATGGATACAGAAAGCGCTGCTGGAGACGCACATTGTACGCGTGTGCGCCAACGAGAGCACACGCCGTTTCCACATCTCCGACACAGCCAACGACGCACGACTGCTCAGGCGTGGACAAGCACGCTCGAGTATGTGGCTGGTTCCCTCTCTGGAGTCAAGGGCGAGCTCTAAGGTGTGTGTGCGTCTTTCTAAAGAAGCGAGGAGAAGGAGGGAGAGGGAGAGAAGTGTATTTTTCTGTGCTCCGAAGAGAGGGCGGGACCAGCTTGGGGCAAGGGCGTGAGCTCACCGGAAAGGTGGGAAAGAGAACTCCAGAAAGAACAGCTCAGGTTCCTAGGTTGGGACATAAAAACATGACAGCCAGGAAGGTCGCACATCTGCAGTCCGCTGGAATCCGCTGTAGCACATGACAATCGGTTAAGGGCAAAATAAAATCAGAATAATACTAAGAGGTAGCAGCTGTTTATCTTCTCGGAGATTTCGAGGGTCTCTGGAAGCCGGGCCAGGTAAGGGTGTTCTCCTGGAAGAGACGGGGAGGGGCAGAGTCCTGGCCAAGGGCTCCCCCGGGGCTGGGAGGGGCGTGGGCCTGCTGGGAACCCGCAGCGGGGAGCCCCCCGGAGCCTCTGCTGTCTACGGGCCATCCCAACAAACCCAGAGTCACTTCTCGGGAAAGTTATGCAGTCCCCGCAACATATAAATAAAAGTTTAGTTCTGTGTTTCCATATATCTTCTACATGGAGGCTAGCTGAATATTAGTGGAGTAACAATAATTATTAATAACAATAATCATCATAATAACAATAATTAATAGAATAATAATGCCTGTGT
>NW_006433950.1:2776621-2779503 GCF_000325575.1 Pteropus alecto | reverse complement strand
ATGTCTGGTAGAAGTGGTGGTAATGGTGGTGGTGCTCGTGGTGGTGGTGATGCTCGTGTCTCTGGACCGCCTGGCCGGCCGGGCTCTCGTACACCACCACGGCGGGCAGCTCCCTCAGGTGGTCCCGCCCCACGACGGTGCTGCCCACGGCCAGCGGCGCCTGCAGGCCCCGGCACCCCGGCTGGCTCTCCTTGGCTCGGTGCTTGTGCTTCTTGTGCCCGAGGGGGGCAAGAGTGGGGAGGAGGGCCGGGCTGGCGGCCAGGTGGGCAGAGGGGGACACTGCAGAGACGGTGGGTCCCAGAGGGGCTTTACTTCTTGCCCCTCTGGGCACATGGCCCACACCCACGCTCTTGCCCTGGGCCTTGGGGGACCTCACAAAGTGCTTGCCCCCGTCCTGGGTGACCCGGAGCCGCTGCTGGACCTCCGAGGCCTTGGCGAAGGGGGCGTCAAGGAACTGGAAGGAGCCTGGGTCCGCGCCTTGGGGCTTTCGATGTGGGACGTGGATGGCTTCTGGCTCGTGGGAGCGAGATCGAGTGGGGTTGGAGGTGCGGGGGGGCAGTTCTGACTTCTGGGCCACTGACGGAGAGCCTAGGAACCAATGCGACAGGTATTTCATGAGCACCTGCTATGCGCCCCAGAAACGATCCCTATCTCCAGGTCACCAAGCCTGATTAAGGCCAGCTGTTCTTCATCAGAGTCCCACACCTGCACTCCTCCCTGCCTCGGAGAAAACCATTCTGCAGTGGAACTTGCCATCTGCTAAGCGAGAAGAACCGGATCTTGGCTAGGTCCTTACTCATAATTCTCCTCCCTAGAGAGAACTGCGGGAAGGAGGGAGGGAGGGAGACAGAGACAGATAACTATCTGAGGTCATGGGGGCAAGAAAAAAGCCGAGGGGAATATTCCTAAGCTTACAGAGGTAACCCACGGGGGAATTAAGAGGTAACCCAGGAGGGGAAGGGAAGAAGGGTTCTGGGGGTGAAATTCCATGAGCTACCTCTTCATGTATCCCAGCAAGAGCTAATAAACACAGAGCAGCATCTCGCTTGGTGAACTGGGGTCCTCATCGGAAGAAAGAGCGGGCGACGGGGGGGCGGGTTGGGGTGCGGCACCCAACTCTTTTGCTTTCCACTGTATAATGAGCCCTCAGATGCTATTTGATTTGGTTCACTTTGTGCACGTGCATTTTCATTTTTATAAATGTTTTTAACGTCATCTCCCGTCTTTAACCTGCCCAGTCGAAGCTGCTTCTTCCCCCAGACCAGGGGGAACGGTGACCACCACCCGCCTGGCCCAGCTGGCCACGCCCTCCCCTCACCCCACCTTACCAGGCCCAAACTGGGACGTGTAGTTTTCTATCCCGGCGAGATCTAAGTAGTGGTTTCTCCTCTCAATGTTCTCATCCACGCAATGGTGGTAGCAGCCAGGCTGCTCCAGGCGGCTGTCACCCTGGAACCTGTCGAAGGCAAGTGAGCGGGTGGGCGCTGGCCCCTGGGTGGGGTTACAAACACATCTGGACCCTTCGTTCATTTCCTTCTGGGCCTCGTAAGGGAAGGAGTGACCACCTCAGCACCCTGTGTCCCCATTTCCTCCCCTGCCAGTGGAGACAGAGACTCCGGCCTGGCCTCCCTGGGCCTTCCGCTAGGACTAGATAGGGACTTAGCTTTGCACAGGCGCAAAGCAAAGGACAGGGGTCACCGGTCAAATCTTAAGGATGCCCCAAACCATGCTCCTAACCGCGCGTGCCTGCCACAGGCAGGCAGCCCAACTCTCGCCTCGGTCCCCAGGGAGTGTGGGCAGCAGATGCCCCCAAGACACTGAATGGAGGCTGGCAGACTCCGTAATCTGCCCCAAAGCCCAGAGTGGGTTTTCCACATAGGTACTGACACATCCTCAGGTCTCCCACGGGACCGCTGTCCGGCAGTTACTTTATGTCACTGTCTGCTCGACGCCTGTCTTTACACAGTCTTCCTCCTCCCTCCCCCTTTTCCTTCCCTGCAGTTACCAGGGGAAAGGGACTCGCAGCCCTACAACCCCTCACCCACAGTTCTGAAGTCCAAAGAGCCTGAAAACAAAGGTTTTTCACTACCCATTGGGCAGCCAAGCCTGCCGGAGACAGAAGGGAAGGAACAAGTCTTTACCTCACTTAGTGTGACTCTTCATACATCTCCCTGCACCAATACCACTGTGCGCCAGACCCCGAATAGAACTCATAGGAAATACACTGGGAGCACCTTTCCAAACCAACAAAGGCTGAATTCCAAAACCTACCTGGCCTAAAGTGTTTTGGATAAAGCAATGTAGACCTATATTTATTTATTTTTTTAATTTAGTTTCGAGGGGTATTATTTATTATTATTTTTTTTTTTTAGTGGAGATTTGTGAGCCCGTCCTCTGAAATCACCGCCCTCCGGAAGAGAGCAGACGGGAGCCTCTACTGGAAACCCCTCAGGCGCAGGTACACAGCAGGTGCTCAATACGTGCTGCGCAGGTGCTCGCGGCCGCCCATCCGCCCGCCGTACCTGAGCGGGGCGCGCTGCTTCTTCTCCCAGCTTCGCAGCTCCTCGGCGGGCTTGGTCTCCGCCCTGGGCCTGGTGCCCTGCAGGTCTGAGTCCCCCCCAAGAAACAGCCAGGTGAGCCGTCCGCTCCCGTGCCCGCTGGCCTCCCGGCCCTGCCCGGGTTTCCCGAGCTGCTTGGCGAGGCTTCCCAGAGCCAGGACTAGACTGAGGGGTCTCGCAGCGACCGTCCTGCCCGCTTCCCGCCCAGACTCCTGAGCTGGCCCGCCAGCCCCGGCCCCATCCCGACACAGGCGGTTCCTACAGCTGCCCCTCCAGCGCTCAGGGAGGGCCTTCCTGCCCGAATTCCTCCCCGGGACTCCTTCA
>NW_006433950.1:2763586-2776329 GCF_000325575.1 Pteropus alecto | reverse complement strand
ACCTGCGCTCAGCCGCACCGGGGCCCTCGGAGGGACTATGCGGAACCCGCTTGTTAAACTCGCACCCCTCCGGGGCTGGGCGGCCCTGGGGGACTTCACACCCTGGATTTCCGGCCCGGGCAGCGAAGGCCGAGCCAGCTCCCAGGCGCCAGAGGAAGCTCCTGGGGTGGCCACTGCCTGCCACAGCGACAGAGGAACTTGGAGGTGGGACAGGGTGTACCGGTGGGGGGCACCTACGATCTGCTTCAGGTCTGATGAGCACCCCCTGAATGGAACATGGAAAAGCAAATGTGTCCCTAAAGATAGACAAGCCATTCTGTGAGAACTTGACCAAATCTCATCTTCTCCCTGGGCCTCTGCTGCCCCTCATCCAGGCAGTGTCTCTACTGAAGGGGATGGAGGGTAGGCCAGGCCCCCTCACTAGCTCTCCCTCTGCCCTCAGCACCCCCGAGGTTGTTTATCTGAGGGGAGGCTTCCCGCTTGGCATGAACTTGGAAACTTCTGAAAAAGGTGTTTGCTCTCTATAGGTCACGGGCACAGATGGTCAATTACCTGTCTAGATCTCTTCCTGAACACAGACACACTCGGCCCTCCCTTTACCCACCACCCACACGCCCTCAGGCAGCGAGTCGCCAGGCACTGCCATGGCCAGGCAGGTACGTGCCTGGGTGACTGTGGTGTGGCCAACTGGGGCGCTCACTTCCCCTCTGATGATCCAGGCTAAGGGTCACCTCCGAGTAGCCAGAAATCCAGTCTCCCGTTAACTCTTCAGAACCGTTAATACTGGCAATTAGTTAATTTTTTTTTAACTCCTCATTCCCCTCCCCCAGCCCCTGGCACCCACCAATCAGCTTCATGCCTCTGTGAATTTGATACTCTAGGGACCTCCTATAAGTGGAATCACACAGTGTTCATCTTCTCATGACTGCCTTATGTCACTTAGTATAATGTCCTCAAGGTTGATCCACGCCGTAGCATGTGCCAGAACTTCCTTCCCGTTTAAGGCTAACAGTCCATTGTATGGATGGGTCGTGTTTTGTTTACCCATCGCCTGTTGGACACATGGGTTGCTTCTTTTTGGCTGTTGTGAATGATGCTGCACAGGTGTCTCTTCAAGAGCCTTTTTTCAGTTTTGGGGGGTTTATACCAAGGAGTGGAATTGCTGAGCCATATAAAAATTCCACGTATATAACGTTCTGAGGAACCGCCATACTGTCTTCCACAGCAGCTGCACCATTTTACGTTCCCACCAACAGGGCACAAAGGTTCGTCAGCCACACTTGTCGTTTCCTGTTTGTTTTTGCGAGTGGGACCTCGGCGGGTGCCGACTTGCGTTTCCCTCGATCGGTGACAGTGTGCATCTTTTCACGTGCTTAGTGGCCATCTGTCTATCTTCTTTGGAGAAATGTCTATTAAGGTACTTTGTCCATTTTTGATTGGACTATTTCATTTTTGGTTGTTGAGTTTTAGGAGTGCTCTATGTACACTATTCTGGATATTACTCTCATCGGATATTACAATTTGCAAATATTTTCTCCTGTTCCACAGATGGCCTTTCGCTTTGTTGACTGTGTCCTTTGAGGCTCAGAAGTTTTTAATTTTGAGGTACTCCCGTTTACCTATTTTTACTTTTGTTGGCTGTGCTAATTTCATTTAAAACAAAAGCCACTGGGCCAGAACATCCTGGGGATACTTTGGGATTGTGGGGGCAGCTGGTGTGAGACCCAGGGTCTAGCCACGTGCTGGCTCACTCGGGGACCCCAGCTCTTCTACTTTCTCTGTCTCTGCAGCTGCTCTGCACAGCCACATTTGCACCCCCACCCCCACCCCGCCGCCCCAAGACGCACACCATCTGAGACGACCATGAAGGAGGTGTCATTGTCTCCATTTCACAGAGGAGGAAACTCAGGTCCACCAACATCATCCTGCAAGCATTGTACACCAGGCCTGGTGCCCCGGTGTGTGACCCCAGAGGGTCACAGCTGATTCAGGGTCTAGGAGCAAGTGCGTTTCAGCCTGTCCGGCTGGAAAATCCACGCTGTTGGCTGCATGGGGCCTGGCACAAAGGAGCAGGTGCCCATGAATGTTTACTGCGCAAATTAATGCCTGAAGGATAAAGGGGTACTTTCTTTGGAGTTGGAAAGTTGGCCCAGATGCCAGCTCTGGGTGGCAGTAGCAGTGAGCTGGGTGCCCACCCGCCCTCGTACACAGAAACGTGCATGCTCATGGCCAGAGTGTGGGATGGGGGGAGCGGTATTTACAGCCAGATCTGAGGAGTGGCTTTGGGGCTAAAAATAGACCAGGGGAAACACAGGGCTGGGTTCCCCCTGGACTGGAAGCCAATGTCCTCACTCCTGGGCAGGAGGCAGACAGACCCAGGGCAGGCGTTCTCTGAGGCGGGCCTGGGGCACTCCCCTTGCAAACCTCCACTTCCTTATCCCTCCCGCTACCGAGGGGGACAGGAGGGCAGGATGCAGAATCAGAAAGCAGTGTCTGCCCACAGGTTTCGCAAGGCCTCCACGGCAGGGGGCAAACCCTTTCATGGCTCTGCAGCTTCTGACAAGAGAGGAAAGACGAGGTGGCTGCCAGGGGCTGTGTCGTCCTGGCCACTGCATGTGTCAGGAGAGAGAGCCCAGCCCAGCTCCTGCGCAGCCTTAACTAATAGCAGGGCCAGCCCGGGTCAGCTCGGTGACCCAGGTTTCAAGCCCGGCCACGTTTCCCTGTGACGATAATGACCCCACAGCGGCCATGCCCAGATGGAGAGTAATGGCGGCTCCTCGCTCCCAAAAAGCAGTGACCCCTCGCCCAAAGCATCGCAGCTGGAAGGGACTTGGGGTGTCACCTAAGCCACCCTCTGCCTCCCCAGGGTTCCAAACCAGGAAGCGTCACCACTATTTCCCAGAGCCCAGGCTCCTCTGGAGGCTTTGCCCGCTCAGAACCCACCGCCTTTCCCTAATAACAGTACTTTAAGTTCATCTTGTGAACAAAATCTACTCCCCCTCCCTCACATCCAGTCAATGCGACTCAGGTATCAAGTAACTCCCCCAGCTCCAGAATGAACATGTGGACCCAGAATTAGCCACTGAAAGCATCTCGCACCCGTGGCCACCATGACTGGGTCGGGGCCAGGCATGCAACTCAATGGGAGCCAGTGAAATTCGGATCTGGAACATCTGTTGACATTCTGAACTGGGGGACTGGCTAACAGGATGGGACAGAGGTTAAACTGTCCGTGGTCATCTTGCTGCTGACAAGGGCAGAGCCCACCTGGTAATAACGGCACTCAGAGGAAACCGCTCCGAGAACTGCTAGTCCTGTGGACTCCGCGCCTCTGGATCCAGCCTCGCCGGGAGTCAGAGCCCGGGCTGCATGTCCCTTCCATGAGCCAGTATGTTCCTCCTTTTGGCTAATGGCAGCTTGTGTGGGGATCCTGTCACTTACACCCCACAGAGTCCTGAATGACTACAAGTCACTCATAGTTTCCTCCCCACCCAATTCTAACAACCCCTAAACCACAGCCGGAGGAAGAGGTGGCCTTTTGTCAGGATGTCAGAGAGGAAGAGGGGAGGAAAGAAACAAGGAGGCCGAAGAGAGGGTACCAAGGCCCAGGGCAAAAGGGAGGCAGCGGCCATCGCGGGAACCCAGACCAGGCCACGCCCCGAGGCTTTCGTGGACACTGCCGCCCATTTCCTTCACTGAACACGTCACACCTTCCCATTATCTTGTAACTGTCAGGGGTCGGCCTCCCTCGTCAGACTGTCGCAGCCATGAGTCTGAGAGGTGCCACCGCTGCTCTCTACCGTGCTCTCGCATCTCATTGTAGATGCACACAGTAGGTGCTCAGCATTGTAGATGCACGCAGTAGGTGCTCAGTGTGTAGACTCAGGCACGGAGAAAGGGAGGAGAGGGATGTGGGAGGAGGGCTGAGGGGAGACACAGGCATACGGAGAGCAAGGGTGACGAACGGGCGGTGACAAGGCCGTGGGCAGAGCCCCTGCAGGGCCCTCGGGTCGGGGCGAGCTCATTCCTGTAGCAGTGGGGGGAGGCTTTTGTGTGCCCACCTGCCCAGCTCCTGGACGCACTGGCTGAGGTGGGAAGTGGCCTGGGTAGCCCCAGGCCCACCCCAGAGCTCGGACCACGGAGGGCAGGAAGCAGGACAGGACTCTGCTGGAGCTGAGGGTCTGCCCTGCCTGCTGCCCTCCCCGGGGGAGCAGTGCCCAGGCTGAGTGCAGGGGAACCCCACTGCCCCTGCTCTGTCACCTCCCCCCACTCGCTTGGCAGCTCTGGGACACCCCTCCAGTTCTCTATGAAGCACCAGAAAGCCTCGTTCCCACCCACCCCCTCCTGAGGGGCAGGCCCTGCTCCAGGAGAGGGGAGGAGCAGCCGGGGCCAGGCACAGGATGACCGTTCCTGAGCCCGAGGGCGCGGCCAGTGGCAGGAGGCCAGGCAGGTGCTCACCTCGCGGGTGACCTTGCCATTGTCAAAGTCGTACAGGGTGAAGGTCCACTCCTGCCGGCTGTCCTCCTCCACAGACACGTCACACTGTAGCTCCTAGACACAGACAGATGACACACGGATGTGACGGGAACATGCGGAGGCCTGGTCACGGGGCTGCCGCCTCCCCACTGCCCTCCCCAGACCCCGTGCAAAGGCAGAGCAATGACCAAGGCATGGCGGGCCAGAAAGGCCAGGCCAGGAAGGGGACATTTGGCCCAAGGGAGGTGCCTGCAGGGGTGCGGGGCAGTTTCTGGGTCCCCAAAGCACAGGAGAAAGGTCTGAGAGGGGGCTTTGTATCTGGACGCAAGGCACAGTAATGTTGGGGCTCCTGGGGTGGCCACCTGACCTGGAAGGCAGAAGAGGGTGACCACAAAGAACTAAAGTTCCAGTCAGCCTCAGGTGCCACCTCATGTGTGGCCAGCCCTCCACAGCTGCATGTCCACCGCCCTGGGCATGCCGTCTCTGTGCCTCAGTTTCCCCTCGTGTCAATTAAGGAAAATGACAGTATCGTCCTTACGAAATCATTGGGAACATTAAGTGGCCTGCCCCTTGTCTGCTGGGTGTTCTCCGGCAGCTGTGGGGATAGTTCCCCACCTCCCACCTCGAGCACCTGGCTTCTGTGTCCCAGGGACAGACGGCATGCCAGGGTGGGGGGCCCGAGCTGTGGTGAGCCTCTATGCCCCTCCAGGAGGCAAATCTGGGGGCACCATGTACACCTCTGGGAGGGACCCCGCCTGCCCTGGCTGTGACCCGCCCGTTAACCCTTTACTGGCTTCCCTCCATCCCCGCTCCCAGGGATCACCCCAGGCCCCGTCTCAGGCTTTGCTCTAGGAGAACTAGAAATTATGTGGCAACTGCTTGGCACACAGAAAACTCCAGCTAATGGTAGTGGCTGCTGTTGTCTCTGCTGTAGTGACTAATACAGCGGGACATGTGCGGGGCTCAGCCGAACCCCAGTGTTCTAAAAAGGATGGCCATTTGGGGAAAGAGATTCCACAAACAGCCTTCAAGATCCACAAGATTCTATGAAGATAAGCAGTGATGCTCCCAGACCACCCCGTTCCATGCCCTGCCTCGGCCCACTAGTCCCACAATGTCCAGCTGGCACGGCATGAGGACCGGCTCGGCCCCCCGAGAGGGGTGCTGCCTGGCCTCAGGATGCTGGCAGGAAAGTGACTGAGCACAGTGTCCCTGCCCTTGGCATCTGCGGCTCAAGGCCAGTTCCCTCCAGCAGTTCTTGGGCAGCCCACAGTGAGGTCAGAGTTAGCCCTTCCTCAGTTGTGACGTGTCCGCCTGGTCCCTGCCCAGTGCCCTCTCTGCTCTCTGAGGCATGGGTTCAGGAGGCACAGCACTGGCCGCACACACATGCCCACCCGCACACACACACACACACGTGGGCACGTGCACACATGCCCACACACACATGCACATGTGGGCACGCACACACATGCCCACACACACGCACACGCACACGTGGGCACGCACGCACATGCCCACACACACACGCACACGTGCGCACGCACGCACATGCCCACACACACACGCACACGTGCGCACGCACGCACATGCCCACACACACACGCACACGTGCGCACGCACGCACATGCCCACACACACACGCACACGTGCGCACGCACGCACATGCCCACACACACACGCACACGTGCGCACGCACGCACATGCCCACACACACACGCACACGTGCGCACGCACGCACATGCCCACACACACACGCACACGTGCGCACGCACGCACATGCCCACACACACACGCACACGTGCGCACGCACGCACATGCCCACACACACACGCACACGTGCGCACGCACGCACATGCCCACACACACACGCACACGTGCGCACGCACGCACATGCCCACACACACACGCACACGTGCGCACGCACGCACATGCCCACACACACACACGCACACGGGGGCACGCACACACATGCCCCCACACGCACGCACACGTGGGCACGCACACACATGCCCCCCCACACGTACACGTGGGCACGCACACACATGCCCACACAGCGTTTACCTGATTCGCTCTCCCTGCCTCCCCCCACTCGTCTCCAAAGACAGCTGGGATTCCAAGCTCGGAAACACCTGGCGAGTAGCATCCCCATCCCCACCTCTGCCGTGTGCGTCTCCCCCTCACCACCTGCACTTCTCAGGTGAGGGCTCCCCATGGACCTGGATGAGTCCCAAGCAGTCGGCCGGCCCCTTCCCAGAAACAGACTCTTTGGGGCTTTCAAGGAAGCAAGACGTTAGCCTGGCCATCCCTCTGCGGGCCCCGCAGGGGTGCCGAGCCTCCATAGGGGGGGCCTAGGCTTCTGCCCTGAAAAGCACCACCGAGAAAAGAACCGTCTCCCCGGCCCAGGACGCTCACCTCGAATTTCAGCGGCTTCCGAGAGCCTGGGCAGGATTCGCTCGGCTTCTCCGTCCTCTTCTCGTCTCCACTGGCCAGCCCGTCGGTCTTCTCAGGAGGCAGGGCCACTGCAGGGGGAGGCAAGCGAGAGGCCGGGTTTTGGGGCCTCCTCAGTCTCCGTGCCTTTGTTCTGGGGGCCCCTTCCCGCCTTGCCCGTTTGCTGGAGTCAAAATCGCTTTGCTCTCTGGCCTCTGGTTGTGTCCGGGGCCACCTCAGCGGAGACCCCCTCCAGGGTGCGTCTACAACGGCCACTCGGGTGACCCAGTGGGTGTCTCAGGCCACCATTCTCTGCCCAGACTTCACAGCCCAGATAAGGAGCCTGCGGCCACCCATAGCATTGTCCAGCCAACGGGCAGGTGGGAGGGGGCAGAGGGGTGCTTCTGGAGCCCGGAGAGGAAGCTCCCAGATCACGGCCACAGCCTCTCTGCCTTTCATGCTGACATTTTGGCTTCCTCCAAGATGCCACCTGCCTGGGCCCAGGATATGACACGCTAGTAGATGATCCGGAGGAGTGACAGAAATGGAGCTCAGCGGGGCTGGTGAAGGGCACGCGCACGCATCGCCGCACCTGCGTGAACGCACGCGCACGCATCGGCGCAACAACGTGAACGCACGCGCACCCATCGGTGCACCTGCGTGAACGCACGCGCATGCCGTGACATTCAGAAACCAGTCAATCCTGGGCATTTCCTTCGGCCTCTGCTGGCCCAGGGAGGGTCTTCTCCCTCTGCCCAAGGTGGGAGGGGGGGTTGTCCGGGTCAGGTCACCGACACTGACCACTTTTGATAAAGTGGATAAAACCAAGTCCTCCATGGCCAGGAGGTGTCCCACTCCAGTGTCATGCTGAGCCCAGTGAAGTCAGGTGGCGATTAGCCAGAGACCCGAGGGCAGCGGGCACACAGCCTGGGCCACCTGATTCTTCTAACCCAAATCTACTGTTGGGCCAGAGCTGTCACCGTCCTAGAACCAGGCAGGGTGCAATGCACAGCCACTCCACCAGGTCGCAAAGCAGCAGGCGCTACTGTCGCCCCATTAAAAAGAAGGCAAGACGGCCCAGAGCCTTGTCTGAGAGGGTCGGGAGGCGGCTCCTGCTGGATCCCAGCACAGAGTGAAGCCCCGAGCTCCAGAAGCCCCGGCATCTCCAGCAGGAGCTGGGCTCAGCAGGAGCATCCTGATTAAGGGGGCACATCCTGAGTCTCCCACTGCCCTGGGCAGCCTTGGGCAAGGCACGTGACTCCTCATCTATAACGGGGGACGAAGTGGTCTCTCTCTCACAGGGCTCCTGAGGAGGGGCAATGTGAAAAGTGCCTGCTGAGCACAGTGGCCTGTATGCAGTAAGTGCTCAATAAATGCTGGCTCTGCAAAAGATGTAGATGGGCCGTGGTCCCAGCTGACAGCCCAGATCCAGACGTTCTCCTCACCCTAAAACCGCCCCACCGGAGACACCCTAGTGCTATCACGACCTGCAATATCCGCTCTTCATCCCCCCCCCACCCCCCACCACCCCGGAGGGCGGGGCTGGGGGAGCAGAGAAGAAGAAGAAGAAGAAGAAAGAAAAACAAAGGCCAGCTCCATCTTCAAAGCTGCTGCCTCCCTCCGCAGAGGTCCTGGCTAGAGATGTAAGCCGCCCGGGCTTATCGAAACCAAACTTCAAGTTCAAAGGGAAGTTATCAGAAAACCACCTTTAGGTTCAATGTTGCCTTTCAAGTTCCACTTGATAAAACCCAAAGAAAAGAAACCTCTGTCCGAGCTCTCTCCTTCTCTGGAGCAACCCCCCACCCCAACCCCTGCTCACAGACAGCCCGTCCTCCCTCACATCCTACTCTGCCACCTTCGCTTTCTCCTCTCCCAGGGAGGAAGAAAATATGCCCCCGACCCCTCACCCTCTTCATGTGTCTTCTCCAAGACCAAGGTGGCCTGGATTGTCCTTCCTTCACCAGCAGGCCCCTCATCCCATCGCAGCTGAGATCACCCCCACACACCGCTGGGGGTCCCTTCCGGCATCGGGCTGGGCACAGACAGGTGTAGGACTGGGAGCCGGCCTGCCCTGCGGCCGCGGGGGCCAGGAACAAGACAGCCAGCATCCCCCTCGTCCCACCAAAGGTGGCCTTTCACCCTCTCACCATCCCCAGTGGCCAGAAGAGGTGTCAGAACTGATTAGAAAGCCTCACAGACTCCAACTGCCAGAGGCAGGAGCTGGGACTCAGGGAGGCCACTCTATACCACATATGAACCCCCCCAAAATCGACACCAGACTGGCACCTGTCCCCAGCTGTCCCTGGGCAGCGCAAATTGTCCTCCATCCATGCATTGTCGGGCTCACAGCGGGTGGGACCCCCACAGGCTGCTGGGGTCCGACCTCAGCCAAGAGAATGATCCCGTTGTCGAGATGGGCTTCGGCACCAGGTTCTGAGCCCTCCGTTTCTGATTTCTGTTCAGCCCAGCAATTTGTTTTCCCAGAGATGATCTTTTGGGGGGCATAATTTCAGGGGGACTCTGATCACTCTTCAATTGTAAGTCACGCAACAGGAAATACCGCTCATCAGAAAGAGGAAAGGTGAGCAGAGGGAAAAGGCAGGAGAAGAGGAAGAGAGAGAGAGGAGGAAAGCGAAGCCTCTCACTGGCCCCTGCAGTACCTGCGGGTGACCGTGGCAGCGCTGGCATGCTACGCCCCGTGAGCCTGTTTCTATAAATAAAGTTTTATTGGGACAGGGCCACGCTCATACGCATTGGGTAAGGCTGCTCCGCTCTACGACAGCAGAGCTGACTCATCACAACTGAGACTGTGTGGCCCGCAGAGCCTCAAACGTGGACTCCCCTGGCCTTGCCCTGCGCTGTAGCCGTGCAGCTGTCTTGGCCACCAGGGCACCCTGACAGGCAAGGTGCAGGCTGGACCTCACCTGCTGCTCACCTGCTTGACTGGTAACCCTGTGCAGTTCACGACCTGCCCAACCGTGCACGGTAGCCGTGGGAGAAAGGAAACGCCAACTCCGCTTTCTTAAAAGCAGTTCTCAGCCCAAACCAGTCTGGGGGCAGTGCGTGGAGCACCCCCGTTTTGGAAGCTGCTCCCTGCCCCGCTCACACCCGGCCACAGAGAGCCCACTGGCTGTGTTTACCAGATGAGGGCTCTCCCCGGCATCGGCTCCAGCCTGGCATCGCTCCACCCCCCAGCAACTGCCAGATTAAATGCATTACTTGACCATCTTTACCCGGGTCCCTTTGATGTTCCCTTCTCAAGCTTCAAAATACCTTTTGGAGGAAGATCAGACAGCATTAAACAGAATTACTAATTAATTAAGCAAAGTTAAATTTTAAACACTGTTTGTTGTGTTAGCCAAAAGCCTGAACAGAACAGACTTCTTTCCTCCACTGAGATCAAAGGCAGTCTCTTCCCTCTCCCCTCCCCCAATTTAAAAAACAGGAGGGGGGCGAGGAAGAGGGAGAGAAACAAGGGTGCTTCAGAGCACTGGGGAGAGTGAGGACACACCTGACTGGCAGCAACTCTGATCCTGGTCTAGACACCCATCCCCCACCCCTACCCCACACGTGGGCCCAAGGGGAGGCACCCCGGACTCATCTGGGACGGCACAGTAGGGGAGCCACAGTCACTTTCTCCATACTGTTTACCCTGGCAAAAGCAGAGACCCAGGGAACAGGATGGCACAGCCCACCCAGCACGAGCCACTGACGGCTGGCACCACCCAGGGCCCAGAGACAAGACAGGTCCGCCGGCCCGCACGCCACCCTCCGAAGCGGGATGAGCGCCCCAGGTCAGAGTCCCGCGGGGTCGCTGGGAGACTGGCCCCGCGAGGCAGGCTGCGCACTGCCCGGTCCGGGAGATGTCGTCCCCACCCTGGGCAGCACAGACTTGCGGACTGCTTCTGACGTTTTTGGACAGATGGCAGCAAGGTGTCCTGAGGAGGGGCCCCTTCTTCTAATGTGCGCACATGCATTGCTAGCTGAGTGCTGTCTGAACCATCCCTTCTAGCCCTTGACTCTGTACAGTCCCATCTGGGATCTTCCGATGGCCTCGCAGGGGCCTGCCACATCCACGCTGCCAGCACACACATTTCTCGAGAGCTGGGGTCCTGCTGTCGACTGGCCCTGGGTGGCCCCCAGTGTATGGCACATACCATACATGCACAGACGATCCACCACCGTGTGCTGAACTGCGGCCAATCGCACAGGTAAACACGAGGGAGGCTACATGACAAACACACCATAAATTCTGGCTTGCTTGAGACCGGGCACTGGCGTGGGAAAGGGGATGGTTGAGAGGGGTAGGTCTGTTCCCGAATCCCGCACTTAGGCTAAAATCCAAACCCCGAACGATCCCGGCAAATCCCTGCTTCTTTTAACGCAATCCAGAAAGGCCTGGTTGATATTAAACTCTGGACGGAGAGACAAATTTGAAACATGGTTATGACTAAATCGGCCCGACTGAAGAGCAGAAGTGACTAATATCAGGTGCGTGGCGGACACCTCTCTCGGCCCAGTTACCTGGCGAGCGCTCAGGTCACACAGCGCGAGACTTAACACAGCCAGAGCTTCTGTGCCGGCGTTTGGACACCCGCCCTCGGGTCTCCACCGTCCCTAACCGTCCACGTACAGATTATCTGCCACAAATATTTGCGTCTCGGGGTGGCCTGCCCGGGTGTTTCTGATGGCCCAGCCCCCCGACAGCAGCTGTTCAAGGGAACACAGATGAATTTTAATATTAGCCTATGCCAAATATAATTAGGCGGGTAAATCTGCTACCAGTAAAAGGAGAAAGATATCATGTGTTCATTCCAGGCCAAATGGTTTCTTGCGTTATCTGCATGAGGCTCTCCGTAGGGAGGGAGAGTCCCAGAGACACACAACTGTTTGTCATTGCACTTAGCGGTGGGCTGGACTGGGGACGCTGGGGCAGTGGGTGGGTGCACACCTTATTTCGACGCATCCTCTTAATGACACCGTGCAGGTGTGTTGCTGTTTACGTTCAGCAGAAAGGAAACTAAGCTTAAAAAGCAAACTCGATCGAGCCATTTCCCTTCTGAAAACGATCCGCCTGCTGGTGCCTCTCGGCTCCCTCTCCCCACCGGAACTGCTTCTCATTTTTTGACCCTGGCGTGCTCTCCCCACGCCGTGAGCCCTGCCAAGAACAATTGTTCCATCTCTCCAACTCCCGCTCACCCTTCAGGTCTTCAGCATAAGCCTCCCCAGCTCTGAGAAGCGTGCTCTCCGGGCTGGGTTAGCTCTCCCGGCTCAGCGAGCCCATGTGACACCGTTATGCAGTTAACTGAACCCTCCTACTGTGGTCCAACATAGAGGACAGAGCCTGTCGCACGTCGTCATCATCAAAATTGAAAGAGAGCAAGCGGCAGAGCCAGGATTCGAACCCAGAAGATGGAGAAGCCACAGCAGAGGGCCCTGTGCCTGCCTGTCCCGAACCATCCTCTCTGCCTTCCGCTCATAGCATCTGGGCTGCCTCTGGTGGGCCACCCCTCACCCCCTCTCAGCTCACACAGTTTATGGGGGGCCGATGCCCTCCGGCTTCAGTACCAACCCGACCCAGCTGACCTCATCCTGACGGCCACCGCGGTGGCTCCTAAGTCAGCACCTAAGGGGACTTCATGGTGAAGAGAATGAGCTAAGCTTCTGCGCCCCTCACCGCATGGGCCCTTCCAAGTCGGAATGGGCCCTAGCCATGTGTTCACATGGTTGTTCGTTTTTACGACAGTTTTTAAATCGGGTCTTTTATCCTCAATCGGATAAGACTACTGTCTCTTTCCATCCTGATGTTCCATCCGTCCCCTTGTGTCACGTGGTGTTGG
>NW_006433950.1:2756323-2763551 GCF_000325575.1 Pteropus alecto | reverse complement strand
GTTGAGGATGTATTTATTTAGGTTTTGTGGCAGATATATATATTATAGTTCATAGTTAAAAAAATCATGTATTCTTTTTCTTAAAGAAGCTCCCCACCCCCAACCAAACAGGATAAGCTTTGGTTCCCACGAAAGCTAGATCCACCTGGCCAGTTAAGTGAGACGCAAATTTTTGCACAATGTATGGAGACATGGGAGCTCCCTGTCACCGGCGATGGCTGAGCTCCTAGGATGTGCCATGCCTAGAGCTGGGCCATCGTCATCTTTGCCACCTTAGGGGGAGGAGCTAACAGAGGGCAGAGGGAGAGACAACTGAGAAGGAACGGAGAGGCAGTGAGCGAGTGCGTGCATGACGATGACGCGGTTTGAGCTTGCGGATGCGGCCAGCCCTTTTTAGGCAAGATCTATCCTAGGATTTTTCAATCTCATGAGCCAAAGCTTAAGCGAATTTGGGTAGAGTATCCAAAAGAACCAAAAGAATGCTGAATTGACTATCCATCACTTTGAGCCCCTGCTTTTCGGGAAAAACAACCACCTCTAAAATGGTGATTTATCCAACGCAGGGTTCTCTAAGGCCGTTTCCGGCAGCCTCCACCGGCGAGGGTCCACGTCTTTCTGAGACCAGAAAGGTTCCTCGGGCTGTCTGTCTGTCCGCCATCCCGCCTTCCCAGCTGCACTGTACTGTGAGCAGATTTTATTCAAGGGCCACGTGTGACCGAGGGGAAGGAGGAGAGAAAAAACAGAGGGGAAGGACGGAGAACCTGCCCAACAAACAGCATTCGGGCCTTTCATTCTCATCGGAGCGAAGGCTGATTGATGGCCACTCTGAGGTTCAAATAAGATTGAGACGAAACATCTGTTCAGGGAGGGAGGGGGAAATGCCGAGAGAGGAAGAGGGGAAAGGGGGGGAAAAAGCCTTTTTTGGGCTAAAAATATCATGTCCCTTCCACTCGCCCCCCGTCCCTGCCCAAGTTAAAACATGTGATGAAATTCAACTTTTAAAACCTAACCCCGAGCTACTTGAAACTATGAAAGCCTTCTCGGGATCTGACACAAGTCAGAATTTCCACTGTTCAAGCTGAGCTTTTATGAAGAACAGACTTAAGAGAAACTGCTGTCACCGCTGAAACCTGGGCTTCTGGGGGGACTGCAGTGGAGTGGAGTCAGCCAACTGCCACTCGCCAGCAGGACAGGCTCTGAACTGACTGAGAGAAGCCAGCAGGGTGGCCTGCCTGCCCCCTCCGTCTGGGGGTCCCTGCTGCTCTCCAGTGAACTCCCCTCCTTCTCGGGCTTCGGGGGACGACAGCCAGCCCCTGCGACTGACCAGCCTTGCCCAAGAGTCACGTGGATCCACCTGTGTCCCCTCTCTCTCCACGCTCCCCGAACCCCAGACTCAGCGTCCACCTGCCTGCTCAGCATCTCCACTCGGATATCCAACAGGCATCGTGAACCCGACATGCCCGATCTCAAAAGCCTTGACTGTCACCTGCCAAAACTTCCACTGCAGAAGTGACAGCAGCATTTCCTTAGTTCCTTAAACCCAAAGTCTGAGATGCATCTAGGGTTCTTCTCTCTCTCTCTCTCTCTCTCTCCTCTCTCTCTTTAACTAGATGGTATTAAGAACACGTGCTTACTAAAAATGATGTGAATTCTATGCAGTGAAATATAAATATATCTGTGAAATCAGTAGCAACTTTGTAAAATTTTTGTTATAATCAAATAAATTAAGTTATGCCCAGATTATAGCTATGCATGGAGCACCATATATTTTATTTTCAAATGCATATAGTATTTACTCTAACTCGCTCTCCCTCTCTCTCTCTCCCTCTCTCTCATGCCCACTTCCACCCTCCTTCCCAGCCCCACGGTGGTCACCTTAGGCCAGCGCCATCGACTCCCGATGGCGTTACCGCAGTCACCTCCTGTTTTCATTGCTTCCTTCCTCCCTCTGCAAGACCATCCTTCCCAGAAGCCACAATCAGCTTGTTCGAATGAAGGTCAGAACGTGGCGTTCAGCTAACTAGGACTTTCCAAGGGGTTCTCTTGAACAGCAGGACGAGCCCCGAGCACATGGCCTCGCCCCTGCCGGCTGCCCTGCCCTCGTCCCCATTGTTCTCGCTCCACACGGGGTCCCTTCCTCTCCTTCCCTCAACCCCAGTTCCTTCACCTCGGGGTTCTGCTCGTTCCCCCGGATGTTCTCCCTCCACATCCGCCCGTGGCTGGCTCCTTCCTGGAATCTTCATCTCAGCTAAAATGTCACCTCCCCACAGAGGCCTGGTCACCCTCAACCCTTCACAGGGCTTCACCTGCTCACAGAGCACCACTGCCGGGCACTTGCATGCTCGCTGCCCGCTGTGTGTACTCACCACCTGCCTCCCGATGTGGACAGTCTGACGGCAGGGCCCACCTGCCTTGCTTATAGCTGAGGACCCCGGGCCCACGAGGGCCCCCACCTGCAGCAGGTGCTCAGCCAGCACTTGCTGAATGAGGACCTAGAGGCCTGAGTTCTGATCTAGGTCTGCTATGTGGCCCTAGACAGGTCACGTCCCCTCTCTGGGCCTCTGCTCTCCATCCACAAATGAAGGAGCTTCTCAGCTCTGTGAACTGCTGACCTCTCACGCCTGGGAGGACCAGCTTGGGCCCTGAGTGGCATCCGCGGGACCAGCCTGTGTGGCCTGAGGCAGGGGTCACCAGACTTCAGTGACTTCACAGTGTCCACTTCATCCTTCTAGTGAGTATTTATTGAGCATTTACAGCCTGCCAGACCCTGTGCCACACAGAGAGTGGAAGGGGCCATTCAGAAATTCCGATAGGATTAAAGAAGCTTTGAAAATAGGCCTTTGATCTGGACTAGCAAACGCTTATAAACACGCTGGCCGACTCCATCAAGGAAGACGGACCCACGAAACAAGTACCGTGACAGGTCACACATGCAGGGCACTTAGCCAGCACCAGCGCTGTTCTCTGGGCCCACGTGAACGACCCCACTGTCTCCACGGGAACCTGAGGAAGAAAGGCTGTGACTGCCCCCAGCGAGCAAACTGAAGCACAGAGAAGTTAAGCGGCTCGCTCGAGGTCACACAGTGAGTCGTGGTGCAGCCTGGCTGGAACCGGGGTCTGACCTGCAGAGTCCCAGAAGGGCAGAATAAAAGCCAGGGGAGAAGACACCTCTCGTGGACTCTGGTGGCGGAGGCAGAATTTGGGGCCCGTGCACGTCGGGACAGGCCCTGGGTCTCAGTCCCAGGACCACTGCCCCGTTCGGCGGGACCAGCCGCTCCAGGCACGTCCACCCTGGGGCCGGGGAAGCGGATGCCCCGCGGGTCCTGCCAGGCCAAACGCAGGCGGGGACCAGGTAGGACAGTGCAGCTGGGCCCACGGGGAGGGCGCCCTTCCTAGCAGGGCGAGCGGGCTGGATGGGCTCTGAGAGCCGGCCTCCTGTGGAAGATGCCAGGTGGGTGGCATCTGCCAGCCTCCACCCCCAGGCAAAGAGGTCGGAGGACAAGGAATCGGCACCTGGGCATGGATGCCGAGGGTCAGTGGGCGGAGGCCAGAGGGCGAGGCAGGGGCCCGGACGGCACTGGGTGGGAGGGAGAGAGGAGACCCAGAGAGAAGGGGCCATTCGCAGGCCTTTCCCTTCGACGGGCACAGAGCAAGAGCTGCAGCCTGTGGGTGTCGGGAGGACACCCCGAGACCCAGCACTTCCTGGGGGCCACTCAGGGTGACACGGACCTGCCATTCAGGCCTGGCACCAATTTTCACCACAAACCACTGTCTGCTACCACCTGTCATCCGGCCCCACTGGGGAGGCTGAGAAGCCAGGTGGGACGGAATTGTGGGGTTGACGGTCCCCTGTCCTTGCAGGGTCAGCAGAGCGGGGGTTGGGTTGGGTTCCATTCCCCTTCTCCCCACTAAAGGCACAGGTCCCGCCCCTGCCACGCCCCGCCAGCTCTGAGCCTGGGACTTTTGATGGTTACTTTGTTCTCTCCACAGTTCAAAAGGACCTCGGCAGCCCTCAGCCCTCGCACCAAGCCCAGCCTTAATCTCCCATCCCTAGTGCTCCCAGCTGGCCAGTTAAGGCGGTTAAGACTCTGGATTAGGGCCGGCTTTACATAACAACGCAGGAGCTAAAGCCATCCTCTCCTGGGATGGCTAAAAGACTTCTTTTTATCTTCACTCCTCAGATGGCCTTTTTTCCCTCCCTTAAACAGCCTTCCCGCCCGCCAAGAGGCAATGAACTTGGCCAACAGGAAGACAAAGGAGAGATTCAGGATTCGGCCCAGCCGCACAGAGGGACATCTGCAGCCCCACTCCGGGCGAGGTGGCTGCCTCTCCGTGGCCAGGACTGGGCAGCACCTGCTCTCCCCAGGCCTGGCCGAGTGGTGGCCTGCCGCCCACAGCCGTGCTCCGCAACCTGGGGCGGGCAGCCAGGGAGCCACAGACGGTCCCCGGGCCCAGCCTCCCCACTGGGCACGCAAGCCGGGGCAGCCCACGGCCGTCGCTTCCCGCGTTCCCTCGTTAATTCTGCCTTCGGTCTCTCGTTTCACGAGGAACACGCGACTACGTGCTCGTGGAAGTCAGGGCATTCCAGTTACACTGAGCCCTCCCGGACCCCTCTCCGACTTCGGTCTGCTCCCCCGTGTACAGGCGGAGCTGCTGTTTTTGTCCGTCGAGGCCCCCAGCTCCACAGTAACACGCGTGTACGGTACATACACACGTACGAGGAAACGGTGCTGTCTGGGCCTTCGCTCACGTGACAGACGACACGGTCCAGAGCGTAGCGCGTCCTTCCGCAACCCGGTACGACTTTTACATTCTGTGCTTCTGCACAAGCTTTTGTTTGCAGAGAAAGGGCTGGAATGCTTGACCGCCAACAGCCTAGTCCAACCCCCAGTTGGGAAACTGAGGCGGGCGGGTGGCTCCCAACTCCCCCCGTCGTCGGCGGTGGCACAGGTGTGCCTGGACACCATCAGGGACAGGCAGGAGGCCCGAAGCCCGACACGCAGCCGGTGGGCCACAGGGCCAGACTGAGCGCCACCACCCTCATACCCTTTGCCCCTGAGCTGGGACCGTCAGGCACCTCGTATGTACCCCCCACCCATTAACTGAAGTTTGTAAGTGCCATCCCCACAGTGGTTCACCCACCTACGAGGTGCCCACAACCTCTCAGCACCCACCGAGTCCTGCTCTACGTCCCCACCCGTCATTATAGAGGGCAAGGGGGTCCAGAGAGGGAGAGACCTGGCCAAGGGCCATGGCAAGTCACTGCCGGAGCTGGGGGGAGCCAGGGCGGGCTCCTAGGCCAGTGCTCTTTCTGCTTCACGGCGACAGGGCTCATTCTCTGCATGCGGACACTCAACAAGGTGGCTCTCCCTTTCAGAGAGAGGTAGACCCCGCGGGCAGGGTCGTGTCTGAAATCAGTTACATGACTTCAGACCGAGCTTCAGTGGACAGAGAAGGGCCTCGTTTCGGGCAGTGACCCGGGATTCAAAAAATGATGGACAGAGAGAAAGACAGACGGAGAGAGAGAAGGATGATAACTGGAGGATGGTCAAATGGCTTAAAGGATGAGTGATGGATGAAGGGGAGGTGGGCAGGGGAGGGGTTACGGGTGGCTAGGTGGTAGACAAGAGCTGGCTGGCTGACGGATGGGTAACAGAAGCGTAGGCAGGTGAATGAATGGGCAGTGCACAGGGATGGGTGGGTGATGGGAGCAGCAACAGCTGGCTGGCTGGATGAGTGCCAGGTGGGTGGGTCGTGGCTTAGTGGACGGGTAGGTGATGAGTGAGTGACAGGTGGATGAATGGGAGATGAGAGGACGGGTGAGTGGCTGGATGGACAGTGAATGTCCGATGGATGGAATACATGGACAGATGGATGAGCAAGACAATGAACTTGCTAATAAGTTACCATGTGAATGAACAAACGGATAGATAAACGGAATGAGCGCTGAACCCCAGGGAATCAATGTCTGAGGTCACCTCAGTGCCCAGGGTCGACAGCCTACATACCTTCACCTGACTCCTCAGACCTTCTCTAAGCACCTAGTCCTGACATTCTTCCACGGAGCCAAGGATGACAGCCGAGGCTTGGGGGAGTCCCTGTTGCCGCCACCAGATCTGCAGGCAAACACTCAAGGGAGACACCCACGGTCTGTCCATGAAAGTCCTCCCCTTTGAGTGAGGCCTGTTTGCAAGCGAACAAAGTTTGATAGCTAGTCCCCAGCCTGCCTCCAAGTCCTGGGCAACTGAGTGGCTCTTAAAACAGTGTTTCTCAAAGTGCAACGTGCAGACAAGTCACTTGGGGGCCTATTAAAACACAGCCTGGACTCAGCGGGCCTGGCGTGGAGGCTGAGAGTCTACATTTATAACGGCTTTCGAGCCAGATGTGGCCACAGTCCTCAAGTGGGGCTCAGGCTCCCCTGGAGAAACTCTTGGCACTGTCTGCTCTCCCTTCAAGGCCCCACGGGACCCCAAGGACTAGATCCCTCCCAGAGACCCTTGGGCCCCCGGCTCTCCTGCCAGCTGCCTGCCCCCGCCCCCAACAGAGAGGGCCTCAGTGTCCCAAGTCCAGCATTTCTCCCCTCTGCGTCCAGTAGAAGATGGAAGCACCATCCCCTCGAGCAAACATTTTCAGGTGCCACCCGTTCCTTGCACCACCTTGGGGAGTCGCGCAGGGAGAAGGCCCTCATTCCCGGTCTGCAAATGTGGAAACGAAGGCTCGGGAAGGGTCACGTGGCCTCCCCAAGGTCAAGTCAGCACACCAGTGGCGGCTGCCCCCCCATCTAGTGTCCCGATTCGTTCTACGATATAGAGGTTCCCCTCGAGAAAGAAGTATGAAAGCTACAGAGAGGGGTGTGCGTGTGTGTGTGCGTGAGCATGTGGGCACGTGTGCATGTGTCACGTGTGTGAGCATGCGGGCACATGTGCATGTGTCACGTGTGTGTGAGCATGTGGGCATGTGTCACGTGTGTGTGCACATGAGCATGTGGGTGCGTGTGCACGTGTCACATGTGTGCGTGCGTGAGCATGTGGGCACGTGTGCATGTGTTCATATGTGTGAGCATGTGGGCATGTGTGCACGTGTCGCATGTGTGCGTGTGTGTGAGCGTGTGGGCGCGTGTGCATGTGTTGCATGTGTGCGAGCATGTGGGCATGTGTGCACGTGTCGCATGTGTGCGTATGTGTGAGCATGTGGGCATGTGTGCACGTGTCGCATGTGTGTGGATGCA
>NW_006433950.1:2748081-2756298 GCF_000325575.1 Pteropus alecto | reverse complement strand
GGGTGTGTGCGTGAGCATGTGGGCACGTGTGCACGTGTCGCGTGTGTGGGTGTGTGAGCATGTGGGTACGTGTGCATGTGTTGCATGTGTGCGTGAGCATGTGGGCACGTGTGCATGTGTTGCATGTGTGTGCATGTGTGCGTGAGCATGTGCATGCACACACTTGTGCTCCAGGTCATGTGGGCATGTGTGCACGTGTCGCATGTGTGCGTGTGTGTGAGCGTGTGGGCGCGTGTGCATGTGTTGCATGTGTGCGAGCATGTGGGCATGTGTGCACGTGTCGCATGTGTGCGTATGTGTGAGCATGTGGGCATGTGTGCACGTGTCGCATGTGTGTGGATGCATGTGCATGTGTCACGTATGTGTATGTGAGCATGTGGGCACATGTACATGTGTTGCGTGTGTGCATGTGTCACATGCGTGTGAGCATGTGGGCATGTGTGCACGTGTCGCGTGTGTGGGTGTGTGAGCATGTGGGTACGTGTGCATGTGTTGCATGTGTGCGTGTGCATGTAGATGCACACACTTGTGCTCCAGGCGAGCGACACGAATGGAGAGTTGGGGGAGCATAATGCCTCCTCCAGGCAGCGCTTTCCACCTGCCTGACACTGGGGGGCCTGCGAGTAGCCACGATGATCCCCTCCCAACAGAGAAGCTGAGGGGCAACGACCTGTCCAAGGTCCCACAGCTGACACAGAGCGGGGCCAGCATGGGCACCCAAGCGGTCTGGCTCCACCCAGGACTTGAACCCATGAAGCCACACTTCCCAGTTGCTCCTCACCGCACCCCTCACCCTCACCAAGAGGCAGGGTCTGATCCCCCGCCTGGCGTGCGAATTTTCTGCAGGGTACTCGGGACGTGCGGTAGACCAGACAGCCCCATCCCCACCTCACTGGCCCCTGGGAGAAGCACAATGGATTCCAGTACCTTCCAGCTGAAAGTCTTCCTGTTCCTCCTCGCTGAGCGTTTCTCTGAAAACTTCGCCCACGAGCTCCTAGAGGAAGACAAACAGGGTTATTACAGAAGTACCGGGCTCGGGGAGGAATCTGGCACCCCACAGACATGTGCCTGGCTGCTCGCAACGGAGCAGGGCCCCTGTCCTGACTCTCCCGACAGGAATTTAGGTCAGCCGAGGTACATCCTGCCACAGTGGAATAGCTCATCTCCACACTGCTTTCCAGGAAGTAGGTTTTCTCAGTCTACAGCCCACTGTGACGCACCACACCGGACCACACTTCCACCTTCCATGCCCGAAAAAGACAAACGCAAGCTCAGGAAACAACTCTCCTCATGTGCCGTGCTGAGCCACCTCGATGGGGTCGGGCCCGGCGAGCCTCCCCTGTCACCCCAACAAGAGATCTCAATTTGGGTCCTTCCCCCGGCACAGGGTCCCAGGCGGGCCATCTCGGTGGGTTTTGTACCATGTCAGAGGTAGTTCAAATAAGGAATCTATATTTTTGAAGGCTGTTCACTTCTGTGTTCTTTTCACCCTTCCACCAATTTTCTATTAAAGGTTCCTTTTAAAGAAGCCTAAATTATTTCTGGTTAACTAAGGTAAAAGGCACGCTCCTTGCCTGTCCCCACACGTGACTCATAGATGTCTGGCCTCTCCTCCCATACGGCAGAGCTGGTCCCAGTTGGCCAGGGGAGTGTGGTTGGTCGGTTCATGGGCTGGGGTATTTCTGGGATGTCGACAAAGGTCTCATCCACCTGACCCCCCCCAGCAGGATGGCTCCAGGGAAGAGGCCAGACTAGCGCTTGTCATATCGTGTGCTGTGTTTCCTGGTATTCTGCCAGGAAGCATTCTGTGATCAAAAAGGATGGTTTTTTGGTTTTTGTTTTGTTTTTTTTATGCTTACATCAGACAAAATAAACTTTATTTATTTTTTTAATTGAAGAAAAGATTAAAAAAATTTTTTAGGGTCCCTTACTGCAGGCCTTGCTATGGGAACGGACGCTGCAGATACCCAAATAATGTAGCAGCTTACACTGCATTCCTCAGAGCTATTTAGCCCAGAGTTTTATCTCTCACAAGCATGCCATGGGGTTCGTGTTCCGAGGAACCCACTTTGGGAATCGCTCCTCACTGGGGGGGGGAGGTTTGAGGGTTACCACCTTCTCTCTCTCGATGCCCACAGTTACGCTATGGCCGTGCTTCTCAAACCACAAAATGACGAGTGATTAAAAAAAAAAAAAGCTGTCACTTCTCTTTACTGAAAAAAAGCGAAAAGGAGAAGAAAAAGCACCTTGAAAAATTATATTCAAAAAAACTCCTGTATCTCAGATGCTTAAAAGAAAAAACAGTGGTCATCTTGATTAGCAAAAAAAAAAAAAGTAATCTTTAAATTTAAAATATGCTTTGTACAGCCGACCTTGCCAACTGGACGCAGCTGGGGTAAGTGTCTGCTCTGCTGTTTTGTTTTTCAGAGAAACGGGTAGCGTCCAGCGGGCTGAGGGGGGTCCTCGCCGTGCTCTTTCTTCCTCTGCATTGCTCGGGGGCCTTGCGCCCTCCTCCGACAGGGCGTTAACAGGTGGTCACTCAGACACCTGGAGTCCCGCTGACTTCAAAACCGGGCTCCGCTCTCTCTCCAGTCGGGGTGGCTTCTCCCTCCTCCGCCGCCAGTCATCACGATCCCGGAACATTTCCTGGGCTTGTAAACTGGCAGTTTGTGTTAACAGAGCCGGAGCTGACAGGGGAGCTGCGGGACGGTGACAGCAAAGGAAAGCTCCCGGGTGGCATCGCGAGATGGCTGGGACGCCCCGGCAGCCAATTAAAGCCAGCCTTTCATGCCCGAGAAGACGGCTGCCGCCTCCGCCGAAAGCCTGGCGGGCAGCCTTTCCTCACAGGAGCAGGTGACAGTCTTCAAGAGAGCCACAGACCTCTGCGTTCCGAGGTCCTGGGGGCCCGGCGCTGACCTCGGCCGCCGCCCCGACCAGTGCCGGCAAGTCCGGCAGGATCCGCCACACAAAGGCTTCAGAGCACTCGTCTTCGTCTTTCCGCCGGCACACGTGGAGGAGTTTAAAGACCCCAGACGTCGCCACCGACAAAGCAGCCCTCTGGGACCCCGTAACGAAGCCTCAGCGCGGTAAACACGCCCACGGCCATCACTGGGATGCTGGCTTTAACGCTCTCTGAGAAGAGCTGTCAGCCGGGAGGACCGAGCTCTCTGACACATGAAAGGGGTGGCACCTGCTCGCTGATGCAGGGTCCTGGCACGTTCTGGGGTCAGCCTCTTCCCGCTACACCATGCCCTGCTCTGCGTAGCACTTCGAGCCCTCTGCAGCACCACGGCCTGCTGACACAGAGTGCGGGGCAGACGCCTGACTCCCGTGAAAACCCATTTCCTCCCCAGGGCCAGACGGGCCAGGGCCTGTGGTCCCCACGCCTTGACGTGCTAGGTCCCCTTGCCCTTGGACCCAGGGCCACCATGGCATTCTCAGACCCTCGGTCTGCCTGTCTGTAAAATGGGCACGCTGATAAACCCCCACAATGTGACGGCTGACGCGGTGCGCTGCTCACGTGCCAGGCACCGTGCTGGGCACTTCCTATGCATTAAGTCCCTTACTCGTCGCGATAGCTCTGCTCTTTCCACCTCTCGAGGAATGGATGCTTGTAAAAATGACCTGCCGATTGCAAAGTGAGACGTATAATTGTTACTAGATTTTTTCTTCAAAGGAGGGGATCCCCAACCCTCAAGGACCATATGAGACAGGAAAATAATGCTAATGACAGCCACTCACGTCGCCTACCACACGCTCACGGTGTCTGAGGCCCTGACCGACGGGCCTCACACAGGACCCTCTGGAGAAAGGGCTCCTACTAGCTCTGTCCCCAAACGAGGAGGGGGCTCCGAGAGGCCAGTGACAGGCTCCAGGTCACCAGCCAGTGAAGGGTGGGGCCCAGACTTGAGCCAGCATCTTTGATGCTCCACTTGAGCTTGTACGGTAGAATCGGGGCTCCTGCAGGCACAGGGACAGAGGTGGCCAAGGGTGGCACTTGCCAGGGACCAAAGGTCACACTTAAAGAAGTGCCAGAAAAGCAGCCAAGTGGGGCAGAGGCCAAGTATGCCCATCGGGTCTCCAAGGCCCCCACGGCCCTTACCCACTAGGTTTGGGCCTTGGCCGAGCCCTGGCTGGGAGCCCTGTCTGCAAGGTGCCTCGACCACCACGAGCCCCACCAGCAGCCTCGCTGCCCAGGGCGCAGGCGTGGAACTCGGGTGGGTCAGGCCGCGGTTCAGACCCCAGCTCTGCCTCACACGGGCTGAGCTCCCGGGTGAGGGAGCTTTATCTCCAAGGTACACACACACACACGCGCACACACACACACACACATGCACACACCTGATTCACAGTGACCTCACTGGACCGCTTCCTCCATCTACTCAGCCACCCCTCTGTCCCCGGTCCCAGGCCTCCTCTCCTCTGGCCTCCGGGACAGGCCGCCTCAGCCTCTGCTCCAAGTTCAATCAAAGGCTGCCTGGGTCCCCAGCCCTCCTGCCCGCCCCTCCCAAGCCTGGTGCCAGGCTGCGCCCCACCCTGTGGCTGAGCCTGGGGGCCCCACAGGCCACAGGTCCCGGACTTGCCCCTCCTGCGACCCAGCACAGCCCTTCCTCGCCCCGCACCGGGCCCCAGGAAGTGAGGCCAGCTCCTCCGGGCGCCGAGTGTGCAGCCAGCACCAGCCTGGAGCCCTGACTCGCAGGCACGATGCCTTATAAGGCCTCCGGGGACGGGAAACCACATCAAAGCAGGGCCTTGGGGAGCGGGCTGGGTTCGGTTGGGGTTTCTCCTCTTTGTCTCTGCGACTTAGTACCCCTGGGCTTCGTGTCCCCCGCCCGCCCCAGCCGTCCTCTGTCAATCTTCCTAAGAGCTAACAGATGTTGGTGCCACGGGTTTCCAAGGGAACTCCTGGTGCCCACAGCACACGGCCCACCTCACGGACTGCAGGAACGCCCAGGGCTGGGGCAGCCCGGGGAGGGGAGAGGCGGGAGGCAGGACCCGGCCGCCCGGCACCCCTTCTGTCCAAGCGTCCAAGCCGTCTGCCCTGGAGCTGCCCCGGGAAACTCCTGGCCAGCTCTCTCCCCCAGCACGCTGTGCAGGTGGCCGGACCAGCCTCGCTGAGAGCCAGCGCCCACGGTCGCGTGTGGGCACGCTCTACCCTGACCTGCCAGGCCTGGGAGTCAGGGCGCCCGCCCACCCGCTGGGCAGTGGGGGCCAGCAGACGCCTGACGTAACCCCTCCAGCCCCCTTTCATTTCGCCCTTCTGTAAAATGGGGATTTAGGTGATCAAGCGGAGTTAGCAAGGAGTAGGTGGGCGTCCGAGGCACAGGTGGGGAGCACTGGGTCTGAGCTCTGTCCCCCTCCTGTGGCACCGTGCTTCTCATGCACTCAGAACCCCCACTCCCCCAACACACATACACACTCATCCTCGCAAAAGCCGACTGCCCAGCGACTTCCGGCCTCAGCGTCCACCTGGGACCACACTCACACGTGTGCACAGGGAGGCACATCCGGGTTCAGTGCAGTTGACAGTCACTCAGAAATGTGCTGAATGCCCATCGGAGAAAACTGCCATGTCATGCAGGGGACACCACACAGGGGATGCCACACAGGGGTTCAGCGGAACCAGGCAGATCTGTAAACACCGCCACGCAGAGGCACACCACGTGGATGACAGGGGATGATGCTACGTGTAGGGCAAAGAGCACAGCAACTCGCACCTGCACTGTGAGATCACACGGTACCCACGGCCATCCCGGGGGAGCGGGGTGGGGAATAGAGGTGGATGGGAAATGGGCGTCGGAAACTTCAGCCTTATGGGAACTGCTTTTAAGACGAGGACATTCATGTGACGCTTGGGTCACATGAGAAAGCCTAGTTTAACAAAAGCCCGCACAATAACCCACTGAACGAGGACATGAGGCTTGAGAAGAAAAAGCACACGGCTGGGTTAGAACCTTCCGCCCTGGCTCCTCGTCCCAGAACGGGGCGGGCAGGCCGAGAGGCTGTCCACGGCCCCCTCAAGCACAGACCGTCTGAGAGTCCAGCCCCACGCCGAGCCGCGGGCAGACCCAGGTGTCACGCGAATGGGAGGAAAAGCAGCGCCACCCACTCTCCGGGCCTCGCGTCCCCATCTCCAACTGTAACCTCTGGACCTTAGTTCCTTCCGCCCCCCGGGCCTTCTCTGGCCTCCAGAGCCCACTCTGCCCACCAGCACGGCGGCCGACAGTGCCCAGAATACTGCCCCGACCGCAGCCTATGACGAGCGCAAGCCCGTGCCACACAAGTGACCATCGGGAAAGGGACAGAGAGGGTCTTGGTGACACGTTACCCAATGGGGACCGTGGGCTCTGCCTGCCCAACACCTGTCCCTGGGCCGCAGCTAAGATGATGGGGGTTGCCCCCAGGGGTCCTTCTCATGGAGCTGGCAGGTAAGAAGTCTTCTCTGGTGCCCAGACTGTATCTAATCTAGGTGCTGGAGACAGCGGGCTCCAGGAGGGATCTCCCAGGGGGACAGAGACAGAGGCCGGGACCCAGGAGAGGGCGCTGGTTCAAGGCCTCAGGCCCAGTCATCTCTACAAGCAGAGGGCAGGGGCCTGAGTCCCTTTTGCTCTGGAACGGTGCCTGACGCACAAGTAAGCACGCACTAAATGTCTGTAGGATGAACCCCAAGGCCAGGTCCTCCCTCACCTGCCTTTCCTGGGGTTGGGACAGTGACATAAGCCACTAAATCGTCCTCATTGCTTACGGCAATCCAGGTTGGGCTTCCGTTAAGTGCAACCAAAAGCCCTGACTCCCACCGCCCCCGGGACCAAGTCATTGTCCCCTTAAATCCGAGCCCAAGATTCCTAAGCTTGGAAGCCAGAAGGAGAAGGCTTCTGCCACCTGCTATGCTGTGGCCACCTTCACAAGTACCACCCAGCCCAGTGGCACGAGCTGAGAGGAGGAACGCGGCTCCGAGGGCCGCGGCCTGCAGCGCTGGCCTGTGTGTGTCTGCCCCACAAGGACCAGGCCTTTGAGACCCGGAGACACGCGGCAGCAGTCGAAATCCTTCAGATTCTCCGTCCGTATGTGCTAGAGAGGTCAGCGCTGGGCCCCTAAAGGCACATCCTGGCCTCTGCCCCACGTCCCGGGGACCCCGGCCCCACTTGCCTTCTGGACTTGAGGGTCTGCTTATCAGAAGGTAGACGGAGGGCAGGGAGTGGGGTGGCAAAGCTTCGCAGGTGGGTCTGGAGCCACCACGGTCCCCTCCTCCGAGCCTCAGGCCCTAGACCCTTTAGGGTGCAAAGGACCCCCAAAGATGGGTTTGGCACAGCGGCCAGCAAAGTCTCCTTCCTGGGCTGTCTCCCCAGAGGGCTGTCACCCCAGCAGTCTGTCACCCCAGCGGGCTGTCAGCCCAGCGGGCTGTCACCCCAGCGGGCTGTCGGCATCCACACGCTGTTGCCCCAGCTTTTCCCAGTACTGGCCCCTCCTGGGCTGCCATGAGCACTTAACACTTACTTACACTGGTGCTGTCTCTCTCTCCCTCTCTTTAAACCCAGCCCTACGATGGGCAATAAAATCAGTGAAGTCACAGGTGTGATGTCTTAGTTGAGGCTTTAAAAAATATAACGCATATCAAAATAGCACAGAACCATGAAAATGCAAGACATCCACCACTTACCGCAAGGCCCTTCCCCCAGGAGAATGTGGACCACGTTTACTCCGAGGTTTAAAGAGCTCAAAGTTGAGGTCCCCTCCTCCCACCCCTGCCCTGAGCCATCAGGCCGGTTCCGACAGGTGGGACAGGGGTGTGGGGAGGAAGGGGAGACACCAGGCAGGGCAAGCACCTGGTGGGGATGAATGAAGTCACAGGCTCAGAGCCCACCGGGCGCCCCTCCACCCCACACTGGACCCCGGGCCCTACTCAAAGGCTGGCGTTTCTGGAATGTTGATTTCTGGGCACAGAGGAAAATGGCGAATGCCAACAGAAAACAGCAAAGTTGAGCATCACCCAGAATCCTCCCTAATCACCACTTTTGGGATTTCTGAGTTCTTATTAGACGGCCTGACGCAAGGCCGCCTGTCCGGGGCTGGGCGGGCCACGGGGCTTTGAGAGCTCGCGGTCGTCGGTGTGACTAGAATTTTCCTACTAGTGTTCAAAGGAGTCCGTACGCTGGAAATGTACACTGGAAACCGGGAGGAAGGGCCACTAGGGCCGGGGAGGGAGGGGCAACAGCG
>NW_006433950.1:2740683-2748023 GCF_000325575.1 Pteropus alecto | reverse complement strand
GGACGGGGGTGGGGGGTAGTAACTAAGGTCACGAATATAAAGGACCCAGCGATAACAATAACCCGCATTTCTCGAGCGAGTGCCTGACGCAGTGCCAAGTGCTCGGCTCAGTGGGTCAGGTGTGTCGCTCAACGCTCGCACCCCGTGAGCAGGCGCCGACGTCACCCCACTTTAGTCACGAGGAAACCGAGGCCTGGAGAAGCTGAGTGACTCGGGTGAGGGTCTGATGTGAAGCCCTGGCTCCCCCACGCTGCACCGTGTGGCCCCGTCCATGCCCCAGTCTCCTCCCCGAGCACGGGAAGTTGCCTCCACCACCGTGCACGGCCTCAGGTGGCGTCCCCAGCCGCTGCCTGCCCTCAGCCCTGCTCAGGGCCTCTGCCTTCCTGCCTGGCCACTGGACCCCCATGCCACCACCTGCCACCCGTCTAGCCTGTCACCACGCCACCAACCGGCCACGCCGCACAGCCGAGTGTCCATAACAGAAGCGGCCAAAGGGCTGTGGTGTGCCTCTGACCACCCGGCAGCTGGGGCCGCCTCTGCCAGCAGCTCCTGGCCTGGGGACAGGCCCTGGGTCTGCTGCCAGGGTCCAGTGCGTGTGCCCTGCCGAGCAGGGTGGCCGTGAGCCAGGCTGCTTGTGACAGACAGCACTGTCATCTGTCCACCAGAGAAGAGCAGCCCCACAGACCACGGCCACCTCGCTGTGGGTGAAGGGTGTGCGTGCCCCTTCCCGGGGCAGAGGCAGGTGGCCTGGAGCCCCCAGGAGACCTCTGGAGCGCGAGGTGGGGCTTCTCGAGTCTCCTAACTCAAGAAGCAGGTGGAATAAGATCCCCCTGTTTTGCACATCCCGGGAGGCCTCATTTGCACGAGAGGACAAGAGGACAATGGTCTGGGCCTGACTCTGGGACCTTCCTGCTGTACACACTCACACACACACCCCCCACAGTCACACACTCGCACACACACAACACACACATTCTCAGAGACACACATACCACACACGTTCACACACAGACACACACGCACACACACGCACAGAGTCCACCCCATCTGTCCCTTAAGCTCTTGCAGAAGTCACCTTCCTGCCCCTCTGGTCCCAGTCCACGCCAGGCCCCCTGCTCCCAGCCCCCTTCTCCCATGCCCCCATAATCCAGCTTTGGGGACCCCCCACCATCACTCTCACAGCTGGAGGCCTCCAGGGGGGCTCCATGCCCCCACCTGTGCTGCCTCCTCCGCCTGGAAGCCCTCCCCCCCTTCTGGGGAGCCTGCTCCTCCTGGCACCAGAGCACCAGCCGGCAGACCCCGCCTCCCCCACCATGACTGGGCAGAATCGAGCGCCGCACTCCGGCCTCCCAGAAAACTCAGTTTATTCCGAATTTTAGCTGTTTATGTGTCACCAGCTCTGTGCCCGAAAGTCTGTGTCCACACCTGTAAAAGGGGCCTGTGACACAGGAGTGCCTCGAGGGTCAGTAAGTTTCCTGAGAGGAAAGGCCTGTTTGGAGAGACGGCGTCCTGGGTCCCTGGGGCCGCCAGGCAGGACGGCAACGAGGAGCAGAACACTCTGGAAGGACAGGTGGGCTTCCATAATGGTGGCCGCCCGTGGGCAGCGGGAACGGGGAGCTGGCTGGCCAGCTTTCCAGCCTATGTGGGTTCGTGGTGCTGCCTCTCTCTCCTCTCCTCTCTCTCTTTAAACTAGGAACAGGAAATGGTTTCACGCTAAAAAGAAAGGAAGCTCTTTTAAGTGGCCGTTACGTTAAGGAGGATGATACAGGTAAACTGCCTCCGAGCCACGCGCACCAAGCGGCTCCACGGGCGTCTCAAACGCGCGTCTACACAGAGTCGTGAGGGCCCCGATCTGCGCCCCCCGCGTCCCTCCTGTATCCAGCCGGGGCGGCCCCCTCCTCGTGCTGTCAGGCTGGAATCCCGGGGTCACCCTGCAGCTTCCAGCTCTTCTTTCCATCCTTCCATTCGACCCACAGCGCATCCTGTTGGCTCTGCTGTCCAGACATGCCCTGAAGCCCGCAGCGCTCACCCGCACGTCTGCCCTGCTCCCCCGGCCAGGGAGAGGCCATCGCTTCTCACCCAGACGACAGCAGTCGGTTCCCATTCTCTGCCCCGCACTCAATCTCCACAGCTCTGTGCTCCCCTCCCCAACCACTGTACACCAAATTCAACTGTTTCTGCTCTTAGTTGTGGCTACCCCAAAGGCAGCTGCCTGCTCTTGCAGGTCTGGCCAGCGACCCACATCAGACCTGTCGGCACAGACTGGTCCCCTGGGGAGCCCATGGAGGTCTGGGAGATGCTACATGGCCAGCATCCAAGGTCCGAGGATTCCCTCAGGCTTGAGGCAAGAAGGCGTTCGTGGCAGTGACTCATCCGTCACACCTGTACCTTGTCCCGCTGCAGGCCTGGGGTCATCTGACTCACCCGACAACCCTCAGAGGTCAACAAGGGAGCTATCACCCCCTTTTACAGGTGAGACAGGCTCCAGAAGGGGAGGCAAGAACATGGTGCAGTCGGGAGGGACCGAGGCCTCTTGAGAGGAAGGCTGGGGCTCTTGGGATGTGACACCCTGGGGTGTTCCAGGATGTGGAGGAAGGCAGCACGGGACGATGGAAAAGTTAGTTGCACCAGGCTCTGAAGTCGGACGGGATCCGCTCCCATCCCAGCTCTGTCCCATCCTCCCTCCAGGGCCTGGTGCAACTAACCGAAGTCACGGTGAGTCCCGTTCCCTCGCGTGTAAAACGAGGAGACTGGTACTTGTACCTGGGGGCCCATAAAATTTTACTGCCCAAACTGGGGGAAGTATTACCAAGCAGGCCGCAACCACAGGAGTGACCGGAAGTGGCATGGGGAAACGGGGGAGCGGTAGCCCGCCTCCACCTGCCCCTACAGCCAGTGCCTTCCACCCGTCCATCCTCCCCTCTCCCCATCACTTCTGCCCAGGTCACTTCCCCTGTGCTCAATATGGCCCCCAGACTCAATATGGCCCCCCATTCTGTGGCCTGTGATGCCCACGTTGTAGTCCTCTGCGCTCTGTATTATGGCTTCTTATGCGTGGCCAGTCTCCCTGACTTGGTCAGATAAACTCGCCCAGGACAGGGACCGCGCATTCCTTCCTTGTCACCGAAGGCCCTTGCAGAGCTGGCACAGTGTACGTAACATAAAACAGCAGCCAAAGGAGTAAACAGCTAACCCTCCTTTTCTTCCTCTCTGCAGGTCCTGTACTTACTCATGTGTCGATAAATACGTCCTGGGTGAGCTGTCAAGCAGGGACAATGAGTCACGGAGTGGGGACAGTGTGGGGCAGCAGTAGGACCCGCCCCTGGCAGGCCGGGACATGCTGATAATGTCCTCAAAGCCAGTGACTCTGGGGACAGCGGCCCCAGGAGGCCCCACCCAGCTCAGAACTCCCAGGCGGTGGCGGCCACTCGCTGGCCTTGGGACAGCTTTCATTGATCTGGGGCCAGCAGGGACTGGAGCCGGGCCGGTCGTCCATTCCGGCATCCAGCCCTGGCTCCTGCTCAAAACGCAGCCCCGGTGTCTCCCTGCAGCCTTGGCCAGCTCTGTCCCCAGCGGCGGCCAAGTCACTGCCCAGCATGCAAATGGGCAGGTGCAAAGGGCCTCTCCAACCCGAGACCAAGGCCGTGACATCCCACACAGCCCAGGCTGTTCCACTCACGAGTGGACAGCGTCCCCTTGGGCTGCTGGGCCCTGCCCCACACGGCTCCCTGGGCTGGCCCAGGGCCGCCTCCCCACCCGATCCCTCGGTTCAGCCGAGGCTCCCGACCTGAGGTTGGCTACCCGGAGAACACCTGCCACCCCAACTCCTCAGCTCACACCCCAGGCCGGATGGCACACTACTGCTTTATTTGCATAGGGTCCCACCCCCACTCTGGAGCCCTCAGTGGCTCCCTATTTCCAACCAACTCAGACCCTGTCGTCTCGCCCCTCCTTCCTCCTCAGTCCTGCTCACTGGGAGACAGACGGTCACAGTGGCGAAAAAAAAGATGCCAGCCTGGGAGCCTCGCACTATGCCTCAGTTTCTCCATATGGAAAAGGGGAGGGGGCAGGGCAAGAAGAACGTTCCTGCCATAGCAGGCCATGATGCCATGGGCTCGTGACAGGGTCAAGCCAGCCAGGCCCAACCTCCATCCTTCCTCTGCTGTCCCCAGCCCACCCCAAAGGGCCACCGCCCACGCGCAGAGGCGCTGGGCATTCTCGCAGGTCCGCCTGCGGGAGGAAGGGAGGCGATTTGTGGATGTGGATGTGTCCCCCGACCCGACTCTGGCTCAGCCCTGCACCTCGCTGCAAGCCCAGCGTCCCGCCGCAGGACGCTGCCGAGACCAGAGGTGGACGCACAACCCACAGGCCGGGGACCAGCCAGTCTGCATGCGCCTAGAATGCATGGCAGATGCACACCTGCGAGACACACCCAGGAAGGTCCCCAGCGGCCTCCGCCTCGGAACATGCGCCTCAAAAGAGAGCCATGATCAGGTTCATGTTGCAACAGGTTGAGTCCCAGGGGCCTTGAACTCATTCTGGTGGCACACGGAGGGGTTCTGGTGTTTAAAATGTCCGGAAATCTTCCAGAGGTCACAGGCCTGGCTTGGGGGCAGCGCGGCTGATGGCCGGCGCCTGATGGCTGGAGTAAAATGGCAGCTCCACGTGTGAACTGACCGCTCTGTGCCTGGGGTTCTCGTCCGGAACACGAGCCAGAAACGGCAGCTGTCTCACGTCGCATACCCTGACCCTGATACGCACGCCCAGGAAGTGGACAAAGCCACCCTCACCGCCCGGAGGAAGGGAAGCCTACTGGGCACGCCCGTTAAACAGCAAAAGACTTGATGAGACACTGGACACAGGGCTCGGACGTCCGTGGCACACCGAGTCTCTCGGCGAACGGTGGCTGTGCCCGCTGCTGCTCGCACAGATCCTAACCGGAGAGGAGAGGAACATGGATGTGGACACACGGTGCAGCCCGGGGCGGGGGCGCCGAGGGGAAGGGGCGCGAGGCCACTGGCTGATGGGGGCAGCGCGGGGAGGAGGGACGGCCCTGCCTGCGTCAAAGCTTGGCGGCTGGACCTGGGAGGCAGCGAGGCCTCTGGAGAGCCAGCTCCGCGGGCCTCAGAAGTCCGGCCAGCTTTCAGTTCCCGGCATTCCGGCCCCAAGTCCCCGGTCGGGCCCGCTGCCCAGGGCGCTCGGAGCCTTCCAGGGCCCGGGATGTGCTCCCAAAGCAGCTTCGGCTCAGACTCGGGCTCAGGACTCCTTGGCCAGCAGGGGCCGCGTCCCCACGAGGCCGACAAAGCCCAGCTGCTGGGCGCCTCCTCCTGTATTCCTGCCAGGCCCCCGCCCAGCTCCCGACACTGCCAGTGTCCCCAGCCCCGGCCCAGCTGCATATCTGGTTCAAAGGCCAGTGAAGGACCCTGGCCACCACCGCAGGGCCTGAATGGGGGCAGGCGCCATGTGGTCAAAATCTGAATGTAATGGCATGTTTTCCCCCACCCTGGAACGAAATCCCATGGAAGGCCAAGTGTTGGGGGGCAAGGAACAAAAACAAACTCTCTCTGTTTCCCGAAGACGCACAGGCCAAGTCTGGCAGCGTCCGTGAGTCTTCGGAGTGGGGGGCGGGCAGGGGAAAACGCCACTGCCAGGCCCCACGCTGTCCCCTCAACCAGGAGGCTCTGTGCAGCCAGCCTATGGGCACCTAGACCCACGTCTAGGACCCTTGGTCTGGGTGTCTGGGACTTGTTCCCATCGATAGGTGACAGCCCAGAGCCCTCGGGGCTGTATCTGCTGGGGCTGCAATGTCACGAGCCCCGTGTCCACAGTCACGGGGAGATGGGCTCAGTGGAGCCACCATACGTGGAACAGACCCCTTGTTTCTCCACGGAGGCCAAAGAGGAGGAACCAACCAGCCCCAGTAGCTACCGATTACCCTGTGCCTGCGACCTAGGGTCACTTATAAGTTGGTTGGTCGTCGTCATAATCGCTAACGCTTCCCGAGCGCTCACTCCGTGCCAGGCTTTGTGCCACATGCTCTGCATCTGTCTCGCGATGTCCCTTCCAGTATTCTGCCCATTCTACAGATGAGCAAACGGACCCAGGCTGACTAGTGATGGGAGTTCCACGTTAGGAAAGGGATGATTCCAGGGCTTGAAAAAGACCCCTCAGCCCGGCAGGGGCAGGCCAATGGCATCGATGGCCCGGCTCTGTTCACACCCGTAGGTGGTGCCCTCCCCGCACTGACTCGGGGCTTAGCCATGTGACTTGTTCCGGCCAACGGGACTGGAGCAGACGCTTGATAAGTCACGTGGGTTTTCTACTCTTCTCTTGGACACCTGTCACTGTGATGAGAAATGCCTACACTGGCCTGCCGGAAGAATGTGAACTAGACGTGGGGGAGTCAACTTGTCCCGGCCGCTGCTTTTCTAGAGCAGGCAGCTGCCAGTCAACCTGCCAACTGTCCTCAAGAGCAAGAGCCGGCAGGGCCCAGATCAATAACACTGCCCAACCTCTGGAGACATGTGACAAACAGCTAAGGGGTGTTTTAAGTCGCTGAGTCTTAGGGCAGTTTGCTACACAGCAAGGGCCAGCTAGGTCTAAATTTATACATCTAATTTATATATATATATATAGTTACACACATGTAGATATATATACATACACACATATACTCTCACTTACTGCTCATTCTCTTCGGACATAGAACAAAACCTATGAACAGTGTGAATACTGACACAATTGTCAATGGGAAACCCATTTAAATCAACGGGTTTGCTTTACACGAGGGACTGTCAGTGCGTTTAAGCTTTCGGATCAGCTTTGAATCCTAGAACTCCTGATAACACTCATGAAAGGATGGAGCCACATCTGTAACCGTGACGCTAGCACTGTCACACCTGTGTACTGTGTCCCGTAAGTGGAGAGATTTATTGCTGTGCCCTGTTCTCTTCCACACGGGAGGCGATGCTCTACCACGGGCCAGGGGACACGTCGCCAGCTGACATTAAGCCACGCCTCTGCTTTGGTTATCTATTCCTACGTAACAAACTGCCCCCAAATTTAGTGGCTTAAAACCTCCACTTTATTACTGCTCATGATGCTGCGGGTTGACTGGCTCAGCCGGCAGCTCTGCTGGCTGCACCTGAGCCTGTTTTGTGGCTGCCGGCAGCTGGAGGCTGGGGCTGCGGTCATCGGGGCTCGGCTGGGCTGGAGCATCCGAAGTGTCTGGCACCTGTCTGGCACCTCGGCGGGCATGGCCGGAGGACCTGGGCTAACTGGCCTCCACTCCCTCCATTCTGGCTCAGGCCTCACTCTCTCCCTGTGACCTTAGCACGTGC
>NW_006433950.1:2718422-2740076 GCF_000325575.1 Pteropus alecto | reverse complement strand
GCCTCACTCTCTCCCTGTGACCTTAGCACGTGCTTCTGCAGCCAGTTCGCTGGACTTCTCATATGGCAGCTTGGGGTTCTCAAAAGCACAGAAGCAGAAGCCGCCAAGCCTTCTTAGGTGCTCCTTCCAGAGTCTTCTATTGAGTAAAGCAATTACAGGTCCTGCCTAGATTCCAGGTACAGGATAAACCGTCTCAATGGGAGAGTGACAAAGAATTTGCAGCCACTTTGCTCCACCTCTCACCTCTTACACGCAGCCCACTCGGCCCGACGCCCAAGTCAGTGGCAGCGCACCCGAGGTGGGGCGGTGATGCCTTTACACCTGAATCCGCCCTGGGCAGCGGGCCCGCGGAGGGTCTGCAACATGTACTTTGAGCGAATGTGTGTTTCCACCCAGAACAGTTCTGGGACGAATACCACGGCAAAGGCAGCAGGCTTTGGAGCCCAGGATTTCTGCTGGGTCACCAGAGGCCACTAAGGTCCCATCCGTAATGAATGTGTGAGATGATGAGTGGACGGCACTGTTCCCATCCCTGCCCACATCCACAGGGGCACCTGGAAGGTGAGAGGCCACCATGTTCTTTGCAAACACCTCAGTTTGGAAATGGCCATCCACAAGATCTAGCCTCCCTCAGGCCCGGGGAGGGGGGCAGGTCTTTCTCAGGACAGGAAAGAGTCTCATCTCGGCCAGAGCTCCAGGCAAAGGCCCAAGGGAGGCTGTAGGGAGGCCAGGCCTGAGGGCCCTTAATCGTTTAACTAAAATCACATTGGAGGGATAATTAGCAGACAGCTCCAAATTCAGGATCTGAGGCCCATTCATTCTAATGGACTAATTAGCTGAGACACCCTTGGGCGAGCAATGCTCTCCGACCTTCTCGAAAACATCCCAGGGAGCTGGGCAGCCCAAAGCTGGAGTCTGGTCCAGGGGCTGCCTTGCTAAGCTGAGCAGAGACGAATGCATTACCGGGCAAAAAAATGCACCTTGCAGCACACACGGCTCGGGGACACCAACCAGGCAATCTCCTCCGCACGGTTCCGCCCTCCCCAGGCCCCACTCCTCAAGCCCTGGAGGCTCCCGGTGACGGGCGGGGTAGGGGGGCGGCAGGGCAAAATAGACCAACATCATCCTGGAGCAGAAAAACAAGTCACTGGCCCTGCGGAAGCCCGCAAAGTACCCAGAGCCACGAGCCGACCACAAAGAGTAGGCACTGGCTGTTCAGCCGGCTCTCTCAATCCAGTAGCTGCTGAGCACGTGGCAGGGGCCCCACACAGCAAGGACGCGACGTCTCAGTGAGGAGCTGGCAGGGGACAAGACCTCTGCAAGACCCTTGCTGCATCTGGCGCGAGGGCAGGTGCACAGGTACACGCCAGGAATGCGGCACACGTGCCGAGTGAATGAAAGAGATGACACCCGAGTCAGCGAGGATGCTACATCCTCCAGCTCTGTGGACAACAGGCCTCCCGGCCAGACAAGTCTGGAGAACCGGTCACCACCCCGAAGCAACAGTTACACTGAAACCCCGTATGCGAGACTCCCAGGGCACCTTGGCCCAATAAAGGCTCTGAGAAGTCCTGCGGCACAGAAACTTGTATAATTGGTGGCTGTATCATTTCCGAAACTTATCTGAGCATAGAATCTTTTCCTCCCAGAATTCCTAATGGGATACTATACTTGGGAAATCCAGTCCTAAGAGAAGCAATACATCAGCGTAAGGCAGATGTCACCAGCTACTATCCTATAGGAACTAGGTTATTTAAATAGGTGAGTGGCTGGTTTGAAGTCTGCACAGGAAGCATTCAGAAATTTTCAACTCCATATGCTCTCTCTCATTTTTCTTAAAACAAAGAACCATCTTGGCTCGTCTTTTCCCCCACCTTTGATAGAATTTGTTTTCCTTGAGAGACACAGAAATATTTATTTAAAAGAAACAAGTCTCTACAGGACAGCCTATGGGGTTGCAATGACGAAAAGCCACAGAGAGTAACCGCGGGGCGTTGGGGACACGCGCCCTGGCTGAAGGCGCAGCCACACTCGGCTGAGCGTTGCCAGGCGGAGATATCGATGCCAGTGTTACCAGCTTTTCAATTTTTAAAAAGAAGCCAGACTTCTGAGTGAAAAGTCCCCATTTTTTTAATATTGGTTGAAATTTTTTTTTTTTTAACTGAGTGTTTCAAATAAAATATTCCTGGGGGCTGGATTCGGGCCACCGATCTGCAATCTCCACCAAAAGGAAAAGAGTGAAAACGCTCATTAACCTATCCCCCAAACCTGTCTCGCCAGAGAGCCCCCGGGACGCAGAGCTGAGGCTTGAATGCCCTCAGCCTCTCGGGTACTGTCGCCCACATTCACTGGGCACGTGGACTCCATTTGTGCGTCTACCTGCTCTTATGCCAGATGCCTCGAGGGCCCCCCAAAGGTGAGACTTTGCTAAGGCCCCGCCCCAAGCACTGGGCCCTCTCCTCTACTTGGGCTCACGCTGGCACACGTGGGAAGGAGTGAGCTATGAGCCGGGCACAGTGGGAGCCCAGAGGGGCCAGGCCATCGAGGAGACCTGTCAAGGCCCCTTCCAGCAGTGAGCTCTGTTCTCAAATCAAAGATAGAGACAAAAGCCGAACTGGGGAGACCTACAAAAGCAGGCACAGCCCAGGAGACGGGGGACAGGATGCCTGCGCGCAGCCGGTGAGACCAGGGGGTCCGTGTACGACGGCGGCACAACAGCCCAGGTGACAGGCAGCCAGGGCTGTCTTCCACGTTTGTTTTTACAGAGGAGGCCCGCGGCTGTAAAATGACTTGTCCAGGGGAACACAGCCACACCCGCATTCGAAGAGACAAAAGCCGTCCCCGAGGAGAGGAGGCACCAAGAAAGCAGCGTCCCAGACACAGCCCGGGGCTGCAGCCAGGCTGCCTCCCAAGCTGCCGAAGACAGACCCGCAGGGGGCCTCCCGGGCTTCCAGAACCAGGAGGGAAGGGATCTGGTCTTTCAGAATCGGACAAACAGCCACAGTGTGGGCTTCCCACTGGAACCTGGGTGTGAGTCTCTCATCAAAGCACTAGCAGCCCCCCTGCCCCCCGGCGGCAGCACCTCTCGCATGCAAGAAGGCAGAAGCTTCTGGAACATGGAGCCAGACACGGCCAGCTGAGAAAGTTGTCAGAAAAGGAGGCCCAGGCACCAAAAAGCCCCTGAAAAGGGCACAAGGACTGAGGGTGGGGCTGGGGCAGAGTGCGACACCCGCACCCAAAGAGTCACGCTCCCCCTTCCACAGTGTTGCTTGTTACGGGGAGGGGGCTGTCCAGATGGGACTACAATTCCCAGCACCCCTTGCACTATGGGGCCATGTGACCAGGTGCTACGTGCCATCCTAAGAAATAGATAGCACATCTGGCTGAAATAGAGAAGATAAATTTCCACGCTCTCTCATTCCCCTTTTGCAGCTGGAAGCAGAGAACTCAGAAGCCCTGGAAGACGAGTGAGCCACAAGCTGGAAGGAACCCGGGCCACTCAATTGCCACGTGGGCGAGAGTCACCTTCCAACCAAGACACCTGTTTTAGATTGGCACATAAGTGAGAAATAAAATTCTAGTGTGTTAAGCCACTGTAATACCAGAGTTTATTTGCTACAATAACTAGGGTTACCCAGCCTAAAACAGGACAAGAAAGGAAAAAAATGGGCCAAGAAAACAAGTCCTCACCAGGATGAGCGGCTCAAGGCAAAAAGCAACAGCGTAGGAAAAACTTAACTCGCTAAGTCAGGTCGGCCACCACCTCCTCCTACAGGCAGCCTACCTGCAAGGCCTCAACTAAAGGTCACCTTCAAGACCCCCAGGTGCTTAATTATGTCTACTGCCTTGAGCAAGAATAAGCTATGACAACTCATTTTGGAAAAAAAAGCTATTTACCGAGCGTATTCTGTCCACCCACCCAACAACGTGCTGGGAGGGGTGAAGGCGAATTAGCATACAGTCTCAACTTTGCTCAAAAGCCAAGAAGTCAGCAACCAATCTCAGGAACTCAGAATCTTCCAGAAGCCAGGAGTGGGCTTGGAGGGCCCTGCTGCTGAGCAGATCCCACCTGCTCCCCAGAGCTGGGTTCCAGCCTTGGCACTAATGATGTGGGGGTGTCCTATGTGCTGTAGGATTTTTGGCAGCACCCCTGGCCTCTACCCACCAGACATCAGTAGCGGGCAGCTGTGATAAGCAAGAACATCCAGGCCTTGCCACATGCCCCCTGCTCCGGTTGAGAAACTCTGTCCTAAGGGGCCCAACCAGCGGTGGCCACGCCAAAATCTGGGCCTGGTGTTTTCTGATCTTCCACCCTCTCATACCTCGATTTATGGAAAATGTTCAATTTTTAAATGTTGGCAACTAATTAAAAAAATATTTTTTTATGCCGAGAGAGTCAACGACACAGGTGCAGGTCACCAGCCAAGCCTCTGCCAAACCCGGGGACAAACGAGAGAAGACATAACCTCCTTCCCAGTGCTGGAGCCCCTGAGCCCCAAAGGCCAAACGCAACCCACGGGAAGGAGCTCCTGGGAAGGAGCCCCCAGACCACAAAGGCAGAGACGATCTGAGTCACTTCTAGGGGATGCTGTCACATCGCTGGGAACACAGGCTGACTGATTCACCCCAGGAAGCCAAACCCCCTTCCCTTTGCAGGAAAGCTGAGAGGTTTCCCTCACCCACAGCCCAACCCCCACTCAGCCAGCTCCCCCAAACTACAATTACTCTCCTGCTGATGCCCCAAAGTCCAGGCCCTGAGGTTCCGCTCTGTGAAGCAGACGCTGGTGACCCAGAGGCCTCCAGGCACTGGTGAATCTTTCCGGTGCGGACACCCCGACCCCCACCCCCACCGCAGGACTGCTCCCCGCATCTCCCAGCCCCGAGTTAAAGAACTTGTTCTGAGCGAGTTTCCTTTACTTTGAGCAAAAATCTGGGTTACTAGGGGGAGGGCAGTGGAGAATCTAATAAATCTTAGAATATACTTCTTGGCTAAAGGAAAAAAAAAAAAAAACCCTACTTACTGGAGTCATGAAACAACTTTCCAGCCGTCTCTGAAGGGAGCGGGCTCAGAAGTTACTATTGTGTTCTAGCTGCATTAAATCAAGCTGTGAGCGGCACCAGGCTCATGCTTTTAAAGGATGCCCCGAGCCAATTCTGATGTTTAAAGGGAAAAGGGAAAGTTTCCAAGCCTTCCATAAATTCCGGGCGAGAGGAAGTCTCAGACTCGGCTGTTCACAGCCCGTGGCCCCCGCCTGGAAACAGCTTGGTTTCATGTATTTGGTTTTACTGTTCAAACTTGAGGGTCTTTTAACTTTTTATTTTTACAGGGCTCAGAAGAAAAGGGAGAGGGAGCCATTTGCTCACCGAATGCCAAAGAAAACCCCAGCGCCTCCGTCAGGGGGCCCTTGTGGGGCGGGGACCCCCTGGCTCCCGGCTGTCCGCTGGAGGCCAGGCCTGTGGGCCGGCTGCTAATTAAGTCCACAGGATCAATCCAGGCCAGAGCGAGCGAGTGGACACCAAGCAGGACAGTCATCTGGCTGTGGCCGAGCCTCGGCCGCCGGCAGCCAGAGGAACAAAATGGAGACTTTCCAAAACCGAGACGAGGCCCAGCCAGGATCCGAGGAACCCTAAATTTAGTCCCCGGGGGAAGACGGCTGTGTCTGCTCAGCCAGAGCACCAGTGAGGCCCAGCAGCCCTCAGAAATGTCAACCAAACCAAACAGGCCCTCCCAGGACACCTCGGCCCCAAGCCCTGACTTCAAGGAGCTCACCCCCAGTCGGGAGGGGTGACTCACACGGCCGGCTCCGGCCCCCAGCTCCCCTTGGCAAGCGCTGTCCAGCCGGGAGGTGGTCAAGGCAAGTGTGGCGATGCCCAAATGACGGGCAGAAAAACCGAGTCCCAAGGGTGGGGAGGCGGAAGGAGCACAGGCAGCCCTGAGTTAGGATCTGAAATCAAGTTCCCTCCCTCGATGCCCGTGGGGCCCGGAAGTAGGTACCTTGTCACGCGGAGCCTCAGTTTTACCACCTGTAAAATGGGAGTGAGCACGTTTACTGCGAACGTTGTGGTAAAGCACAAATCAAATCTAGGAACGTTCATGTATGTGCACATACACACGTGCCATACATGCATACGTGTGCATATGCGCACATGCATGTGTGTGTTAAAAAGAGGCTCCTGGCTGTACCTCAGATAGAGGTAGCCGACAGCCAGGCGCCCCTCCGCCACCTGTGTTAAAGACGCCCCCATATCCTTTGGGTCACCGCCCCTCCCCCCTCAGTCCCTGCGGCTGACCCATTTCCACAAGGGGCCTCGTCTCAGACCCCCACTGAGTCAGAATCGCTGGGCTTCGACCCAGAAGTTATTGATCTGTTTGATTTTCCCAGGTTCCTCCGATGCACAAGATGCGGTCTTGGGAACAGCTGCCGGAAAAACGGGGAGAAGGTTCCGAGGCCGAGCTCAGGGCGGGTGTTAATCCCCCAGGAAGCCACGCATCTAAGGGTCTCAGATTCCAAAAGGGACCCTCTCCCAGCTCTGAGCCAAATGGCAGTCGTGAGGGGAGGTCCCCTGGGGCAGAGACCAAGCCGAATTCTGATCTGACCCCCAAAAGCACTTGGTGGTTCTGCGGGGCAGCTCAAGGGGTTGTGTAGGGGGGGTGCCCAGCCTCTGACCTGAGCCTCCCCTCCCCCTTACCCTTTGACCACAGCCCCGGGTCTGAGGGGGGTAACCAGGCACAGCCACTCACCCAGAGGGCATTTTCAGCAGAAGGAGGTTTCCATAGCAACCTTCCAACTGGAGAAACGAATGAATGGGGAGATGGTGGTATTTATGGGTAGAGGGTTTCCAGGGGCAGGAAATAACGAAGACCTTCTCTCTCCTCGTCCCTCACAAGGAGCAATCTTGCAGGAAATAATGATCGGTCATAACAAGAGCATACTGAGCACTCGTCTACACCGGGCCACGGGAGTTCACATGTGAGTTCTTCCTGAATTTATACACCAATCCCAACAAGGAGGTTCAACTGTGGCCCCGTTTTACAGATGGGGAGACTGAGGCCTCGGAAGATCAGGGAAGTTGCATAAGTCGCATATCTGGTAGGTAGCAGGCCGGGAACTCAAACTCACGCTGTTCCGGAAGCCACTCTCCTACCTTGCTCTGCACATGGGGTCGAAGAAAAGGCGCCGGTTTAAGGACTTACAAATTCCAAGATGGAAACGACTTAGAAGTGACCGAGTCCTACTACCCGGCCCCCGTTTACAGACAAGAGAGCAGAGAGGACGGGTCCAAAGCATACAGCAAAGCGATTTCATGCCGCACATACTCATGGACACCCACAACGTGTCACACACTGCTGGGCCGTGGAGCTCTGGGGGTCAGGAGCAGGGACTGCCCGACACCACAGGGCATTTGGTGTTTCTGTGGGACGTGAGCCAGCTCTCAACCGCCACACGAGTAGTCACTAAGGGCCACCGGTGGTGAGCACCCCAAGGGCGTGGGGGGAGCAGGAAGAACAGTGAAGAAGGACACTGGTTGTGAGGGGGGCCCGGGGAAGGCTGCTCTGGGGTGGTGCGGACGAGTCGGGGAGGACCAGGCACTCGGCGCCGGAGAGAGCATCGCAGGCAGCGGGAAGAGCACGCGCAAAGGCCCTGGGGTGGGAATGCGGTGGGACCTGAGTGGCTGGGACAGAGGTGGGGAGGGGGGAGGCGGCGGGCAGGAACGGGGACAATCGTGCTCAGGCTCACGGAACACGGGAAGGACTCGGCACATCCTCGAAAGGTCGCAGGAGGTCACGGCAGGGGTGCACGTACAAGCACGAGTCTGCAATGTCCCGTTTGTACCGAAAGAGCAGCCTGGCTGAAACAGAGCCGATAACTCGGAGGCTGCTGGAGTCCTCCGAGGGTGACACGGCGGTGGCAGTGGCAAGCAGCGGACACACCTGAGATTCGCATCGTCGGAGAACTGAGGGGAGGGGTCAGCTCCAGGCTCTGACCCGAGGACCAGTGACCGGAGGGCAGTCACCAGGCCTTCAGGGTTCCACAGGAAGATGAAGAGGGGAGATTCAGACAGGCGTGTGACATCAAGAGGACCAAGAGGACCGGGCCACCTGAAACTCCCAAGCCCCACCCAAGCGCCAAAGCCACCACATGCGTGTCCCCAGGGTCCGGCAGACTGTGAGGCCGCCGACGGGCCTCTCTCCATCACCTCCTTCCACAGGAGGCAAGTCTCGGCATCTGTGTCTCTAAAACCGTGGCCTCAGACGACGGAACTTGGTTTCACTATTGGAAGGCTGAAGTCCGCAGTCCCCAGGCCAGGGCACACATCGCTGACAATCTCCAAGGCCTCGAAAGGCACCTTTAATTCAATCGTCTGTGTCAGGGAGTCAGTGGGCAGCCCCCCACTCCCTCCCAGCTTTCCCTCTGAAGGAAGCCCCAGGAAGACGATGCCAGCACAGCCCGGCCAGGCCCTCAGGCTCTGCCATGAGCCCTGGGAAGGCCACCACGCCAGCCCTGGTGCGGCGCTGTGGTGGGCAGTGGGGGGCACACACCCCTCAAATACCCTCCAGCCACACCCACGCTGGCACACATGCTACACGCTGCACATGCCACAGCCCTGCCAAGGACACCTTCTCCGGGTGGGTAAACCAAGGCTGACAGACACGGGTTATTCCGCATGTTCTGCTCGGCCTCCGGAGGCCGAGCGTTAAGGACATCGATGCTAACTGCCTATCAAGATGGATAACAACGATCGCTGTCCCCTTTGCTGCCTGCTTTCCGTGTGCGGGGTGTGTCAGGCAGCGGGCGAAGCATTCCACGGGCACCCTCGCGTAATCCACGTGACGGCGCTGCAGGGTGAGCTCCGTTTCTACTCCCACTCACAGGTCAGGAAACAGAGGCGCAGATCAGTTAAGCAACTCGCCCAAGGTCACACAGCTCATCGATGGCAAAGCCAGCATCTCCACCAAGTCCGACGGTCTCTGGACCAGCATCTCTCATTTTTCATTATCTGCCCCGACCCCACAGAGAGTTCTCTACATCCCGCCCTGAAATTTTAATACCACACATATACTGTGTGTCTATGTATATAGACGTATATGTACATCTGTGCTTTAGACCTAAAAAGAGATTTTTTTGCCCCCTAGAACCAATTTTTGCCTCCTCGGGGTTGATATCATCACCACTGAGAAGAGCAAGGCTCTAGACCAGCGCTGCCCAACAAGAAGAGAATGCAAGCCACACTTGTAATTCCAATTTTTCTAGTAGCCATATTAAAAAAAAAAGTAAACTCAGTGTTAATAATATTACTTAAGCCAATATACCAAAAATATTGCCATTTAAACTATTATCATTATATGTAATCAATGTAAAAGTTATTAATGACAAATTTTGTCATTCATGTTTTCATACATGAACAGCCTTTGAATTCTGTTCCACACTCCAGCCCGGCCACACTCCAACCGCTCGGCAGCCACGTGAGACCAGTGGGGCTGCCACAGTGGACAGTGGCCCCGCTGTGGGCTAAACCAATCGTGTTTATCTCCCCCGAAGCCTTGAAAATCAAGCTTGAAAGGCTTTCTCCACCCAAGGAACTCGTCGGAGAGTCACCACCAGTCCTAACCAGCGGGTTCCACTTAACGAGTTCTCAGGGCCTACCTGCCACGGGCAGGACGCCACGCTCAAGACAAATCACAAAGACAAAGAAGAACCGGCCTCTGCCCTCGAACAGCTTATCATCTAAGTGGGGCTGGGGAGTGAAATATTTCCCAAAGCCCAGGGCCCTTCAGGCTCTGAGGCTTCCTCCCCACTCTCTTTCACCCTGGGAGGGGGATTCTATTCTTTCCATCCCATATCGGTTGATGAGGAAAGGGAGACTTGAGAGAACATGGATCTTGCCCAGAGCTCACCTGACTCAGCCACCCCAGGGCAGGACACAGGAGGTGAAGGATTTTAGGGACACAGGGGCAGCCTTGGGGGAAGCCCTGGGGGGTGGGGATGGTGAATGAACGAAGGAGGCTGCAGGAGAAGGAAGCAAGCCTTCTCGGAGGATAAAGAAGGGACAGGTGTGTTTGCAAAGGGTGAAGAAGCAGTGCACGGATCCCCAGCAGAAGGCACAGCGCGAGGGGGCCCTTCAGAGGGAGAAATTGTGGGTGTTAAGAAGCCTCAGCATACAGCCCACGTGCAGGGCATTGCATGAGAAGGGACCAAGTCCAGTCACCTAGTCATGGAAAAGTACCCACTGCCCAGCCCAGGGGCCATGCCAGCGGAATCCAACTTCCCAAAATATTTACCCGAAGGCTCTGGGCACCAGACTCCGTTCTGTAAACTTGGATGCCATTCCAGAGCTGAAATGATAGATCTCCTGGAGAACAAGATAAACTCTCCCCCGCATTCTAAATAATGAAAGGGAGGTGAGGAAGAGAACAGAATAAATCAACCCTCTCTCGAACCGCCCAACTTAAAAGGGATTATGGTCAGATGCAAGAATAAAACAAGGGTGCAGCTCCTTATCAGGCCCACGGCTGCTCCAGACACAAACAAACTTCTGGCAGGCATCCTTCCACATCGCGGGAGGGCGGGAGGGAGCAAAACCTTAATCCACAAAGGTCAGGCCCACCCTCCTGGAGTGCAACCAAGCCGATACCATTGCCCGAGTCTGCAGCGGAGAAACGTCCCCTCCATGAACCGAGGTACTTACTGCGGCTTGAGGAATGAGGCCCCTAATCACCCGCTAGCCCGGGTGGCCCGTATGGCCCCCGCCCCCGCCACACCATCAGACCAAAGTCTCCACTTGGGACGCGGAGATGCGCCCGCCGAGCCGCAGGCGCCCGTGACGCGAGGGGCAGGATGAGTGGGCTCGGGCACGTGGAGGAGGGAAGGCGGTGGCCTCGCCTCTAGCGGTCGCCGTGGACATCACGGATGGGGTAAACGAGCAAGCACTTGACGTGGACGATCTCATTCGATGCTGACGGCCAGCCCAGGTGGCGGGTAGCTGTGTCGTCTCCCGCTCACACGTGGCAAACGGGCTCAGAGGTGCGAGGACCCAGGGTCCCAAAGCTGGTAAATGGCAGAGCCAGCTCTGACCCCAGGCCTGCTGTCTCGCACACTGGGGGCAGCGCCCCCAGTTTCTTCCTCTCTCCGCCCTGCCTCCCCAGGCCGAACCCAGCTCTGACCACCTCCCTTCCCTGCTCTGCGACCTTAGGCTTCCTCTGCTTGCAAAAAACAAGCCCCCAATGCCCAGGGAGGGTCAAGGGAAGGTGGGTCCATGCTCGGCCCCGCCCCCGCCCCCACATCCCTGCACCACTGCATGTCACCCACTCCCAATTCCAGAAACGGGGCCTGGCCTTTCAAAAGGCCCGTCCAAGGAGCGTAACATGAATGTTCCTAGCGTCACATTTTCCTCCCACAGAACGTGAGAATAAAGGGCTCTTTGCTCGTCTCCTGAAATAACTGGCTCTCGCCATAAAGCAATCTTCTGCCCAGTAAAAATATTTCTGTAAAACTTGGTAACTCTATCTGTGGTTCCTGTTCTGAGAGTCAAAAATCTTGGAGAGCGAAACATGGCAGGGGCAGACTTTGTGACAAGCTCATGAAGTCATGTCTGCCCAGACGCTGCCTCCTTAACGCTATGATTAATTTGCTGCCAACCGCGGGGACTTTGTGTCTTAAATACTCTCAGAGCAAAGCACCAGTTTGAATTTCTACATAACAATACCCACCCTCTGGACCTGGTGTCCAGCTTGGGCGGGCAGGGGAGCCACTGGCTGGGGCTCAGAGGCCGGAAAGGACTCCGCTGAGGCTGGAGACCTCCATCGAGTGACCATCACGCACAGGTAGGCTGTCACTTGTGGCCTGTCCTTGGCTAGGCAGGAGGCACGGCTTATGAACTAGGTGGGGGGTGTCCTATAATCAGAGTGAAAGGCACTCACGAGAGACACCGGGGTAAGCCCCCGAAACCTCCCAGAACAGTTTCTCCACCCAGAGGTGGAGAATCATCACAAGGCAGCTCCCAAGTGAACAAAGCTGCTCTCTCTCCATGCAGCCAACGACATCCAAGCCCCTCTCAGGGGCTGTCCCGGGCCCAGAGAGACACGCGGGGTCTCCAGACTATCGGCAGCTCCAGAGGCTGCCGCGTATGTTACTGAGTGCTCACTGCAGGCTAAGCCTTGCAGCGCTATGTGCGCGGTTGTGTTTCATCCTCGAAATGACTCCAAGAGGCGGGCATGCCTTTCCTCATTTCACAGCTGGAGAAACTAAGGCCCGGCACTAACACGGTTCAGTACAGAACCAGATCTGAAGCCCAGGTTCAAAGTTCTCTGCTCCCTGGAATTAGGGGAAGACCCACAAAGGGAAAAAAGTTAAGAAAATAAAGTTTAAAAATAGCCATACGAATCAAGGCGGGGGTTCTCAACCTTAAGGTTACGGGGGAAATTGGAGTTAAAGGTGTAAGAGCGTTTATCTGAAGAGAGGGGCGCCATCATCAGATCCAGTGGGTTCCCCAAAGGGCCTTGTTACCTACCCTCGTAGGTCTGTGAGCGTCATGGAGAGGCCAGGCGCTTGAAAGGAAGACTCTAACTCATGCGGGCTACGTGGAGGATGCGGCGAACCGCCCGGGCTCTTCCCAGATCCAATAGCGAGAGTGGTTCTCCCGAGATGGTGAGCTAATTGTTGGGCTGCCCTGTCCCCACCCACGCTCGCCAGCTGCTGACCAAAGCTGTGGTCAGTGAGTCTTACTCCGGGGGCCAGACCGCGCACAGATGTTGGTTCCATCCACGGACTTCTCACAGGTGGTTTCTTTTTAGCGAACCATCTGCCCCCTCGTGCCCAGTCCTTGGAGCTTTGGGGTGAGGCGGCTGATCCCCGCCCCCGCTCCATGGTGGCTATGTCACCCAACCATCAGAAGCTCGGGGATTGGTTCTGGAATGGGCGTGTGACCCGTCCAAACAATGGGAGCCGAGCTCGGGCTCTGGCCGGAACTATCTCTTCCAGCCAGAGATAGAAGTCTGAACTCCTAGGAGCCAAACTGCCACCAGCTGGGGGACGTCTGTCTGAGAACGAAGCCAGCCCAAAAGACACCAGAGCTGGAGACACAGGGACGGGAGCTGGAGCTCCAGGATCCAGCTCTACCTACAACCCCCCCTCCAAAACACCCAGTCACATGAGCCGGTAACATGCCTGGGATAAAACAGTCGAGAAGGGCTTAAAACCCGAGGGAGCCCGACCTATCCCTCAGAGAAAGGCCATCTTAACCACGGACTCCCGAAGCCGCCTCGCTCTTAGGTGCCGAAGACAGTGGCCTGGGGGAGAACTCTGGCTCTGCCAGAAAAGCAGCAGAATCACCCCTGGAGATGACATGGGGGGGGAGGGGCAGTGGGGGGAGGGGCGGAAGGACAGCTACGGACACGCTCGCCATTGCTCTAAAGTGGACCACAGACACACGCCCACCAACAACCTAGACGCCCGATGACAGGGGTCAGCGTAGTAAATCACGGTCCATCCTTACGACAGAAGGCTTGAGAGCCGTGAAGGGCGGTAAGGTGCATGCAAGAGTGTGCAATGATTTCCACGGGACCCTGTTCAGTCAAGGCGCACCGCCAGATTACAACGTGCCACTTAAAATGTTTTTAAGGCCTCTATCACTTTGTTAGGGTTCCCCGTCTTAACGGAATTTTTCCAATGACCTACAGACACCACCGCTTCCCCGTCTTGTGGGCTGAGGACGCCATGGGAGGACAAGTGTGCACCAACACAGGGCACAGCGAGAGGCGCCCCGAAGAACCGCTTTGGAAAGAGGGGAGCTTCTGGAGGGCCAGGACCCGAACACCTGTCCCCTCTGAGGCTCTGTGCCCTCTGCTGGGCCCCGCTGAGACCCACTCACCTGGCAAACGCCACATGCCACGCAGTGCAAACGGCGCCAAGGACGCAGTGGGGGCCACACACGAGCTGTCCCACGGACTTCGCAGTCTGGCCTCCGCTTCCCCCAGGGATGAATACTGACCTGGCCAGGTTTCTGCAAATATCGAATGCCCAACAAATCACTGGGAGGGCGGCTCTGCAAACCACAGAACTCCGGACAGATACTGGCCTGGCTCTTGGTACTGGAAAAAAAAGCTGTCCCCACTCAGCACTGCTGACCCCAGTCCCAGCAAGCCTGGCCTTGCAGCGCCCCCAGACCGAAGCCGAGGGGACAAGGCCTCGCCCAAGATCCCCAGAAGCAGTTACGAAGCAGGACCTCTGAGGTGAAGAAGGCCCCGATTTATGACGCCAGGAGAAGCGGCCTCCCCCTGGCTGTTCTCCGGTGGTCCAGGGCTGTGTGGTCCGATGCGACGGCCGCTAGTCTCACGTGGCCATTTCAACTTACATTTAAATTGATTCGAATAAAATATATTTAAAATTCAGTTCCTCAGTCACAGCAGGCACATCTCGAGGGCTCAGCAGCCACAGGTGGCTAACGGCTCCTGTACTGGGCCATGTGACACAGAGTATTTCCATCAGGACAGAAAGTTCTGGACAGTACTGGTCTAGAGGTCCTTCGACCATCGCCTTCCTCCAGTAAGAGGAGGGGCTGGCAGCCCCTGGAAGAGAGGCCAGGTGTCGATAACTGTCAGTAGAGTCCTAAGTCCACCTGTAGGTGTTAGGACCCACGGCCCTGGGAGGGGCACAGGAGGACACGGAGCCCTTGCCTGAGAGCTTGTCGGAGTCAGGAGCCAGTCAGGAACTGTGCCGGCTTCCCCACAGGGCCCCTCGCTTGATCCCCACAATACTACAGACGGGGAGTGCTGCCCCCCTCAGCCCTCCCCCCTCCCCGCCCACACAGGCTCCGTCCTCATCGCTCATTCTCTTGTAAAACGCATCGGCTTTCCGAAAAATACAGAAGTAGCACGTGCTCGTTGGAAAAGAAGTCAGTGTGACATGTGCAATGTGAAGGGTGACTGACACTCTGCTCCGCAGGGAGACAGCCTCTGACAGGGGACCCTTCCAGAGCCTTCTCTGGGCACCTGTGAACATACAGACACTGAGCCCTAAAAGGACTTTCGTTTAGTGCAGAAAAGCAGGGTCCCGTTGCACTTAGGTTTCGCTCCTGCTTCGTTCATTCAACAGTATTTCCGGGCCCCGTTTCCAGCGGCATGCAGCCGTCACCCCGATGTGAGCAGCTGCCATGAAGTGGCTACACCACTATTTATGAGCCTGTCCCCAGTGACGGACGCATGAGCTGCTACGACGTTTTCTCTCTTCCAGATGACACAGCCACGATGCTCTCGCCGGCGTGTGCTTCTGCTCACGCCTTCCTGGTCCCCTCGTGGCCCACTCCAGTCTCGCCTCTGACGTCACTGCATCAACACGGCTCCCGCCCACCTCGACTGTGACCACCAGGATCCAAAATCCAACAGACACCCTTCGGTCTATCTCTTCGCTCAGCCTCTCGGCAGTTTCTCCCCAGGAGACCGCATCCGCGCTGGTGGACAGTTCTATGGCCCCCAAAGCCGCCCACCTCCCTGCGAATCTGCCTCCAGGGGTCCTTCCCCCTGAATCTAGGCTGGACCCGTGACTTGCTTTAACTGAGAGACGGTGGCATTGCCAATCCCAGGCCCAAACCTTAAGAAGGCCCAGCAGGCTCCACTTTTGCACACTTAAGGAAGCCGGCCACCAGCTAAGAAGCCTGATAACCCCGAGGCCACCACACTAGGAGGAAGCCCAAGCCAGCCATGTGCTGAGCCCACCTGGAAGACAACCAAGGCCACAGATGTATAAGCCAAGGGGAGCTGCTGCAACTGGCCCCGAGCTGTTTGAGCCACCCCAACTACGCAACCGGGAGCCACAGACAAGTTGGTCGTGCACAGCCCTATGCAAATTGCATGATCTTAAGCAAATCATAAAATGATTAAGTCGCTAAGTTTTGGAGGAATGTGTTACACAGCCAACTATAACCTGAACAACCCTCCTTTTCTTCACTACATTCTGAGAGGACAAAGCAAAGGCCAGGAGAGGTGACGACAGACACCTGCCGGCTACGCCACCGCCCTCCCGCCACCCGGCTCAGGATTCTCAGCGCGGTGCTCCGTCTGGGCCCCACTCGGCCGTGTCTTCCTCCCTGCGGCCGTCCGTGCTCAGAGGCTGGTCTCTCAGGCGAGGAGACATGGGGACCCACAAAGGGCTCTCGTTCTCCTCGCGCCCCAAGCAAAGGGAGCGGGTGGGCCAGAAAGCACCCACAGCCATCCCGGAGAGTTTGTTCTGACCGAGTTCACAAACCAAAGGCCCCGCAGCGAAGAACACAAGCTTTGGCTCAGAGAGGTCAGGGAACTTGCCCAAGGCCAAGCGAGGAGCAGAGCTAGGACGCGGAACCAGGCACTCGCCTTCTGAGTCCACACCAGTGACAAACGCCAGTGTCTTCCCCCACTTCGATCGTGACCCACAGTAAGGATCATGCTTTATAACGGGCCCGTGTATACATGGGTTTGGGTAGAGGTGTGTGTGTAGACAGAGGTAGATCTAGATCGATCTAGTTAGCTATAGACACGGACCTTCATGTCGACAAATACATGTCTAAACTAAGCAGAAAGTTACACGAAGCAATATTTATTCTTACTGTATGGGATGTTCTCTCCAATTTTTATTCTTTTCTATTTCGTTTTTTTAATGCTGATCACTACATTGATTTCATGAGTAAGGAATGAGGTTATAACATACGGGTTTTTTTTGTTTTTGTTTTAAAGTCATCTCTACTGATTTAAGTAGGCTCTCAAATCAGACCAACGGGAGTTTGGAACTGGCTGGAGCAAGGTTCCATGTCAAAGCCAGGTGACTCTGGGTAAGGAGGTGGCCTTCTTCAAACGCCCAGCTTCCCACCAGGACAATGGGAGGAGAGCCGCACCCGCCTCGCCACGGTGCTGAGCGGCAGGGACCGTGCCCGGCCCACGGCAGACGCTCAGTGCTGCATCAGGCTCAGCCCAGGCTCCGCCCGCAGTGGGCACCCAGCAGCCACGGAACACCGGGAAAGGAGGCACGTGCCCAGGACTGACCGAGGTGGGGAGCCCTTTGGATTCCTCGGGGAGCGAGAGACGCCCGAGAAGGTGGGTCTGTGCCTGACCCACAGTACTTCCCTTACGTGACCTTGTGCCTTTGAAGTCTACCTAGATCGCGGCGGGAAGAAGGGTACAACGACGGAGTCAAGGTCAACCTGCCCCCTAACGAGGCTCCCTCTGGACGCCAGGCACGGAGTGGCACCCCTAACCGGCACCCCCAATCCCACTCAGTGGAGATGCCACAAGCCCAAGCTTCTGTGCAAGGGGCCAGCCCACGTGGCGTTTTGGAGTTAGAAAAACATCCTCGGAGGCTGAGGTCTTCCCCAGCCCTCGCCTGCGGCCCGAGGGTGGACAGGCCCACCCTGCTAACAGGGGCCCTTTATGCTCTGCCCACCCTCTCCAGGGTTCCAGCTCCGGCCTCAAGGCCAGCGGGCAGGCCAGCCAGTAGAGTGCCAGAGTGCAGGTTGACACTACTTCATGTGACAGAGAGGTTCTGTGTGCAGGGCACCTGGGGTCAGGACCTGACCCCAGCCTCCTGGCCAGCCAGAAAGGAGATGAGCTGGACTGAACAGACATGGGTAAGAGGAAGAGTTGCCGTAGGTGGACAGGGGCTCACAGTGGGTTATGACATATAACAGCATCTAACACCCCAGGCACGCCTCTGCCCCCCTCCCCCGCCCCCAGCTGGACCGCGCTTTTCTGCCCTAACAGCTCAGAGACTAGACTGTGGTCCTGTCAGACGCCGGAAGTGGCTGAAGGCTTTCTCAGCACCCAACGTGCCTCCGGGCCTCTGACGTCCCCAAGCCCTAGACTGAGATGCTCTTACCAGACCTCGCATCCCCTGGCGAGTTACTCTTTGGGTCTCCCCAGCTTAAATATCGCTCCCCAGTCCAAGCAGAGCCTCCTTCGTCTTCTCTCTCACTGCACCCCGCTCCCGTCCTGATACACATCGGGGTGATCGTGAGCAAGTGACATAGAAAATTCCAGGAGGAGGGACGACACCCGCTCTGCTCTCCCTGATTGGTCGAAATGAACTCAGCTCACTCTCCAACTCCAGGGGACAGCAACTGTGACTGTACCCAGTCCACAGACGTGACACTGAGGATCAGAGATGAGCCATCACGTGTCCCAAGGCCACCCGGCTGGGCAGAGGTGCAGCTGGGACCCGCACGCCGAGAGTCCGATGATGAGAGCTCTGGCCACACCTCTGACGCCCACTACGGGCACATGCTGGGGCTCAGCACAAAGTGGCCCAAACCCCGTCTCTACCGTACTTACCCCACTGCCCTCCCTCACTGTTCTCCACCAAACTGAAACGTAGTGTCCAGGACCTGCCGGCACCCGGCCTCTGCCTGGGCTGCAGCCTCCGTCTCGGAGGCAGCCTGAATCCAGTCTCCCTGACTTGCTGAGACTGTACACGCACCTGTATGCAGGAAAATAACGCATGCGAAGAATGCATGGGAAGCATGAGGCGGCTTTCACACTCACCCATGTGTACTGTTATCACTAACGTACTCATACCCCATCCAAACCGTGTAGATCTAAACCAGCCGTCATAAGCCAGGGTACCACAGGCCAAATCTAGGGTACCACGGGCCAAATCTAGCTGCCTAGGACCACTTAACGTGTTTAGAAAACATTTTCTTTGGTTGACACTTGTTTGTTTAGATTAGCAAGATTTCACATAAAAATTCAGATGGCTAGATTCTCCTAGTGACTAGAAGCTGTGCCATCGCCAGAGCCACACTCCCACTGGGCCGAGGCTGGCTGGGGCTGAGCGGTGCTGCCCCCTTGAGACAGGACCCTCCAGGGCCTCTCGCCCAGGCTGCTGCGCTCATTAACATGACTCCCCTGGCCTCTGCAGGTCCTGTAGGTCCTGACCCCAGGTGCCCTGCACACAAGCCACCTCCTTCAAAAAGTCCTCCCCAAACCTCCACAGCCCCGGGGCTGCGTCACGGTTTTGTAACTTTCACAGCTGCGTGTACTGAGCGCTTACTACGTGCCAGGCGGCTACGATCTGCGTCCTCACAACCACCCGTGAAGCAGGTGCTCTTACCCCCCTTGCTTTGCAGATAAGGAAACAGAGGCACAGAAGTGAGTATGCTGTTGCCATGCCCACCCCTGGGCGACCCCCCTTCTCTGTGCTGCTCTGTGCCCCAGCAAGCTGGCCCTTGTGGAGCTTCCTGGCCTCCTTAAGTCAGCCAGTGGGAGGCCCCAGGGCGGGCGGTGGGGTCACTTCCTCCCAGCCCCTCACTACTGCTGACCCCTGCTTCAGCCCCGGGGGTGGTGGCAGCTTCCCGCTGGTGCCAGGGACCGGCTAGTCCCTGGGTGCCTCGGCACCCCGTGGAGTTTCCCTGACATCTGCCCGCACCTCCGGAGGCGAGTTTCACTTAAACTTTCCAGGGTGCATCTGCTTCCCGCCGGACCCCTGGCTGGCACAGAGCTTGGGCACAACACCATGGCTACATGATGGCATGGCCAGGATTCAAACCCACAACATCGGGCTCCAGGGTCCTCGCTCTAACCACCGCACCACACTGCCTTGTGCCCTAGTCTCCTCCTGGTCCTTCTCCTGCCTGTGGCTTGCTCAGGGGTCCCCTAGATGATCCCCCCAGAACTAAACACTGTGCCTGGACCAAGGCAAACCTTCCTGAATCTCTCGCCGAGCCCACAGAACACAGTCGCTCGATTCCTCCAAGGTATTTTTACAACCAAGCCCGTCCTCACATTCCTTCCTACCCTGCACGAGAGCTCCCTCTGCCCTGCTGGCCCATCGCACCCTTGTCTCCCCTCTGGACAAAGACCAAGCTCCATAATGTGGCTGAGAAAGGCCCCAGGCCCAGCCCATGACCCCTCTGCAGCCAACTGAACTTCAATCAGTATCTTAAATAACCTGCCCATTCACTACGTGCTGCTGGCCCATCTAGCGAACACCCACCCACACTGCTATCACATACCCCGGCCCCTTGCCTTGCTCACCAGCATCCCTCCCCATTCACCTTTGGGCTTAAAGTGTAGCTCCTCTGGGACCACCTCTGACCCTACAGCAGTTGGCACTCGCCGCCCTGGGCTCAGAGCCCCCGGAGGGTCTTCTAACTGCCCTTAGCATCATCTTCACTGTTCAGTATCCACCTTCCCACACTGTGAGCCAATCCAGCATGAATGTCGACACACACACCCCAGGTGAAACACTCGCGAATCAAACACAGCAACATTTTAAAACTGCCATCATCACGACCAAGAAGGATTTCGTTTAGGAGTGCAAAAAAACTCAAGCATTAGGAAATCTAGTAATGTAAATCATGCATACAAATCATATATTATACACTAGCAAAGAATGATCAGCTCCCTCAACACCCAAACAGCATTTGATAAAATTCAGTAATTACTCCTGGTTTCAAAAATCTTAGCAAACGAGGAGTTGGAGACAGCTTTCTTAACTAGATAAACAACAAACATCACGCGTGACGGTTATTTAAAGAGTGTAGGCGTCCCACCAATGCAAGAAGAGAAGGAAAATGAGGAAAAGCAAAGGTAGAAGCTTAGTCCTGTGAAACACTAAGTCCTGCGAGGCGGGAAATACCACTTTTCCTTATAGTTTCTACAACATCCTGAGCACAAATATTCGTGGAACAAACAGCCACCCAGATTAGCTCTGATCCCCACTAAATGTTTTCAAAGCGCCCAGCGCTCCTCCCTTGAGGCACATATCACAACTTAGTTGTGAACATTTTTTTTTTAATGCTCCCTGCTAGAGTGTAAGCTCCATGAAAACAAGAACCACGCTCAGTGATGGAGCAAATGCACACCTGGACTAAAGGAGGTACTTGGCATTTATGGCACAGATGCACGAATGACGTGACTGGAAAGCATTCATTAGATAGCCGCTCAATTACAATAAACGCTTTATCCCACTTCTTAGCTGGAAAACCCAGGGCCCGATGAAGGGAGGGACCCTTCGGCTGATACCACACCACTGGGGTCCCTCTGGAAGGCGTCAGCCACACACGAGGCCACGCGCACAGGCCACAGCCCACGTGGCTGACCAAGTAAGGAGGGTGAAGGCGGGAATGATTCCCCAGGGGCCTCTAAACAAACACACCCCCAGGGCTCACCCTGTGGGCACAGCCCCTGGCGGGAGCTCGGCGTGCTGCCTTTCTGGGGCTGAGGATGACTTCAGTGGAGGGACTTCGCGGAGGCCCGTGGCTGGTGCCCACATGGGTAAACAGCCCCCTCTCCTTTCCTGGGAAGTTATCAAAGAATTACTTATGTCCCTGGAAACGCTTGTTTGGAAAAGGCTCTGCGCCCCACCTGGGCTTGGCAGGGGCGGCCACGTCACCAGGCCTGCCCTCTGCGGAGTGAACGGGCTTCTCCTCCAGCCCCTGAAGGAACCGGCCATTCTTCACGCGGAGAGTCCGAAGCCAGCCAGAAAGAAGCAGGCAGCTTCCCAGGACAAACGGAGCACGGTGACATCAAAGACCGCCTTCCAGATTAAACAACCGAGGCCTTCAGCTCTCTCTGGCGTTTCTTCCAGGATATTCTGGGCTCCTGCCTCAGCTCCCTCTCAGATGGAATGGCAGATATTTTGTTTGTGAAAGTCTGAATTTTTTCCTTCCTCGGGGAGAGGGGGAGAGGGGGAG
>NW_006433950.1:2712255-2718407 GCF_000325575.1 Pteropus alecto | reverse complement strand
AGGAGGGGGAAGCGAGGGAGAGAGGGAGAGCGTGAGGAAGAGAAAGAATGTCTGTGAGAGACAAGAGCCACAGAAAGAACACGTGTGAGTGAAGGAAAGGAGAGGGGAGTCGGGGAGGCAGCCAGAGTCTGCTGCGGAATCCAGCGAGCGACCTAGAAATTCCGACCGTTTCGAGACCAAAGCACACTGTGAACCCGCAGCCAGGGAGTGAGGCTACCAGCAGCCCCGAAGCAGGACGATGGCGGGGCACCCGACACCAGCGCCCGCAGATCTCGGTGGCCACGGTGCCTCGACAAGACGGTCACTTTGCGCCCCCTTTTCCCAGACACATCTGGTGAACCAAGGCAGGGGGCCCTCTAACCCCGGGCACAGGCTCACGGCAGTTCTGGGGTAGAATGGCTCTCTGGCTTGTCACTGCCTCTTGTCCCCTGGCCCTTGGGATGCCTCCTCGGCCCTTGAGCAGCCAATCCCACACCTCAGATCCCCACACCCCACCATGGCTGGGCTTCTGGCCCTATAGCCCACTCTCCTCCCCCACCTGGCAGCGGGGGCCACCAAGCCACCCACACAGCTGGGGAAAGAATGTCCCCAAGTACACGATACTCCTCGTTAATCAGTGCTGGTGGCTGGGACGGCATGCTGGCTGCACGCAGCTCCACCCGACGGCCGTCGAGAGGGACGGGTGGCTCCACGTGCCAAGAGCCGCGAACGTGTAGGACTTCCCAGCACCGAGCACCAGGAGATCCCCAGGCCCACAAGCGGCCCACAGTCCCTTTTCCACCGCCCAAGCCACCCACCGCCCACCCTCCTCGGACAAGAGTGAGCCCAGGCCTCGGTCAGCTCGTCCCACACCTTCCTCACTGTCTGTCTCCACTTAAATGCCACCTCACACAGCTCCTCACCAGCATCGCTGTCTGTCTGTCCGTGTGCCTGATGACGTGCTTATTCTTTGTAGACCGGAAACTACAGGGGGACAGGGCCCGCGTCCCTTTTATTTGCCACTGTATCCTCCATGTCTGGCACAGTTAGGGAATCAATAATTGATAACGATCATTACTGATCACAGTCAATATCTGAGCGCCTCAAAGAAAAGGCCTAATTCACTCTCGCATTTATTCCTGCTTCTGATTCCATTTGGCTGGGAGGAGGATCTGGGGAGGAGGCAGGGGTGATGATCCCAATCTATTTTCTATTCATTCATTCATTCGTTCCTTCGCTCACTCATTTAGTGACTACGTCACGAGTGCCCACTATGTGTCCTGGGCCCACCACAGGGAAGATGCGTTCCTGGGAAAGTGATTCTCTCATTGCTGACGGTCCAGCCTTGCTGTTTTCAGCCCTCAGGGGGACAGTGTGGTCCCTGAGCGTGGTGCCTGAGCGTCCTGATATGCTCTCTGTCCACCTATCGCCTACCTTCTCTCCTCACTTCCGACTTCCCCACTGGGAGAGGGGATGACACCTCTCGCAGGTTCCTGGACGTGGGACACACCGTGGCCGTTTCCTGGCCCAGCTTCTCCTGGGGTTCATTACAGTTTGTGCAAACGGGAATGCAGAGGGCCTGCTCCCGAGTTCGAGAGGCTAAAACACGCACACGGCCTGACTCAAGGAACCAACCTTCTTCTCAAAGAAGAAACGTTCCACAGGGAGGACGCGACACTCCTCGAAGCCTCTACCAGACACCACGCACGTCACAGAGGCACTGCAGCACTCAGCACATGACAGCCTTGCCCGCCCGTCCCGAGGGACGCAGACCAGTCGGAAACCACCTGGCACTTGGCCCAGCTCGAGCTCCCCCGTCTCTCTTTCCTATTCCTCAGGGATAAAGAAAGCTCCCAGGTGGGGCTGTGACGCCGGCCTGGGTGCCATGGGCAGAGGGGACCCAAATGGCTCCACTAGCCTCAAAGCAAATTGTCTTTTAATTCTGAAATAGCAAATATTTAATTTATGCTTTACTCCAAATGTCAAGTCCACCTCCCGACACATAGCTCTGAAATCACGTAAGGGGCCCTAACACTTTCCATATGGTGAAGACATGGGGCCTTTTAATTGTGCCAATTGGTATCATTCGAAGGTAATTTCCCAGGGAATCCGGCATTCGGGCAGCAGCCAGGCCAGCCTCCGACCTCGTCCCCCAGCTCCATGCGTGCCCGAGGGCTCCAACAGGGCCCGCGCCCTCCCAATCCTCCCCAAATATCAAACTGCACTAGGTGTCCCCTCATCAAATGACCTACCCGCCTGGCAGCCACCTTTGATCCGGGGGCGGGCCCACCTGCACCCGGCTCTCCTCGGGCGGCTCTGCTATGAAAGAACAAAGGGGCCACATCGGGGGGTGGGGGGCAGCTGGCTCAAACCCGGCGGTGCACACGCCGCACGAGCGTGCACGCGGCACACAGATCCTGCTTCTCCAAGCGCCACGTGATCGACACCCCTGTGTCCGTTACTCCATCCGTCTGAAAAGCTTTCCGATTTCACCCATTATGTCTTCTAGAGCCAGTATGTCCAGCTGGTTTTCTTTGGAAACTGCCTGTTGCTGCCTCGCGTTCCCAGCCTCAGTGCCCTCCGCCTCCTTGACATTATTCTGCTTGTCGTAATTTCTAATTGTTGGGCACGTTGCTGTCTGGCGTATCGACTGTTCGCCCCATTGTCTTCCTCTCGTAGCAGGTGCACACTGAGTTCATATATCTTTGGAGTTCACCGTGAACCCACAAAACGGCAGAAGCCCTGGCCTTAGCCCGTGTCCCTCCAAGTGAGTCTCTGGTGGACGGGGCAGGGGGAGCCTCTGCCTCATTCTACTTGTTTTGAAGAGTTACCTGCCATAACCCTGCCAGGGAAGAGAACGGCATCACGCCCATTTCTCAGATGAGCTCATTAAGGTCCACAGAGGTAAAGTGGCTCGTACAAGGTGACGCGCTCTCGCGACACAGCTGACCTCATTTATTTTTGCGTTCGGGAGGACAGGCTTAGGTTAGTGCCAGCGAGGTCACCCTCTGACACCCCAGGACCTTGTACGTGACTTGAGCCCAACCTGAACATTTATCTAGCTATTCATACCTCGTTAAGGAAGACGAGGGTCCCCAAAACCTGCCTCACCCCGAAGCACTCTCAGCTGGTAGGCTGCCAGCTCTCCCGGAAGTAGTAAGTGTGGCGCCCTCCGGGCTGAGCATACGTCCGGCACAGGGCTTTAGCACACGTGGCTTCCGTTGTCCTAGGGAGCGCTCCAGAAAGAGAGGAAAACAGAGTCCCCACCAGCTGGCTGGCAACTTTACGGGGTTACGAAGAGGATTAAGATAATGTACGCAAAGTGCTTGACACACACAGGCCCTTAATGAATAATAGTTATCATTGCAATAATAATAATGCTGGTCAGAGAAGTCACTAGTGTGTCCCCAGCCCCTCTGGTGACAGGCCAGTGAAGGAGTAGAGACAGAGGCCACGCACACAGCAGGCCTGGGGCTGGTGGGGGAACATCTGCCAGCCCTTGGAATGCAGCAGGCTGTGGAGCCCACACCCTTGCATATCCCGATGATATAACGGGAAAGCCTACAGCCACCCCGTCCGCACTGCTGGGGACCCTGGGAATCAGACTAGACCGAGGGGTGCCCGCCGCAGTTCTGTTCAGGATCTCGGCGTTTCCCAAGCATCGGGCATTCTGTTCCCAGTCACCATTTCGACCTTAATTGTTGACTTGCACTTAACTATTTTTCTCGGAATCAACTTTAGATGATCGCTTTCAACTTAGCTTTATCCTAAGCAGTAAAATCCACGAAATCATGGGTTTCATGTCCCAGTCATTTTTCTTCTGGTGAAAGAAAAACTTAACTATTAAGATTAAAAATACTCCTTCAAGTACCACCTGAAATCGCCCTACGGGCCCCCACCTTGGGCTCAGCTGACCTCTCCCAGGGGGCACTTGCCGCTCCCACCTCTGCAGACCAGACTCCCAGGTGTCCGGGTCCCAGTCACCAAACACAACTCTCAGGAAAGCGGGGTTCCCTCCCCTGAATATCTCGGATGGCAGGGCCCACCCTCCACCACCCAACACGTCAGGCGGATGGCTCTGTGTCTCGCAGCTTCAAAAGTGCTTTGAACAAACATGAATGGCCCCTCGGCGTTTTCTCTGAGACAGGGGGTGAGGAAGGGAGGGGGGGAGCACCATCCCATGCTGTCCTCCGCTAGAATTCCATGAGTGACTTCACCAAAGCCACCGACTTAAGCCGGGGCCCCCTCCCCCCGCTCCCTGATTCCCCCCATGGCAACTTTTACTGGCTCACATTCCTCTTGCTGGGAAACACTACTATTTAATTAAAAACGACAGACTTTTGTTTTTCTCTCCTTCCTTCCTCCTCCCTCCCATCCTCCAGGACTGGAGGCCAAGGAGACCCACCAAAAACATGCGGGTAACATTTGTTCCGGCTTTGAAGATAAAAGTCAGTTGAAGTAAGCCCTCGCTGTAGTCTGACTTTTCCCTGAAGCACGGAGCAAGCTGCCTGGCAGTTTCGAAAAGGAAAAAAAGGGCGGGGGGGGGAGCTGCAAAAAAAAAAGAAAAAAAAGGCATTCTGCAGGAATACTTTGTAAAAATAAACAGGCTGAAAGAACTCAAAACTTGATTAATGGAAATCCACTCACTTGGCCTCTGTCTTGAGCCACAAATGCATTTATTTGTTCATATGGCTAAATCGGGTCATTTTCATTGGGCTCTAAATAAGTAGATCAAAAACTAGAAATGGTGGGGGAAGGAGACAGGGACGTTTGTAGGTTTCTCGGGGGCGCTAACTGCAGTGCCCCCTACCCACCAAGTCCCGACCTGTCCGAGGGGACAGCGGCTCCAGTTCCAGCTCAGTCAACAGATGACGAGGGGTGCAGAAGAGAAAACCCCAGCTAAGCAGAGGCCACGGAGCCTCTGCCAGACGCGGAGGTTACTTCACACAGGCACAAGAGTCGGCTTTATCCACAGGCTCACCTCCCAGCGCCGGCCCCTGCCACGGAGCTGCACCCAGCCCAGGTCCCCACGGGCGCGCGCGTACACACACAGACACACACACACAGACACAGACACACACACACACACACACACACACACACACCTACAGGACCCACTGGCCCCTCCCAGCTCATGGACAAGACCAAAGAACCAACCAGACCTCAGACTCAGTCTGTTCCCCTCTAAGTTAAAAAAAAAAAAATTAAATGTCACATCAAAAAGTTGATTCATCCTTTGATCCTGGGCTTGCTCGAGTTCCACGCAGACCATCTGAAAGCCCGTGCAGAGCTCCGGAGCTCAGAGGACGTCTGTGAACGCCAGTCCCAGGCCAGGAGCTGGGGCTGGACTCACTCACACCCGTGTGACATCGACTGCTCCCCTAGGAACAACTCCAACCTCGGGGACCCGCTGGGTGAAGGCTCAGGGGTGGGCCCGGCCGACAGCAGAATGCGGCACTCTCTCCCCTTGTGGGCCAAGATAGGGGGTCTACCGGGTCTCAGGACCCCCCGAAACTCTGCCACCCAGATCACAGCCTGCTCTACCGGGGTTCCCAAACAGTACTGATGAATGCCACAGACGCTTAGAACACATTCAGAGGCCAGCACAGTCCTGCCCTCCACCCAGACAGCCCTCGATGTCACCCCTCTCTCCCTAGCCCCAGCTCTAACCCCACCTTTGAACGCTGGCCACCAAAACAAGGTGGTCAGGGCAGGCCCCCACACTCACTCCTCAGCACAGACCAGCGTCCCCATGGACTGGCCTTGCCACACCTCCTCGCCTAGGACCGTTAGCCCTAGTGGCCCTCTGCCCCCACCCAGACGGGAAACTGCCACCTGTGTCACCTCACACTCCTCAGGGCGTGGGGCTAACAGGGTCATGATGGTGAAGCAGGAGCAACTGAGAAGGGATTTTTGGACTTAGAAGCTGTGCCCAGAGGGCGCTAAAAGTTGGGGAGGGCGGTATGGAGACCCATTTCCGAGGCTGGTAGAGGGGCGTCTGGGGTCGTACCCGGGTTCCTCTGCCAACATTGCCCGCCGCCCGCAGCTGTCGGGGTCCGGAGCCGCCGCCGGGGCAGCGCTGCCTCCCCATCCACTCGTCGATGCCTTTCCGAGCCCACGCAGCACTCACGGCGAAGCTGTCACCTGGGGCGGGGACAACATCAATCAGCCCC
>NW_006433950.1:2711760-2712188 GCF_000325575.1 Pteropus alecto | reverse complement strand
GGTCGAGAGCCGGGGCACAATCCGAGAGGGACGCAGGCCGTGGGGGAGAAGGGGACGCGCGGCGAAGCCCCAAGAACAGGGACGCAGAGCGGAACGCGAAGGGGAGCGGTACCCGAGGAGGAAGGGCCTGGGGATCGGAACAGCGAGCCCCGGAGGCCAGGACTGCCAAGCACAGGGGCGAGGGTCTGAAGACGGATACGGGGAGCACGGAGTGAGCGCAGGAGGAGGAGGACTGGGGGTCAGGAGCAGGAACGCAGTGGGCGCAGGAGCCGCGATATCAAGAGAGGAGGCCGGGGGCCAGAAAGAGAGGGGACGGAACCTTGGGGGAAGGGGCTGGGGAGTCTGAAGAGGGGGCGCAGTGAGCGCGGAGGGCGGGGACCGCGAGAGGAGGGGTTGAGGCTCGGAAGGGGGAGCAGAGGACCGCGGGG
>NW_006433950.1:2707324-2711124 GCF_000325575.1 Pteropus alecto | reverse complement strand
CGCTGCAGGGCGGGACACAGCGCCCCCCTCCAGGCTGCGGTTTCCGTCCCCCGGACCAGGGGCAGGGCCCTGGGGACCCGGACTGGGGGGCTCTCGCCAGCAGGCATATTGGGACAGACACCCTCTTGGGTCCTGCGCTCTCGAGGACAACACTGTGCCTTCCCTCCGCTCTAGTTTCCCTTGAAGCGGGCTGGGCAGGACTCGGTGACTCCAATTTACAGGTGTTGAGACTGAGGTCGGGAGAGGGACGCTGCTCCGGCGCTAGCGTCTGCTGCGCGCCTGCTCCGTTGCCCCTTCCCTGTCTTCCCACGACCTGCCTTTGCAGAAAGTGTCAGCTTATCACTCGCCTCATGTCCCACCCCCTCCGCCCTCTAGGTTTTGATTTGGGGGTCCAGGAGTAGCCCCCACCGCGCCTCGAGCCAGTTGTGGACGCAGCTCACTTTTGGCGGTGACAAGTGTCTGAAAGCCACGAGTTGCTAGCCAATAGCTCGGATCCCTTCGCCAGGGGGCCTGCGAATGCCCGCCCCGGGGACGGGGCGCGCTGCCAGCTGCGCGGCCCGGAAGGGGGTAACCGCTGGGTCTTTGATCTTCCTCGGTTTCCGCTCCCCGCTGCAGTTCGCAGACCCAAGGGCTTGTTTGTTTTGTCTGGGGAGGTCTCTGCAGAAGGGAGGGCAACATCAAGGGGTTCCACCCCACCTTTGTGGTTCTGGGAGAGAATGCCTGCTCTGCCGGGGACATCGTGGGCCTGTTGTTAAGCTCATCCTGGTAACTGGCAGCCTTGATGTGGGAAAACGAAACCCAGCGCTGGGAGTGAGGACAGCAGCTTTGCCCTTGGACCGAATTCTCTGTGAGAGCCTCGGTTTTAAAATCTGTAAAATGGGGCCTCAATTCTGCCCTTTCTGCTGACTCCTTAGATAACGTGAGCCACAAAAGTAAATCTAAATTTTCTAGCAGCCACATGTTTTCAAAGTTTAAAAGATTAAATTAATTTCAATAACGTATTTTTATTTAATCCAATGTATCGAACATATTATAATTTCAACATTTAATGAGATATCTGACATTCTTTGTTTTTGCACTGTTTGAAATCCGGTGTATATTTTATGCTTAGAGAACATCTCAACCCAGACTAGCCACATTGCAAGTGACCAATAGCCACATGAGGCTAGTGGCTACTTTATTGGAAATCACAGCTCTGGATCATTTACATGTCTCAAAAGGACACTGGAAGCTCCATGGCCCTCCAGAGTCACAAATGTCTTCATCCAACAGTCTTACTTTCAGGCTCCAAACTTTGTTCTTCATACATCCTTTTTGGTAGAAATGAAGGCTGATCTTATAAGCAGGCACATCGATGCTGTTAGCAGGGTGACTTCATCTGAGGAGTGCTGGGACCCACCAGAATATCATTATTGTCCACTTTGCATGGCAGTTCCTTAGCTAGTACCTACCATATGCCAGTCACTGTCTAAGTTACGTAGAGCCCTCGCAACCAGCCTCTGATGCACGCTTGTATTTGTTCTACACAGGAGAGACTCTACGAGGCTCAGAGAGGTGAAGTCACTTGGCCAAGGTCACACAGCAACCAGTGACGTGGTTGGGATCTGAACCCAGGCCTGTCGATACCATCGCACATGCTGTTTTCACTATGTCACGTCCTAACACAGCCCGAACTTCACCTTCCACCGTAGAGCATCCGCAATCTAGAAACAAATACAAATTCAATGCCAGCTGTGTGACAAGTACTGTTTTAGGCACGTAAGATACACCGGTGAACAAAATAGATGATGCCCACTCTCAGATTACACTCTGCTGGAAGAAACAACGTGTGATGCGTGGTAAATTACAAGGGGACACCAGCCATAGCAGCGGCTCCCCGACCCAGGCCCGGGGACACATGTGGCAGTATCTGAAAAAGAGGCCAGGGTTGCCGCTAAACATCCTACAGGACACAGGACAGCCCCTCAAAACAAGGAACTGTCCAGCCCAAAATGTCCGTGGTGTGAACCCCTGAGCTATAGGAAAAAGAAAAAGCGAGGATGGGGTTCCAGTGTCCGAAGCGGAGTGGGAGGCTTCCTGCGGGCCCCTCCAAAGGAAGCGGCATTCGGTTGGGAAGCTGTTTGTCTCTCTCACCTCCAACCCCCACCGGTGCCAGGGTACATGTCAATCAAAGCAGAGCTCCTGGCATTCTTTCTCACAGTGCTCAGAAAGTTGGTTACTTCCTTAAACCGGTCATGGCTTTCTTCTTTCATGAGAAAAAAGTATCCCTCCCCACCCCAACCCCTTGGGAATTTCTTTTTACAGTTCAAAAAAAAAAAAAGATAAAAGCAACAACTAAAACTCTGCAGTTACCAGTTTGAGTCTTGGGGGAAGTAAATCCCAAACGTCCAGCCCAGACACAATGGCCCCCCTCCACCTTCAGCCTGGCCCTTCCCAGCCCATCAGGCGCCTGGGACTTGCTGCTGTTGGAAGCGGTTCACCCTACCCGCCAAACAATCTGGCCCTGGGGCGAGAAATCAGAGAGGTGGGCCTTGAGCTGAAATCTTAGCCTGTCCAGAGCTGTGACGAGGGGCTCCCTAGAGGCCACCAGCCCACCATCCACCTGGGCTGGCTATTTGGTCTCTGTGAGCTTCCCGCGCCACGACTCACTGTCTTTTTATGTGTTTTAATAATTTATCTGGCCCATTTCTTGGGCTGTATACTTACAGTGACACATCTTTTTCTTTGAAGATTTCCCATCCTTTGGGGGAGGAGAATGGGGAAGGAAGGCAAGGAAGAGATAAGAGAGAGAGATTATAACAGAAATGGGTTTCATGGGGCTTGAGATTTAGCAAGGCTGGTTTAGGTGAAATCTGTCAGAAGCAGAGCTGGGAAGTTTGGGGGAAAAAAATAGCTCACCCTGGTTGGCCACCCCCATGCTTATCCCCTGCTTAAGACATCTGATCTGGCCCCTCTTCAAATGCCGCCTCCTAGAGGAAGCCCTCCTTGACCTTCCAACCTGAAGATCTCTGACAGCTCTGAATAGCCAAGCTCCACCCGCGCCCCCTCTTTCTCCACTTGGCACTCTTTATTTTTTTACGCTGGAGCTAAATTTACTCCTAGAGTCTGGGCTCCTCGGGGTAGTGGGCTGGCATCTCTAGATGCAGTTACCGAGCACTGCCCATAGGAGGCGCTCTGTAGGGAATGAGAGGAACCTGCTCATCCGCACCTCTGCCCTGGGGTGTGCTGTGGTCAGCCAGAAAGTGAGAGGGCCGCCAAGAACGTGATCCGGCTACACCAAAGAAAACACTAGCGTCCAAGTCTGCTGGTTCCTCCCCGGCCCCTGGAGCTGCTTCGTTCCACTGGTGAATGTGAACATTGCTATGTGGCCTGGAAACCTGGTCTGGGGGAGGAGGGGAGAGTTAAATTGTCGTGCATGAGAAAGTCATAGGGATTTTGGAGAAGGCGATCCAGAAAGAGAAGGAAAGAGTCTCCAGGGAAAGGGAGGTGGAGAGGAGCAATAAATAAGGGCTGCAGACGGGGCACTGCAGTGAAGTGGGAGGGAGGCGCGATGAATTTTCAAGGCGATGATTACTAATGTGTGACTGGCGGTTGTCACCTTCTCAGCCCTATGATGGAATCGCCCTCCGTGTCTCCAAACCTCAGCCAAATCCCAACTGCATCTCTGGGTTAGAGGCACAGCACAGAATGAAAGAATCGGAAAGATGGCCTAACACAGCCCATCAGTAGGGCGACAGGCCACAGGCCACAACGGTCTTGAATACAGATGTTCATCAGGGGAAAAAAGACGGGAGCCAGCG
>NW_006433950.1:2659573-2704474 GCF_000325575.1 Pteropus alecto | reverse complement strand
AGAAGGAAAGAGTCGCCAGGGAAAGGGAGGTGGAGAGGAGCAATAAATAAGGGCTGCATACGGGGCTGCAGACGGGGCACTGCAGTGAAGTGGGAGGGAGGCGCGATGAATTTTCAAGGCGATGATTACTAATGTGTGACTGGCGGTTGTCACCTGCTCAGCCCTATGATGGAATCGCCCTCCGTGTCTCCAAACCTCAGCAAAATCCCAACTGCATCTCTGGGTTAGAGGCACAGCACAGAATGAAAGAATCGGAAAGATGGCCTAACACAGCCCATCAGTAGGGCGACAGGCCACAGGCCACAATGGTCTTGAATGCAGATGTTCATCAGGGGAAAAAAGACGGGAGCCAGAGGCAGCCAGGAGGAATACCAGGCCCCAGCACCAGTCCTTGGGGACGACGTGTGGGAGGCTGAGCATCCCCGGGAGCAAGGGGTGAGGTCCCCCGGCCACTCTATTCAGACATTAGAGGAGAGAGGCCCCAAAGACAGCTCCTCGAGCCTAAATGTTGTCTGAACTGAATTGAATTTTTGTGCTGCCACTTCCTCCCAGGTCGAAGGCGTTCTGGCAGGTTCACAGGCTTCCCAGGTGACGCTGGACCGGGGAGAATGTCACCCCGGCCCCATCGTGCCCCTGTTCTCTCCCAGTCCCTGCCCCTCCGCCCTGCTCCCAGCTCGCCCTTCCAGCCACAGGACCGGTCTGCCTGCCTCCAGATTTCTTTTATGAAAAGGAGACAGAAAGCCCCATCTTCCTAAGCCTTCATTTTCCAGTTAACATGCAGACAACCTACACCTAATTACCACACTCGGTCTCCCCATCTATAAAACAGAAGGAAGGGCCGGGCGGATCGGCATTTCCCAAAACGGGTTCACTGAACACCAGCGTTGCTGTGTGAAAGAAAGGGCTCCCTAGGCAGCCTCGGGCAGCCGTGGCTCGGCCAGAGGGAGACAAGGTCCTTTTCCTGCGGGACTTGTCAGAACCTTCAGTGGGCAGCTGAGCTTTGTGATTCTGCAAGAGGAGACTTTTCTTTAACTCGCCGGACTAGGGAACCCCTTTTGGGAAGTTCAAGTGAAGACGTGTGTTCATGGAACACATTTTGGAAAATGCTGAACTAGTGGCTTCCTTCCCATGTGAGGTTCCGAGTAACCAAATCCAGGGACCTGGGCCAAGAGGACGGCAGGACGGACAGCTCAGTGGGGACAGAGCCAGCGTGGGAAGATTCCCCGAAGGACTACACCCGCAGGAGTCTGCGGTGGGCATTTAACGTGTCTCAGGACGTGTTCGTGCCCCTCCAGGCCTCTGAGCAATGGGACGCTTACTACGCACGAGGCTTCCAGTGGGCCCATGGCTTCTTCAAGCCCTAGCGAGAGGCGAGAGGTAAAGTAGCCCCTGCAGCAAAGCCTCACCTGCCTTCCCTTCTAGCTTAGCTGCTGCCTCCTCCTCCTCCCACCCCACCTCCAGTCCAGCCCTGTTGGTACCACATGACCCCTTCGCTCTTTGGCCACAGCTGATTGGTTGCCTGACCCATGAGCCTGACCAATCAGCATCTCTGTGCAGAATTTGAATAGAGAGGTCCAGGGCCTGGGGTTCGCTCCCTGGTGTCTGGGAAGCTGAAGGGCTCCATGGCCCCAGGGGCGGGAGCAGCTGCTTGGGGGCCACGTGGGCTGACGAACTAGCAGAAGGAAGCAGGAATAATAGGAGTGGTAAGAGCGCAGCAGAGCTCCTAAAGCAGGTGCAGAGAGACACACAGACAGATGGACGGTCTTGGTCCCTGATCCCTGACACTGCCTGTTCCCAGCTCTTAACCTCGTTAGTTCTGCCGTATGTTTTGATCCTGGGTCTCTGAGAGACCTTTGGTGCCCCTTTCCTGGGCTGGGGTCAAATGGCCTAGATGAGGGCTGCTTGGAATTTAACGTACATATGACTCCCCTCGGAGCTTGCTGAAATGCAAGCTGGGTTGGGACCCGAGAATCGGCGTTGCTAGCATGCAGCCAGGTGAGGTCGATTCTGCTGGTCTGTAGACAACACTTGGAGGCTCTAGGAAGAAAGCTTTTTTAGCAGCTACGAGGGTTATATAAGTCACCTCCATATAACTCACCAAAAACTAAAGGAGTTTCTCTTTTATTAATTAAGTCACTCAGCAAAGATTTGTCGAGGGCCCGATTTATACCAGGCTCTTATGTTATCTTTGTCTCTTAAAGAGATGGAAGGAAGTCAGCGAAATACATGGTGTGTCTGTGGGGGGAAGCACCAAATGGAGAAGAGGGACGAGAAGTATCAGGGGAGGGGTGGCGATTTCCGGCAGAGGGGTCAGAGAGAGTGGCCTTTGGGCAAAGACTTGAAAATGAAGAAGGGAGCCGTAAGGATGGCAGGGGAAAGAGGGTCCAGGCAGAGGGAACGGCAAGGCGAAGGCCTGGAAGGGGGGACATGTATGACTATTTGGGGAACAAGGAGGCCAGTGGCTCTGAAGCAGAGGGAGAGAGAGAGGGGATTTCAAGAAGGAGGAGGTGATGAGGTTGGAAGGTGACAAGCCTTGGCCATGCACCTCGCTTGGCTAGGGATTCAGCTCTACCCGAAAGAGACGGGGGCCACTAGAGGAGAATCGTGACCTGGACTGACTGGGCTGCTGTTTTGAGAACGGAGTGTGGATTAAGGGGCGGAGGCCAGAGACCAGGCAGAAGCAAGGAGACGGATGAGGAGGTGACCGCAGTAGCCCGGGCACGGCATGATGGCAGCTCAGACCAGGAGGACGGCAGGGGAGGAGGCGAGGCGTTCGATGCTGCATGTGTTTGGAGGTTAGAGGCAACAAGATTAGCTAATATGCGGGGTGTGTGTGTTGCAGGGGTAGTTAAGGAAGATGCCAACATCTTTGGCCTAAGTCCCTGGCAGGAGGGGCTGGGGAAGCCTGCGGTGGGGCAGGGAGGGGTAGGACCTCCATTTGCACACTTTAGTTTGAGAGGCCTGTTGAATATGGGAGCAGCGAGATCAAGTGGGCAGGTGGATCTGTGAGCCTGGAATTCAGAAGCAAGCAGCGGGCGGGAGAGGCACACCTGGGTGTCATGAGCAGGTAGAAGGAATGTAAAGCCAGGCGTTTGGCTGAGATCCTGGGGGTGGCGGGGGGAGTGTAGACTCAGAACAGAAGAGGCAAGGGACAGGGGCCTGGGCCCTGTGAAGCTCATGTCAGCAAGTGCCTGCCTGTCTCTGAACCTCAGCGTCACCGCCACCTCTTGAGCTCCATCCCGTCCTCGTGGGTTCCTCTCCTAGAGAACCCCCTTTTCAGTAAATCCTTCTCATACCTGCTCCCTGCCCCCAGAGCAGGCAGGATTCCTGGCTCAGCATCTGAACTCTCAAAATCTCAAAGCGCTCCTTTGTTCGGGCCAGCCCTGGAGATCAATGAGACGACGTGTGCGAAACGTTTCTGCGTCCTGTCCGGCCACAGGACGTGGCCGATGCCACTGACGCTGACGGGGCGGTTACGGCAGATCACCCCGCCCACCCGGACCCGGAGTTAGTCATGTCCATGCCCACCCCACCCCACACGGTGCCTGGCACATAGTAGGGGCTTTAGAAATGTTTGCTGCAGGCAGGAAAGGCCGCGCAAACGGGCCATCTGACTAAAGGTGAAACTGCCCCCCTCGGCGTCTCTGACCTTCTTCAAGCTCCCCACCTATGTCACTTTTGTTTCTTCCTGTCTCTGTGCCCAAGGGGAGGTCTCTGCCACCCTATCGCTCCACGTGGCTTTTGCCCACGTCACACCCACCCCCAGCGGGGGCAGGCGGGCAGCTGGAGGCCGTGCACCCGGCTGCCGATGTCCCTTCCCTCTGAAACCACGGGGACCAGTGTTTTCCTCTCCACACGAGACTTCTCCATTGAGCTGGGGTCCATCCTCCACCTGGCGCCTCTTTTAACATCAGCGTCTCAGGGTGACAAGTATCTTTGTCCCGAGCCCTCTCCTCCAGCCCCTCCCTCTCTGCCTGGGCTCCAGCTCCTCACAGGCTTCCGTCTGCACAAAGGGACCATTGAGAGGCAGGCCATGGGACGCCGCCTTTGATCTGGGGTTCTAATAACGTATGTTTGCGTCCCAAAACAATGCCGCAGCCTCGCAGGCTTGATGGAGGCAGGGGAGGAAGAGAAAGTCGGCAGGAGGGTGACAGTGGAGGCTTGGCCGTGAGTGCGGGCACGGTGGCTGGCACATGTGAAGAGCACCTCTGCAGATCCTCTGGTGAGTACGCTCGTCCCACAGACCAAGGCCCTGGCACGGCCATGATTTGCCAAACTGAGACTTGAAAGATCACCAGGACTGTCCGCAAGGTCCATAGAACCAGAGGTCACAGGTCACCAGGAGAGGGGCAAGAAACTGAACGGAGGCGCTCAGGCCGGGTAAACCCAAATCCCCAGCCTAAAGGGACGGCTGCAGGTCGACACCGGCGACCACGCGAGGGCCCAGAGTTGCTAGATCTTTCGATTTTTCATGGAAATCCAGGTTTCTAGGCGAAATCTCCAAATTTTAAAATGTTGGCAACTGATTTAAAACTTTAAGTCATGGCCCGGGCCAAACGAAACACGTGTCTCTGCCGGAACCCAGCCCGCGGCCACCAGTTTCGCCCTCTGCTTGGGCAAACTCATCCCAGAGAAGACGTACGTGGAGGCAGGAAGTGGGGAGGAGGGCGCTAATTCAAACCAGGCCCCAGGATCTCCCCAAAAGGGAACAAGAGGGGTGCCAGGCTGGTGCCTGCTGCCCCAGCGCTCCCCAAATACCCTTGCCACGTTCAGCGTTATTCCCCCGGGCCCTTGGCAAAGGGGTGCCAAGTCCCTCCAATGTGCCAGCACTGGGCTGGGGACAGGGGAGGCAGGAGTGAGTCAGACAGGGGCCATGCCCGCCCTCGAGTCCAGACAGGAGGCAGAAGTGTGAGAAGCCAAACCACGCTGAGGGGCCACTCCTTCCAGGCCCCGCGTGAACAGCTGTACACAGTTTGCTATGGCACACATGCCTTGCCACCTCTGGGGACAAGGGACGATCATTACCATCCCGGCTTAACAGATGAGGGAAGGGGCTCGAGGAGAATCATGGAGCTTCTCCGCACGGCAGCCGAGACGGGACGGCCCGCTGCCCGCCAGCCGGGCCTTTGCACGTGGCTGCCGGCATACGCTGTCTCATGGGCTGCAAAGTGGGTCACTCGAGCTTAGGCAACACGACTCTTGGTGCTGTGCAGTGCGTAATCTGTGCGACTGCACATGACGTCTTTGTCAAGGCGCACGGGAAGCCCTGGGGGTCGGCCCGGGAATGTCGAGGCCGGAGCCGCCCGAGAGCCTTCTCCGGGGACGAGTCTTGCTGCTGGTAGAAAAACAAGATCCTCTTTTGCCCAGACCTTCTGCCTTCCGTGGGAGCGGGAGAGAAGCAGAGCCCACCCACCCCTGCGGCCTTCCCTGATCTCCAGGTGGGAGGCAGCTTCTTCTCCCTCATCGCCCAACGCCCTGGCTCTGCCTGTCTTCTCCCATGCGGAGCAGGAACCGGAGTCGTCCATGAACTTGTGAGGTGTGAGGTCTTCCCCTGAGCAGGGGCGAGGCCGGTGCTTAGGAAGTCCCAGGGGAATACCTGAGCAGGTAGGCCTTTTGCCAGCTGTGAAATCCCAGCCTCTCAACCTTCAGACTGTGAGCAGCAGCAACACCACCTGAGCTTAGGCTCATGCATATATATATATATATGGCGAGCCTGGCTCAGCCCGGGGCCTGCTGGTGAGATGCCACAGTGCCACAGTGCAGAAGGCCTCCAGTTCAAAGCCCCACTTCCGCAGGCTGGGGTTGCCAACAAACGCTCCCAGCTTTTGCGCTGAGTTCACGGATTCTCCTATTTGGAAGGGCTTTGTAAATTGGCAGCCCCAGGAGGAAGGTTCTGGAGCCAGCGCGGGAGAGGTCCGACTCAGAGGGAGCCTCTCTAGCCCTGGCCCCCTTGTTAAAACCCTTTCCAGCTTCAAGTCTCTTGTGTGACTATGAGAGGACCCCTGGAGGTCAGGGGTCCACCGTATCCCCTGGGACCCCTTTACTTGACCGCGGTGTGCTTTTATTCTCAATGGCCAGCACCTGCGTCTCATGGTTGGCAGGCTGACCTCAGGTGACCAGGGACCTCTACCAATGTCCACCGGCGTGGGGGAATCACTGCCCCAGCAACTCTGAGGGTGACTCACAGGTCTCCATTTCCCATGGGAATGAGCCCAAATCCCCCTCTTGCCTGATATAACATCCTTGCTCGGTAGCCCACCCCTGCTTGGGTCTCTGCGCCCTGACCGACGCCTTCCCTTCGTGCTTCCACTGCCCCACCTCCTACCCATTCCCTCCTCTCGGGATTGCTTCTGGGACCCCAGCCGGAGAGAGTAGAGAGGGAGGGACATTATTACGATGGACGTAGCCACTATTTATTAAATGCTCATTCCACTTCGAGATCCTCCCGTCAGTTGTGTCTTTCATTATCTTTACAACGAGGAATTTTTATCCCCATTTTAAAGATGAAGAAACTGAGTCTCAGCGAAGTTAAGCAACTTGCCCCAGGTTGTATGGTTAATAACCTTGAGCCAGGATGTTCTAACTACTATACGTACTGCCCCTCATTAGAAAAGCGGCAGCAATAACGTCTATACACATATCTGTCAGTCAAAAGTTGAGAATAAAGCCATCACCGATCCCTTAATCAAACGCGGACGTGGACAAGGTGCATCGGGGGGAGACCGAAGGTGTGACAGCTGTGCTTTTGTCTGCCAGGTCTATCTCCCTGTCTTCTCACTGTCTTTTTCTGGTACCAGATGGGGGTGGACAGAAACAGAAGCATCAGGCGACAGACCCTGCTGACGTCCTCAGAAATCCAGGTTCCCGGCCCAGTGTCGCAGCCCTTCCTTCAATCCTCTGAGCCACCCAGCGTCGTCCCAGTAAAAGGCCCAGAGTCTCAGGTCACTCAGAGCTTGTTGCTGTTGCTGGTCAACAAGACACCTCAGGTGATGTAGAAATTGGTACCAGGAGTGAAGCGTTGGAAGTGTCCTACCCTAAAAATACGGAACTGGTGAATATACAGCCAGCAAATCCCCCTTAACCGTGTGAGCAGGTTTGAGTGGAATTTCTGCACCTGCCACCAAAAGGATCTTGAGTGACATATGAATGAAAAAGGCTGGAAAACCCCTTCCCGGGATAGCTGTCCTTCAGGCGCATCTCTCACTTATCCGACTTTTTGATCGTGTGCTACGAGTTGGCTTCTTTCCTATTTAAAGTATGTCAGTGACTGAGTGGTCAGCTCAGGTACGGAGTCACCTGGTGTGTCCAGCAGGGAGCAGGTCTGATGCATCACGGCAGAGAGAGCTGTGCAGTGCAGCAGGAAAGCCACGGGCCAGGGAGAGAGGAGAGTCGGTTCTGGTGCCACCCCTGACTCTGACTCACTTCGTATCACTGGGCAAGAGTCTCCCCCACCCCGGGACCCAGCCTTCTTTTTATCGAACAAGGGGGCATCTCTCAGGTCTCTTCTACATCTAACGGGTTCAGATGTTGGGAGAAAACCTGGGAGTGCGGGGCCTGGATCACATGTACAGACCGTGCGAGGACAGGCAGCAGAACCTGGGTGCTGAGTCCACGGTGGCCTCTCTGGGCTGTCCCCTGAGAATCTCTTTGAAGCTGAGAGCCTATAGCTGCCACATGTTTGCTATCCCCACACTTTTCTCTCCCGAGCCTACACCACTCTCGCCGTAGCAGAGACAGTCATTGGGCCCCAGCAGCCACTCTCCCCTAATGCCTTTCCGTGATAGAATGGCCACACCGTGAGACACTCAATCTTCCCGTCTCCCTTGCAGCTACGTGGGGCCATTTGTGGGCAGGATGTGAGCACAGGAGGCGTGTGCTTGCCCTTTGCCTTGTCCTTCCCTCTTTTTTGTGTGTCAAAGCATGGAAAAGGTGCAGAGATCCAGCTTCAACCATGGGGGTGAGCATGAAGTGGGCAAGAGGTCGCTTGGGCCTTGATCCACTTCATGGAGTCAAATCGTCCCCCACCCCCAGACTACCTCCTACCTTGGCGTTTCGCATGAGGGAAAAACTTCTATCTCGTTTAAGTTGCTGTATTTGGGGAGACTACTCTTGCAGCAGCGTACCCTGTACCCTAACTGATACCTTCTCCCCCAGCTGACACTAAATTCTCAGGGCCAAGAAGCTAATCTCAACCAAGAAAAGAGGGAAGGAGTGAGAGAAATGGGGGTGGGAAGAAAGGGAAAGATAGCATTTATCAGATACTCGTTCTGTCCCAGGCATTTATCGTCATTATTTCGAAAGCTTGAGTTTTATCGTTAGCAACAAATAGTCTCCTTTATTTTCCTTGAAGCGACAGACATGTTTCATTCATTTTCAAGAAAATGTCTGCCAATACTCAAGTCTGAAAAACCACAATTTCTCTGTGAGCTTTTTTTTGCCCCCAAGTAAAAATGGTATTCAGTTAGGTCACTTGCAACTCAAACGATGGCATAAGTACCTTTCCTCGAGACAACGATCGGATTTCAATAGGCAGGAGAAATGCTTTCTGCATTTGGTCACAAACAATATTGAAATGGCTGTATTCAAAGGTCAAGAAATGAGCAAGTTAACGAATGGTCGTGCGTCGACATTCTTAAGTGACACCATCTCTGCTTCTGCAAGTGTACCACAGCCTGATTTGAGCTCCGGCCCCAGTAGGTTCACCCACCATGGCGTTGGCACCATCGGTGAAATGGACACGTAACCTCTCAGTGTTATTAGGAAAATAGGCCCCCCGAAAGGGTCTTAGGGACCACCGGGCATTCTCGGACCACACTTTGATCCCTATTGTGCCTTTTTCCATAAGCAAACAAACACGCACACACGAGCACACACACACACACACACACACGCACAGCATCGATAATGTGATCTTTAAAGGGCATCTGAATATCAAGAAGAAGAAAAGACGTCATCTCAGAAGAAAGGATAGTCCATGCGACTGAATGCATTTAGGCTGACGAACAACTCGCTGCATTGTCCTGACTTTTCGTCTTTTGCCAAGGCTGGGGGGCAGATGTCGGCGCTTGGAAACTGCCTCCAGCCTGACACACCCCTTCCTGTACAGATGACAGCAACTGTGCCCCGCAAAGATATGGCTAGAAATGGCTCAACAGAGGAGGACCCTGTGTTTGCCTCCAGCGGTGCACTAGAGCTGTCACACCCACACCCACCCTTCCGGGAGAGCTGGGGGCAGAGCGGCCCCATTGCAAGCCCCCAGCGAGGTGTGCAGGTGTGCGTGGAGGTGGCTTGTGTCTGCAGGGGGTGGAGCTCTCACTCCTCTGCTGAGGATCCCAGAGAAGTGGACTCATTCGTTAACTAGACAACGCTGCTTGGCCCCTGCCCAACTCCTCTGCCCCCACCCCCCAACCCACTGCCCAGGGTCTTTTTGTAGGAGTCACATATACTCACGTACCTACTCGTGTGCACAGCACGCACACATCTGCCACACACCCATAGCTCATCCTCGGATACCTCCCATCCCGTGTCCCACCTCCTGATCACGTTACTTACTTCCTGCCTCCCCATCAGGCCCACCACCCTCTCCTCCCTACACCCACTGCCCCTGTGGACCACACAGGAGGGCCGGGGCAGCCACCGGGAGAGGAGGACTAGAGAAGGTGTCGCGCCTCTAAAGACCCTGCCCGTCCAGCATCCTGGGCGTCCATGATGAAAGGAGCTTTCGAAGGTCACCCCAGCAGTCCAGACAGGATGTGGAGAGAGTGGCCTGGGGAACAGGCAGCTGGGACCACCCAGGATTGGATGTGAGGGCGAGTGGGGATGTTCGACACGGTGGGTGTGACAGGTGGCGTAGAGAGAGCACGACAACGCAGGGGTGTGCGGGGTGCAGTTTCGGGGGTGCTCACCAGCAAGGAGGGCGGAACCGGAGCACAGCCAGGTTTCCCCTGGATTCACTCTACGGTGGTCCAGAGTGACGTATGGCTTTCTATGTGCACAAACCCAGCAATACCAAGGCATGGGCGTAGGGCTCGTCTCCATCCCTTCCCTCGTCACGTGATTGGCTTCTGCGGGAGGCGGTGATGCTGAGTTTTATGTGTCAACTCGACTCAGCCACAGGGTACCCAGGCGTTTGGTCAAATACCCCAGGTTTGTCTGGATGAGCATGGGTAGACTGACATGGCCCCCCTCCCTGAGGTGCTGGGAATGCCAGCTGAAATTTGCTGATGAAGGAACCTTTAGCACCCCAGAATGTTGAAAAGGGTGGGGACCCCCTTCACTGTGTTTTGGGTCCTGGCAGAAGTACGTCTGACATCACGGTTGGCCAGCTATTGAGGCAGAGGTAGGACTTCATAAACCTAACTCAAAAGTTTGATGGATTTTAAAAGTCCGTGACCAGTGAGAAGAGAAACACACATACATGTCTCTGAAGCTGCCTCCAGAGGGGCCTCCTGGATTTGCTTGTCCCTGCACAGAACACAGGCTCAGCCTCGGTCATCCATCTCCTCTCTTTCCAAAGCTAAGTCAGAGTCACCACCCCAGGACCGCCGTTTCTTGGATCCCTCCCCTTCTTCCACCGCCGGCAGGGTGGGAGACTGCTGCCCTCTTGGGGGTCTCCCTGGCTTCCTAAAAAAGTCCCTTCTCACGTCACAGAGTAGACAGGAGCAAGGCTAATATCCCCACAACAGGTACTCGCTGGTAACTCAGAAGCGAGGGATGTCACGTCCTACCGAATTAGCTGAAGATAAACAGCCAGAAAAACAGAAAAACCAGAAGAGAAACAAAGGAGTTCCATGTTGAGGAAAGGCTGCCCTCTTTCTGTATTTACAGATAAACCCGGGCGGCGCCCAGCGGTTTCCCGGAAGCAGGACCCCCTTGTGGGGGGCAGGAGGAAGAGTGGGGATGCTCCTGCTGCCTCTGGACTTGGGCCCCCATCGCCCCAGGGGGCCCTGCCCACGTGGAAGGGATGCACATGGTCCAGGACAGAATAGATCTTCTCAGGTGATGGAATCACCAGTTTAAAAGCGGGGTGCGGACTGCATCAGACCCAGTAACCAGAACGGAGGGGGCGATGAGGGCGAGGTGGCGCAGCGAGTAACTTCACGGGCTTGGGGCGCCCAGCTCCTCAAAGTTCAAATACACGGAACTCTGCTCGCTAATGTCCTCGGGCAGTGACCTCAAGTCCACCCTCGGCCTCAGCCTCCGCGTTGGTAAGACGGAGACGATGACCGCTGCCGCCACCTCGTCGGGATGTGTGAGATTCGATGGGGTCACCTTCAGGGTCGTGTCTGTACATGGTAACAACACAGGGGCTTCAGGGGCCAGCAGGACCTGCGTTCCCCGCTTAGTCCTCTTGCTTGGGGGACGTCGTTCAGCCATCCTGAGCCTCGCTCTCTTCACTTGAGGAGTAAAAGGACCGCCTTGTGGCACGAACGTGGAGAGAAAGAAGGAAAGAGTCATGCCTTAAGCTGTAAATGGCGTCCCGCAGGAGCAACCACGTGGAGCAGCCCTGAGGGTGGACATAACGCGGCTGGAGGTGCCGCCACACACCCCCTTACATATTCCACCATTGCTTTCTGCTTAAAGTCCTGTGCCCCTTCCTCCTGAGTATGGTGGCTGTCGACACTGAGGAAGACGTGTCAGCCCCAAGGCACAAGGCTTCCTGTCCTCAAGGAACAGAACCAGCCCAAGCCGCACTGCAAGGCAGGCCCGAACTCATGGGTCAGCTTCCAGAGCGAAGCACCCCATACAGGGCGAGGGGGACAAAGGCCAGGATGGCAGGGCCATCTGCCCCACGGAAGGGGCTCCAGGGAAGGCCTTGGCCCACGTGTGTGGATGGGGAAGAGTCTGCAAGAGTGAGGAGGGGCTTCAGGAAACAGGGTCATGCCGTCTCTTCTGGGCACCGGGGAGAGCCCACCCCACTGAGAGTGGGGGCGAGGCCGAAGGCCCCTTGTCCCCTGTCCCGTACCCACAGGTTAATCCACTTCAAACGGGACAGCTCAGAGACAGCCCCGAGTGACACCATTTCTCTACTCCCCGTCATTATCGTCACTTAGATCTTTTATTTTATTGCAAACATTCTTCAGCCCAGTCACGGGCTGATCCCCTAATTGGAGCCGCTGCCTCCGCCCCCACCCAGATCAAAGCCGCCCTGTTTGTTTGTGGAGGACGGAGGATGAGCCATCTTGCCGGCCTTTGAACATGAAGGCCCCTTTGTCTTCCAGCTGAAGTCATCCCTGGCACTAGGCAGGGGGGAGGCTGGGGCTGGGGGAGGGTTCTGTCGCCTGGCCAGAAGTTGGGACCAGAAACACCGACCAAACCTGCAGTGGGGGACCGCTTTCAGAATCAGACCCCAAACCTCCCTGCCAGCCGCTGAGGAGGTATCTCAAACTGGCAGCCCAGTGTAGGTCTTATTTGATTCCCGTGATGATTTTTTTATTTAAATGCTAATGCAAATATTAAAAGATTTTTAAAATATGCCAGACACTTAAATATTTCTTAAAGAAATAGAATATTTTGTTTCTAATTTCTCTTTAAAATTCCAAATATCTGGCAATGCTGGGCCTCTATGGAGGGAATAAGCTAGTCGATTTTCTAAAGGCTTTTTCCTCATCCTGAGGACATTTGAGTTTTCAACCCTATTCAGGTACCTTTTTTTCTTTTTAATGAGTCTATCTATCGATGATTGTTTTTCCTCGAAGTTTGTGTTTTTATATCCCTGGGCACGAACCAGAACCTCAGCCTTGCGCTGGAGAAGTGAAGGGGGTGGTTGTGCCCATTTTACAGATGGGAAAACTGAGGCCCTGTGGCACGCCAATAACCAGCCCAAGGTCACACGGAGGCTAACAACAGCCTTGAGAAGCAAGACTTTCAGGACTAAGGGCATTAGCATGGATCTGTCCTCTCTGATTTTGCTATTATGCTTCATGCAGCTCTTTTAGAAAAGCAAAGCCCAGCACGAGGCCTTCCCATGACTTAGGGACGCCCCGTGTCAACCCGGGGCCTATTTTGTGCACGTGGCTGAGCAGATATCACCCACTCTTTACAACCACCCTGTGAGGTGGGCTACAGTTTCTCTGGCTGACGGTTGAGAAAACCAAGGCTTTGGAGGTTCAAGGACTCGCCCAAGGTTACGCTGTGGGTCTCCCAGGCTCCAAACGGTTCCATTCAGGGTTCATGACAAGCTGGGTGATTTCACCTCAGAGCCTTGGGTCTTTCCACATGACCTGAGGACCGTCTGCTCAGATGACACCCTCCCACTCAGGCTGGACCCTGATGCACAAAAGGGCCCCTCAGCCTTATTTACCTTCATCCCACCCCCACCCCCACAAGCCTTCCCTTGAAATAGCCAATTAGACCAGCAGTGGACACCTGACCCAAGCTGGGCCAATCAGATCCTTCCTTCTTCCTGGCCGGTGTTGGGGTCCAGCTCTGACAAGCTGTGCTCGGGTGACCAAAACGGGACCACCGGCAAACAGGATGATGAGGTGTCTGCAAGGAGCGAAGGATGGCGCTGATATGTGGAGAGAAGCAAAGACACTCGGGCCGGCTGGTCCTGGGGAGCAGAGGGGAGGCCGGGTCTCTCCCCTGCATGGCACACACGAGGTCCAGCCTCGCCCCCGAGGTCCAGCCTCGCCCCCAGCCCCTGCCCTTTGACCTCACCCTGCGTCATCGCTGTGGAGCACCGCTCCAATGTTTAAGGGGATTTGAGAGATTATCTCTTCTTACAGCCCCACGATCCCCCATGTAAACAGAGTGAGACAGAACTGGGTTCTAATCCCGCATTTGCCCTTGGCCGTGCACCTTTAGACACGTATTAACCTCAGTTTCTCCTACACGGGAGTAATAAATTTCTACCTCCTAGGGCTTTGGGGAGATTCAAAATAAATTAAAAAATTGGAGATCCTGGCACACGGCGGCTAATGTAGCAGCTCCTCGGCAGCTGGCTAGAACTTTCCCCATCATTATTATTCTCATTCAAAAAGCTTCAGTGACAGGGAGAACTAACCAGTCGTAATGTCAACCAACTCTTGACTCTTCCATTTTGAAGATTATCCACTAGCTAACTTTTATCAACTGCTGACTTCTCCAACATCCGTTTCTCCACGCTCACGAAAGAATTATTTTATTGTTGGCTAAACGCATGCAGGCGTGAAGATGGAGGTGCTTACGAGTAAAATTATGCAGAGCAGGTATGAATTTTACTCCGTGATCTTAGATGTGTAACGAGTAAATCCCAATTGTGTTTTTTATTTTTTTAATCAAATTAAACATGACTCCAAGCACCTTCCCAGCAGCCTGACTGAAATTTGTTCCTGGTCACTGCTGGCGAGTCCCCATCCCAAGGCAGACCTGGTCAACCCCACGGGGTCCCTGGGACACTGCAGCTCTGATGCACCCAGCCATTTCGGGGTGTGGGGTTCCAATCCAGCCACTCTAGGTATAGTCATTTCCCATGGAGGGCCTACCACACCCCTCTCCCCACGTTCTCCCTATCACTTTAGGGACCTTAGAATTCCACACACCTCTTTTCTCTCAAAGAAGAAGAGTTTAATTTTCCTCTCAGGACCTCCTTCCCCTAAATCAATCTCCCCAACTCAGAGTCACTCTCCTCCCCTCCTGTTCCCTCTGGGATGATCTAGGACAGTGGATCTCAAAGCTGGTCCTCAGTCAGCGGCATCTGCATCACCTGGGAATTTGTTAGATAGAAATGCAAATTCTCGGGCCCCTCCTAAGACCTGTTGAATCATATACTCTGGGACCGGAGCTCGGCAGTCTGTGATTGGACATGCCTTCCAAGTGACTCTGGCTAACCACTGGTCCAATATAATCCCCACAGTGAATTTACGAGTTTAAACTCAAAAGCCAAGAAGGGGGGGGCTGTCTTGAGACAACTTCACGTTCCGGTCTCTGCTACACAGCATCCCCCACCTGGTGAGCAAACAGCAAACACCCAAGTCCTGGGCTAAGAAGGACAAAAGACAGGACTAGCATGTATGACCGTGGGGGCACCGTCCACATAGACCACCGCATGAATCACAGCACATGGTGGCCAGGTGGGAACATCAAGGAACCAAGGGGCATAAGGAGGGGTCTAGTAGTCATTTGAACAAGTGAGTTTTGGGGATTCAGCCCCTGGTAAGGGATGACAGGGAAGATGGGAAGGAAGATAGTGCAAACTCTGAACTCGGCCCGAGGGAGCCCTGTCAATGTGGACGATGCACATCGCAGGCCAGACTCAAATGCTTACTAGACCGGCAGGTAAAGAGACTGGAGGATACAGCCCATGTAGTGATGCAGGCACTACCCAGCCTCAGCCACCGCCGCCATGTGGGATGCTAGGCTCGGCCTCTCTAAATCTCCCCTTTTTTTAAAAAAAACACAAACCAAAAAAAAACAGAAATCCAACTTTTACATAAAATCTCTTAGAATCGCTTCAAATATTACAAACAGATTCTGATTTTCAAAAACACTTCGTATTGCATGTAGGATAGATAAATTACTTTCAAAGCCGAACCGAAACAAACTAAAAAGTTTTGGACAATTCATTAAAGAAGTTATACGGATGGCAAATAAGCACAGAAAAGGATGTTTAATATCATCAGTCATTAGGAAAATGCCGGTTAGAACTATAATAAGATAATACTGTGCTCCTGTTAGAATGACGAATTTGTTTCTAACTTGACAATACCAAACACTGACAAATACAGAGAGCAACTAGAACTCTCCTGCACTGCTGGTAGGAATGCAAACTAGTACCACTACACTGGGACCATGTGTTAGTTTCTTATAAAGTTAGACATACGCTTACTATGCAAGCTGGCCATCCCGCTCATAGATGTGACCCAAGAGAAGTAAAAATTTATATTCACACAGAAATCCGTAGGTGTATGTTTATAATGGCGCTATTTGTAATTGCCCAAGACTGGAGACAACTCGAATATCCCTTGACTGGTAATGAATAAACGAATCAGGGTATAGCTACATAATAGAATCCTAATCAGCAATACAATTAACCACCTACGCATGCAAAAAATTGCTGACTCTCACGTGCATTCTGCTAAGAGCTCAAAAGACTGCATCGTGTAGTCCATTTCTATGACACTCTGGAAAAGGCAAGACTCTAGGGACAGAAACCGATCGGTGGTGCCGGGGGTCGTAGATGGGGACAGGCATAGACTAAAAAGGGCTGGTGGGATATTTCTGGAGTGATGGAGATGATCTATATATATTGCTTATGGTGGTGTTTTACCAAAATTCACCCGCTATCCACGGTTTCACTTTCCATGGTTTCAGTTATCCATGATCAACTGTGGTCCGAAAATATTAAATGGAAAATTCCAGAAACAATTCACAAGTATTACATTGCGTGTTGTTCTGAAGAGCCTCATCACATAGGGATGCATTGTCTCACGTCATCCTAAGAGAGTGAGTACTGGACAATAAGAGATTTTGAGAAAGAGGACATGTTCGCATAACTTTTATTAAAGCGTATTGTTATAATCGTTCTATTTTATTATTACTTATTGTTGTTAACCTCTTATAGTGCCTAATTTATAAATTAAACTTTACCACGGGTATGTATGTATAGGAAGAAACAGTATATATAGAGTTTGGTCCTACGTGCGGTTTCAGGCGTCCATGGGGGTCTTGGAACGTATCCCTGTGGATAAGGGTGAATTTTACTACATGTAAATGATACAAGAAAATTATGCCTTATGAAAGTAAAACAATAATGTCTCTGTGGGCCAATCAGCAGCTCTGAGAGTCAAGTTCAGCCTCGGCCTGGCCTGTGCCAGGCGCTGCGAGGGAAGAGGGAGGAACAGAACGGCGGGGCGGCCAAGCCTTGCGCCTTGAGGGGTGACAGCCCTTCCCCTGTTTTCTACTCGGGGTTACATGGGAGAGGTCACAACAGACTTCCTTACCCGAAAGTTTCTGGAAACTATCCGTGTCCTAGAAACGGAAGTGGACCTAAGTATAAAGACTCCGGCGTGAGCCCACTTCTTGACCTCTGTGTGACTTTGGGCCCTTCTGAGGTCTTGGTGTCCGTTCCTCTAACATGGGCAATGGACCACCTGGCTCCCTGTCCCCAAGGCTACCAGGAGACCCGGCGAGACGGGACTTTGCAAGGGCTCTGGCTCTGCCAGGGATGAGATGGGCAAGAGACGGGGGGAACCATAGGGTTGGGGGGCGCCAGTGGGTAATCGGCATCAAGCAGAGGTGCACCCCGGGGAGCAGCCAGAGAAACGCCAGCCAGAGCAGGGCGTCAGATTGTGAAAACGAAAATGACACCAACCACGGTTGGCTCCGACCTGAACCTAAAGCACACTGGACTCTCCCGGGCAGCTGCCAGTCATCCCGCAGCCCAGGGGAGGCCCCCCGCCCCCAATTAGGCAAAACCTCACGAGCGACACCAGCATCAGAATTTTAAAAATAATTTTTAAGTAGGTGTTTTAAAAATGAAACAAGCAAACGCGTGTGTGTCTATAGACATAGGCATGCAGGCGTATGAATACACACACGCGTACATGCACATGCACACGCACACACACGCACACACACACACACAGATCAAGGGAGATGCTTTGATTCCCTCTTTTAATTCATTAACATCTTATGCAAGTCCAAGGTGACGGGTCTTAGTGGGAGTCTGGGCTCCACCCCCCGGGATGGATCCTGACCCGTCGAAATCCATCATGGCTGTCCTGTTCCTCTCACCGATAACTGATGTAGAACCAGCCTCGTGGTATTTGTGACTTGCGAGAGGTAAGGGGTGGGCCGGGGGCGCTTCTGAACAGGGTCTGTTTCCTTAAAGAGAGACATGTGAGAGGAAACAGAACATTTCCTGCCCCTGGACAGTGACGCATGAGCATGTGATGTGTAGAGGTGCTGCAGCCACCTTAAGGCCATGAGGATGGCCGTGCCAAGAGGTGACGCTGATGCTAAGGACAGTGGAGGGAACGAAGTGACAGAACTCAGTGCCCAAGACATGGCAGAACCAACTCGGAGCCGCCATGCCACTGGGATTCTTCTCTGTGCAATAACAGAGTCACTGCTGGTTGGGGTCTCTGCTCCTTAAAGCTGACAGCATGTCCATGGCCCCTAAGCGAGCGGCCCAGGAGAGGGGAGAGGACAGACGGCTGCAGATGGCAGGCCTCCGTGAGCGCCGGGCTGGGCAGCACTTCCTGCCTTTTATGGAAATGGCCGGGCCTGACAATCTGCAGGACTCTTGTGACTCTGGCTGCTCATGCCGCCCATGTCTAGCTGGACCTTGTACCTTTAGGGAAATGGGTGAGCATATGGAGTCAGGTCTTCTGGGAGCTCACGGGTGAGGCCTCGGCTTCTTGGCCTCGTAGACGTGGCAGGGGGTCAGAAGACCCGAGAGGGTGCTTTTGAGGCCCAGGCTCTGTAACGAAGCTGAGGGTCCCCCAGTTCGCAGGCAGAGCTGCTATGAAGACAGCGTTAAGCGCCCCCACAATGGTGCCTTCATGCTTCCGGGGCCTGGGCTTCCAGGCGCCTTGAAGGCCCGACTATGCCCGGCCCCCGGGTCCCCTTGTCTCTGTGATCCCACAGAGCTCATGGCATCCAAATGCCTGCTCAGCAACCATGCCAGCGGTCATTCAGGCCCTGCCCCTGAGCTGTCTAGTCACAGAGAAGAACGAGACAGGCCTCGAGCCCCAGACCCGGAGGATTCAGATTAGACAGACGCAGACCACGCAAGAGAAAGCGATTCTGGCAGACGGGGCCTCAGTTTCCTCCTCTGTGAAACAGGGACGGACCCCGCTCCCATCACAGGGCTTTCCCGAGGCTTAAATGTTACGCGATGTCAGGCACAGACCCGTGCCCGGACATGCTGGTTTGCCTGCAGAGACCCCGCCCCCACTGTCAGCAGCCAGCCATTCACCCACCCAGGTGACAAGTCACCCAGATCCCAGGCAGGTTGCGTGCCTTCCCTCCTCAGCCGATCAGCCAGGCCCAGACTGGAAGGAAGGCCTTTGTCCCGGCCGCCTGCCCTAGAAGGGTGGCCATAGAGAACAGAGGTGAGAATGGGAGCTGGGCTCGTCCTGCACTGGGAAATGGGGGCCAGACCCTGAAAACAGGACGAGAACAGGTGTCCCCAAGAAGCTGAGCGGAGGAGCCGGGCAGAGGAAGCGGTGACTAGGAGGGACCTGGAATGACCAGCAAGAGCGTGGAGACCGGGTCTGGGAGTCGGTTATAAGTAGCGCCTGGAGCATCCGCTCCCTGGGGTTCTGTTCCTCTCCAGTTTTCAGACGGAGAAGCCGAGGCCCCACGGCTCACACACACAGGCACACACCTAATGAGCACTTCAAACCGGTCTCCAGAGTCACCTGACTAAGGCCTAGCCCTGCCGCTTACTCGTTAAGGCAGCTTCGGAGAGTCCTTAATCCTCTTTGGGCCTCAGTTTCCCCATGTTGTTGATGAATGGCAGGTCCCCCAAGGCCCAAAACCCCAGCCGCAGAACTGCCTGATGTGCTGGCATCAGCTCGCCCTCTGCTCCGGGACTGGCTCCTGCAGCGAATGCCCCAGCCACGCTTTGGCGCCGCCCCCCAGGCCGTCGGCCCTGGGCAAGCAGTGGCCGGGACCCACCTGCTGCCCCTGAGAGTCGCCCCAACTCCGAGCTCAGCTTTCTGGAAGAATGACCCCATTCTTCTTGCTCATCTCTGTCCCCAGCTACCCCAAGCCACTTCCGCCCTCCGTCCCTGCAGACAATGCTCCAGGCCCAGGCTGGACCCCCTGCGCCCTGCCCAGCCCTCTTCACACCCTGCACACACATGTGCGTGTGCACACACACACACGCGCGTGCACACACACACACACTCACTCCCCCAGCCCTGCGGCATCAGGCATCTGCTGCCCTTCTGGAATCTGTGTCAGGCAGACAGGGTGGGCAGGCCTCCAGCCGCAGAGGCCCAGGGCCCCTGGACACCCCAGGGTCTGCCCAGGTTGCTTGGGAAACCATTTCAGGTCATTTGAGACGATCAGGAGCCTTAGCTCTGTTTGGGGCTAAACACCATGAAGAAACAAACCCGTCTGTCAAAGGCCGCCATGGTTTCTCCTGGGGGCCCGGGGGTGGCAGCAGACCTCAGGAGTGGCTGGCCTGTCACTGCGCCCTTCCATTCAGCTCCACGGACATTGATCAGGAGAGCACCCCCTGGGCTGGCACCGGTGTTGGGGACATTGGTATGGCCGGGTGGGCACATGGGCACGGGAGAAGGGGGAACGCCCAGGGGGAGCAGACTTAGTCTCTGCCCCCAGGTCCCCTCAAAGCAAAGGTGTTTGATGGCCACACTACAGGCGCCTCCTGTAACATGGCCCACGTGTCCCTAGGTTCGATGGTTCTACAAAGTCCTAAGGGTGGATAGGAGAGACCCAAACATAGGCGGGCCTTGTCCCACGGGCGGGAGCCGTCCTCAGCCCTCTCAGTGCCCCAGGTCAGCCCTGGGAGGGATCACTACTCTTAATATTGGAAAGCAGGGGTTGGCAGGCTTAGGTTTGTTTCAATACAGAGATGATTTATTGGAGGTGGCTATAAAAGTTATTCTGCTCACTGTAAAAATTCAGACAATAGGAAAGAAAGTGAAAAATCACCCATAATCATTGAATGGGCAGGAAAATCTAGACAAGAGTTTTCTGACACACAGTGACATAAGGCCTTGGGAACCCAGAGTGGCAGGGGCTGGACCGTGACCTCCACGCCACAGTGGAGCTCTGGGCTCAGTTGCTCAGCCTGGCGGTGGGGGACGCTATGAGCAATCTCTTCCCTAAGCCTGTGCTCCCCAGAACCTCATTCCAGGGCACGCAGGGGCCTCCCAGTTAGGGAAGGAGTTTAGCAAGTGCTGGTCTGCTCTTCTCAGTGGGCTGGGAGGCAGAGGTTCCCAGGCCCTGGCTCTCTCTGAAAAGTCGAATCCCCCCCAAATGTGGCTTATCAATTTGACATTGGCAATTTTTAAAACCTCTGTCTTAGGCCAAGCAACAACATTGAAAAAGGGGTGGCTGCTAGAAAACTCAGATGGAGGGTTGAAAGGAAGGGGTGGACCCTCCAGCTGGCCTAGCCCTCCCCAGAACCTGCTTCTCTGGGGACACCACGAGACGCGTTCTGAAAGCCCCCCGCTGACACTTGTCCTCCTGGGGCTGGAGACTCATGAGCACATGACAGGAGCAAAGAGCATCTTCCTATCCCTCCGGCACCCTACTCTGCTTCAGCACCCTCATGCCCTCTTCCCAGGGTCTCCCCGTCTGAAACAGCCAGCCGCATAAAATGAGGGTGAGTGATCGGTGGTAGACGTCTAAGCTGAGGTAGGTTTGAATCGTCTCATTCCGTCATTCCTCACTGCACAGAGGGGAAACGGAGGCCAGAGGAGCGAAGATATGTCAACAATAACAACAATTCTATCAGTAATAACAATGACAATAACCGATGTTTGTTCAAATCTCGTCTCCTGCCTCTGACTCCAGGATCGGAGCTGGAGGAGTGGATATTGGAGCTGATGGAATTTCAGGCGCTGTGGCCTGAGGTGGGGAAGGACGTGGGGAGAGAGCAATCTCCTGGGACCCTGGGTACCCCTGGGGTCATCCCACAAGGGCACAGTCCTGCACCAGGGAAGCCCACCAGGCACAGGCAGTCTGCGCACCTCCCGACGCGGACATTTTTCCAGGATCGGAGCTGGAGGAGTGGATATTGGAGCTGATGGAATTTCAGGCGCTGTGGCCTGAGGTGGGGAAGGACGTGGGGAGAGAGCAATCTCCTGGGACCCTGGGTACCCCTGGGGTCATCCCACAAGGGCACAGTCCTGCACCAGGGAAGCCCACCAGGCACAGGCAGTCTGCGCACCTCCCGACACGGACATTTTTCTGCAGTTAGATTTTCTTCTCTTCCCAGCCCCTCAACCCCACCCCCACCCCTCCCAGCAAATGGATAACAGGAAACAGCCAAAGCTTCTTAACTTTTCTTTAATCTTCCCCTCTCTGGCAAACTGAAAAAAAATCAAACGATAATTGTCTGGGTGATCTCATTATTGTCAACAAAATCTGAGCCTTGAAGTCCGAATCCACTGAAACGCTGACACATTAAACACAAACGGAAACTGTGCTTGCGTGTTGTTCAATAAATAAATAAGGCTGACGGGGGTTCCGCGCGGGCCTGGCACACGGAGGGGCCAGGCTGTCGGAAACACCGGGGCGGCGGGACGGAAGACGGCCGTAGGACCTGGGAGCCATGACCTTTGGACGAGACGAGGTCCAGGGAGTTGACGTCCCATCCTTCCTGTCTGTATCGGTACGGGCCCCGGCAGGAAACAGATGGCATCGTCCAAGGGTAATTGAGGGGAGTTTATGATGAGGCTGTTTACAGGCGAAGGGCAATCAGAAAGGGGTGGTGGGCACCCTGAGATAAGCACCGGCGGGGAGCCAGACAGGACAAGAGGACAGAGAAGTTACCAGAACCGAAGAAGGTGGCGTCTGGAGAGGCCGCGGCTGGGAGCCATGGCCTGGCAGGGAGAGAAGCAGACATGAACACTTAACTGCTCTCTCCTGCCGCCTCTGACCCCTGCTGCTGCCTCGCATCGGCCAAACCCAAGCAGAGGTCGGAGGGAAAGGGGGTGTGGGAGACACAGATGGAGAGGGAATCCACCTGGTGCACAGAGCAGGACCTGGAGGGGCGACGCACTTATGTGGGACACGCCATGCAGCCTGTAGCACGTGCCAGCCTCAGCTGGTGCACACCCGGGGAGGGACGCTCACCCCCACCTCCATCTGCAAGTCACCTGTCCACATTTGAACGTTCCAAACCTCAGTTCCTGACAAAACCGAGTTCCGGGGCTGAGGAGTGGGCCACGAGCATACTAGGGAGCAGGCTCTAGTTCAATGTTAACAGGCGACTGAGAAGGGCCAGGGCGGAGCTGGGAAGGTGCGCTCCATCTCTGCATTGCTTGGTAAACACAGAAAACAAGGAGTCCCTGCTCTGTGCCTCTTGGTCTTGATTTTTCTGCCATCTTTTCAGAATCCTAACAAATGCCATGGCAACGTATTAGTGATAACTCTTGTGGGAAATGGGATACTTTAGGGGACTGAGTGTGGTGGGGGTGTCACTGCCCCTGCTCCCTTCCTATTTGTAATGTCACAGGCTTGTAGGAAGGGGAGGAGGGACAGGGCATCAGGACACCCAAGGTCTCACCTGCCTCTGCTGCTTCCTGCTTGTGTGACCCAGAACAAACCCTTGGGTCTCTGGGCCTCAGTTTCCCCATCTCACAAGGAAAGGAGACTTTGATCCTGATCTTGGCCAGCCTAAGACCCCAACACGGAGAACGGTCCCTCACTTTGCAGAATCCCCCACTCTCTCCCCAAGTCCCTTCCATTTCAAAGGGGCCTGTGCTGCTCCTACACCAAAAAGTTAAATCTTATTTTTTAATCGTGAGAAGCTCCTGTGAGCACCCTGGAATTTTTGCAAAGCACCTGTCGCACGTTGTCACGTTTGGAATTTTGCAGACAGCGCCCTCTCTTCTGTCTGCTCGGCCATAGTGTGAGCCGAAGGGAGGAGGGAGGACCAAACTCCCAGACTCACTCCTCAAGCCAGAGACTGTCCCGCCCCATCCCCTGTCCCTCCTGTGCCAACGCTGCGTGACTTCAGCAGCCTCGTTCACCTCTCTGAGCCTCAGCTTCCTCATCTATAAAATCGGGGCGCTAATAATAACTACATGAGTGACAGCCCACACAGTATTTGGCTCGAGACCTGGCACATGGTGTGTCCTTTTTGTCCCCAAAGAATGCTAGCCTCACATCCTGTCCTCCTTGGAGGCTTGGTGCAGGGGATCCCTCTGCAGGGCCGGATGACTCTGCCACTTGCCTATCCAGCCACCGAGTAGGTCCCCAGCACTCTATTCCTGACTCCCCTCTCCCCACACACAGGGAGGAGAGACATCCAGAGACCGTGGACGTGAGGACTGCCTGCTCCTAAGGACCTAAGGAGATGAGTCTCTCTTTTCATCTATCTATATCTTGCCACCCCAGGTTCTAAACTCTCTGAGGGTCGAAAATAAAGGCAGGAAGCTAATGTTTGTTGAACCCTGTTGGAAGACATTACAAGTGCCCCGCAATGTGCTTTCCTTCCTGGACATACAGAAAACTATATACCCCAACATCCTTGCTATGAGATGGAGCCTCATGACAGTTCTGGCCAATTAACTGGAAGCAAAAGCTCTCTGCCCAATCCTTTAGCCAATCCCTTCCTCTGCCGCAGTGAACTTGGGGGCTTGTTGACTCGGTTGAATCAGAATATAACCCTCTGGATCATGTGTCACAGGTGGGAGCAAGCTGCCCTAAGATGTGGCCTGGACCTGCAGTAAACTTTGTAAGAGCAAAAAATAAACTTTTGTTCTGTTAAGCCACCGAGCTTTGGGGGATGTTTGTTACTGCAGCGTCGTCACGCCTGGACTGACAGGTACAAGCGCGAGCATGCGCGCGTAGTCTCACACGCATTAGCATCTCACTCGGTCCTCACAGCAACTCTCAAGGTGCGTGTTCATATGATTTCCACTTTCCAGCTGAGGAAATAGACTTCCACATGTTAGATAATTGGCCCGAAGTCAATCAGAGGTAGACCCTAGAGGAGAGCTGAGCTTTGGGTCTTAACGAATAGGTGGGTTACAGCACCCAGAGAGGGGAAATTTAGGATGCAGGCATGTAAATGGCCAACTCAGTGTACAAATGCCCTCGGTCACTTTGGGGTCTCTGTTGAGTAAATCTTAGTCCTTCAAGTGTGGCCTTCCAGCGTCTGGGAAAAAAATGTTCCCAGCTAAAAGTAGCCACACCAGAGGGTCCCAGCCAAGGTCCGGCTCTAGGCTGGCAGACTTCTCCAATGGCCTGGAATTCCTCCTGGCCAGGGTTCCACTGGCATGGAAGTGTTTACACTCGCCTCAGATTATTTCTCCCACGCCTTCCAGAGCCCCAGCCCATATTTGGGATGGAAAAGGGGAAATGATTCCCAGTGGGGATACGAAAGCATCAGAAAAATTCCACGAGGGCCACAGCCTCTCTCCACATGGGCCGGGGCTCTGAGCAGTCACATCTCTCGGTGCCTTACACCTGGACCTTGTGCCCGGCACAGAGGCCAGGCCAGAAGGACGTGAACCCCCTCGCACACTAATTCCGAAGAAAGGCTTTGCTGGAAGGGCCCGTGCACCTCCACGGCCGGATGAAGCACAAGAAATGAGAAAAGAAAAAACCTAACTTTCGTGTCTTGCCCGTTGAAAGCAGGCTTTTCTTTCTCCCCCGAGAAGCACTCTGTGGCTGGGGCATTGTTCACATTAGCCAAGACATGGAGACAACCCAAATGTCTATCGATGGATGAGTGGATGCAGAAAATATTACATATGTAAATACGGAGAGAAAATGAAATATTATTTGGCCTTGAAAAAGAAGGACAGTCTGCCTTTTGCAACCATGTGGATGAACTTGGAGGACATTATGCTAAGTGAAATAAGCCAGACAGAGACAGACGGATACTGCGTGGTATCACTTAATATGTGGAATCTAAAAAAAAAGTCAAACTTATATAAACAGAAAGTAGAATGACAGTGGAGGCTCGGATGGCTCGGATGGGGGACATGGGGAGATGTTGGTCAAAGGGTTCAAATTTCCAGTTGTAAGATGAATAAGTTCTAAGAATCTAATATATAGCATGGTGGCTCTACCTAATAATAGTTGATAATAATAGCTTGAAATTCGCTAAGAAAGTAGATCTTAAGCATTTGCAAAAAAAAAATGACCATGTCAGGTGATGGACGTATTATTAACTAGAGGTGGGATCCCTTTCACAATGTATATGTATATCAAACCATCACGTTGTCCCCTTTAAATACATTACAATTTTATTTGTCGAGTATACATCAATAAAACTGGGGGGAAAATTATCCTTCCTTAGTACCTATTTAATTTCCTAGGATCTAGGAGATTAAAACCAAGCTAGAAACAACCAATCTGATTGAAAAAATGAGCAAAGAACTTGAATGGACATTTCTCTGAAGAAGATATATGAATAGCCGATAAGTACATGAAAAGATGCCCACCATCACTAGTCATTAAGGAAATGCAAGTCAAAACCACAAATGACATACTACTTAATGCTCATTAGGATGGCCGTTATCAAACAAAAATGAGACAAATAGCGTGATGAGGATGTGCTGAACTTGGAACCCGTGTGCATTGATTGCTGTCGGCAATACGAATGGCGAAGCCGCGGTGGAAGGTGGTACGGTGATTCCTCAGAAATTAAACTCAGAATTACCACGTGACCCAGCAATTCCGCTTCCGGGTACTTACCCAGGAGAAGTGAACGCAGGGACTCAAACAGACACCGTACGCCCACGCTCACAGCGGTGTTATTCACAATGGCCAAAACATGCAAGTGCCCTGAGCATCTTTCAACAGATGACCAGATAAACAAAACGTGGTCTATTCATACAGCGGACGGTTAGTCGGCCTTTAAAAAGAAGGACGTTCTGACTTGTACTACAACCTAAATGAACCTTGAAGACATTATGCTAAGTGAAGTAAGTCAGTCACAAAAGGATGAATATTGTCTAATTCTACTTATAGGAGGCTCCTAGAGCAGTCAGATTCATACAGAAAGAAGGTAAAAGGGTGGTTTCCGGGGGCTAGACAGGTGAGAATCGAGAGTTAGTGTTTAACGGGGACAGGATTTCAGTTGGGTAAGATGAAAACATCCTAGAGATGCACGATGGTGGTGGGGGCCGCAGAGCAATCGATGTAAATACATTGAATACCACAGTCCTGGACACTTGAAAATGGTTGAGAAAGAAGGTAAAAGGGTGGTTTCCGGGGGCTAGAGAGGTGAGAATCGAGAGTTAGTGTTTAACGGGATGTTGGGTAAGATGAAAACATCCTAGAGATGCACAATGGTGGTGGGGGCCACAGAGCAATCGATGAAAATACATTGAATACCACAGTCCTGGACTCTTGAAAATGGTTGAAATGGTCAATGTTATGTTTATTAAATCACACGCACACCAACAAAAATGCTAGGCTATTTGAGAGTTTGGATGTGAGAGCTTGTAGGAACCATGAGACCACTGGGACCCTCAGTCACTGTACAGATGAGGCTCAGTGGAGAGGAGACGTCAGATGTGCCCATGCTCAGGCCTGCGGCACTGGCCCTTCAACTCAAGTGCTCTGTACGCTATGACCAGTGTCCCAGAAGCATCTCTCCACACAAGGCTCAGCTCTTCTGAAGATCCTGAGGTCCACCACCAGGACTGCTGACCCATGTCCCAGCTCTGGGGGCTAAGCAGAGCTGCAGACGCAGCCCCAGCTTCACCAGACATTTCCTTAAAGTGAAAAATCTTGGAAATTCCCAGTTTGTAACCCTGACCATCACTCCCTCATGGCAGCTCGATGGCAGCTCCCTGGGGAGTTTTGCGGATCCCACGTCTCACCCACCAATCCTGCTCTGACTTTCAGCTTCTCCGTCCAGCCCGGACCCTCCAAGACTGCCACTTTCAGGCCTGGCTCAGAGCAACCTCCGACATCTAGGCAGAGACGGTAAACTTTTGGCACATGTACCACTACGCTCCTTCTGGTGCCCACGGCAGGCATCATTAATCGATCAAGAGTCTGTTCCCTACTGAGCAAGATAAAGGCCTCGGAATCACATCCACGTAGCTCCAGCTGTCCAGTCGTTCAGCACTGGCCCTCGAGGCAGCATCTATTCTCCAGCTCTCGTCAGACCAACCTAACGTCCCACAGGATCTTGAGAAAATCACTTCTCTCTTGGCCTCAATCTCTTCACCTATCATATGAAAGGATTTTCATGTCCCTGCCGGCTCTCTGATCCAATGAATTCTATCATAGCGGACTGGACAATTCTATATTGTAGATAGTAGAGGGAAATTCTGTTGGTTTCCAAAGACATTCCACGGTGTTTTTAATATACTTTTTGGCAGTAGATCTGTTCTCCCTATTTTATTTGCATCAGGGGGTGGGTCATGAGCCAGACATCAGGAGCTGATTGTGTTCCTGGCCAGCCATGTCACCAGTGCCCTCTGGGGGCTATTTCCCACTTCCTGGAAGGCCCCAGAGCCAAGAGAGTCCTCACACTTCTCTTCCAAGTGGGATCCTCCCACCCCACCCAGCACCCCCCAGAAGGAGAGAGCCAGGATGAACATTATCAGCCCCCGTACTGACCCCCCACCTGTCCTGTCCCCAGTCCTGGGAGGATAGCTATATCCCCCCACTGGGGCCTAGACAGCCTTTCTCATCTGCCTGCCAGCCAGCAGGCTTTCCTCTCCACCCTGCCTTCCGCCAGCCAGACGGGAAGCATCAGAGGGAGGGGAGAGGACAGGGCCGCCCACTTGCCACCAAACACTATAAAAGAGAGAGCATTAAATCTTGGCCTCCACCAGGGAACTGCCTTAATTAGGGTGGCGCCGAGCAGGACGCCATAATTAACTGCGTGTCTGTGTTTCCATCCCAAACACGCATTTCTAGAGCTTTGTGATCCAGTCTTCTAAGAGGAGCTCAGCCAGAAACTCAGCCCAGCAGCCCCAGAGGCGAGGGCTGGTTGGCTTTCCCCTGCCCCTTCCTCTCACAGCCCCACTCAGGGTGAGTCTCCGCAGGTGGGAGGCTTGGGCCCCTCCCATAAGGGTGTTATTTATGGGCTCAGAGTGACTGGCTCTGCCTGGTCCCCAAAGCCAGCAGAACCCTAATGTGTGGTGTCAGTGCAGGTGGATACTTCTTAGATTTACTTGGACAACAATAATTATTCCAGTAATTTTTCTTTTTTTAAGGAAGTAGCCTCCGCCACTTGTAGCTCTAGGTCTAAGCCATGATCTAGGCTGACCAATCAGAGTGCTTATCTCCTGGCCACAGTGACTGGTTCAGAGTTGGTCATGTGACTGGTAATGGGCCAATAAGAGTCTGGATGGAATTATTGGGAAATGGGTGTTTGCTTTCCACCAACTGGGATGCTAAGCTGGTAGGATATCCGCCTGGAGCCTGGGATCATGCACACCATCTCATGGGGAGAGTATGCTTGAGAATAAGGCCAAATTGAAGAAAGTATTTTAAAAAGATGGAGGATGCCAGAGAAAGAGAGAGAGAGGGAGACCTGATGACATCCTATAAGCAATTGAACTCAGCCACACCTGAAGCAAAACACTTCCACAAACTTTTAATTATAGGAGTGGCGGTAAATTCCCCATTTTCATTTATACTGGTGTGAACTGAGTGTGTGCTGTCATTGCAACATAAGGAATTGGAGTCTGTGGAAGCAGGCAGCCGCATCTCACGCGAACCTGACTCTCACTCATCAGGTATTTAGGCCACAGCCCCCTGTGAGCCTGGCCGAGCCCTTGCCACCACTGCAGCCCCTCAGTGCCACCTCAGCCCCATGAGCCCCATAAGACTCTTGGTACCTTAGTGGCTCTCGGTGCCAGCCCCTGGTCCTGCCCCCTTCCTCCTGGGACAATTTTATATCAGAGGCCTTGTGTGCCATTCCTGTCCCCAATCTTGCTTGGAGGCCACCCCTGTCCACTTGGACAGTTTTTAATAACCTGGAATGACAGGAAGGTGGCCCTCTCAGGAAACACTAGCGTGTTTTACAAAATTTCCCACGCTTTTCAAATCGAAGCTTCGCATAATCTCTCTCTAAAATACCGTAAAGTTCTTCTAAGCAGCCTATAACAGACACATAGGCGCACACACATGCACACGTACACAGAGGTCAGAGATGACTGAAATTCTGGAATCTTTGCTTTGCAATTTATTTGCTGTGCAACCTTGGCACGTAGTTTATCCGTTCTGTGCCTGTTTCTTTATTTCTAAGAAGAGGGTAACGATGCCTATGTTTTAGGATTGCTGAGGATTAAGTGAGATGATAAGTATAAAGTCACTCATTGTCCAGACGCAGAAATTGTCAGCTGTCACATTATTGCTGCATCTGAGTATCTCTGCAGTGTTTCAAAGCCTGCGGAATGCCTGGACACCATTTTATCCGCTGAGATCCTGGTACCCTAGGAGGTGAGCAGGGCGAGGGTTGTGCCCCATGTTGCAGGTGGGGCAATCGAGGGCCAAGGAGGCCAAGCGATTCGACGGAGGTCACAGAGATAACTCGAAACCGGTTCTGGTGGTCAGGCTCTCAGATTCCGAGCCCAGGGCCCCTCCAGGGCCACACTGCCTCCCTGGGCCTCCGTGTGACCCAGATGGCTCAGCTACCAAAGGCCTAGAAAGTAGTGTACGAATCAGGTCTGGGCCCTCGGTCCTCACGCGGCCGGGGCAGCAGGGCGGCTGCAAATACCCGGGAGAGAGGAGGGATGAGCCTCTTCCAGTTCAGAGCCCATGACGAGAAAGCAGCTCTTTCAGGGACCCGAGTACGAAGATACCTGCCAAGAGGAGAAACCCATAATACAGAAATTTAAAAGACTCGACTCCATGAAAATGTTAATATTTGGTAAGATGAAAGACACCGCAAGCAAATTAACGAGATAAATAATAAATTTGGGAAAAATATTTGCAATGCAGGGGACAAAGGGTTACCATGTATATTATACAAAGGGCTCTTACAAATTGGAGAGAAAAGGGCAAACAACCCAAAAGAAATTATGGCAAAGGACTTGAATGGGCAATTCACGAAAGAATGAAGGCAAATGGCCACAAACAAATGAAAAGATGCTTGCACTCATTAGTGGTCAGGGAATTGCAAATTAAACTGACGATGAAGTATCACAGAGGAAAAATTTAAAAGAACAATAATGCAATTGCTGGCGGGGATTCAGGGAAAGGCTACATTCATATGTGGTTGCTGAAAATGTAAATTATTACGAGTCTTTTTAAGAGGAAATCTGGCAATACCAATTAAAACTTCAGGAGCTACATTACAATTTTAGGTTTAAAAATCCGTATCTACTTCCTCTGACCCAGCAATCCTAACCTTGGAAATCTACCTAATAGAAATTAAACTGCCATATCTTAAGGACAGATGATAAAAGATATGTACTGAATTATTATTCATAATGGAAAAAAAAAACCTCAAAACAAATTGTGGCAGAGACTGGCACACAGGGAAGACTTTGTTTCCCTCACAGCTCGGTTGGGACCACGTGACTGGGTTCTGGCTAACGGGCTTGGGGTAGAAGTGATGTGTGGCCATCGAGCCCACTGCGTGACCCCTCTTCCTGTCTTCGCCTCGATGGAGCCGGAAGGAGCCCGATGCTGAATCCTTATCTGGAGAACAGCACCGAGGGCCACCCAGCTACACAGCGCTGGGCCAGGAACAAGTAAACCCTGGTTGTGTTAAGATGCTCCAATTTTAGGGCTTCCTCGTGGCCACAGCATGGCCTCGCTCGCCTTAATTAATCCGCGGGCTGAGTGCCCAGCGGTGGGAAGCGACTCACTGATGGCATCGCATCCCCTAGACTGCTGCTCAGCCTGTAGGAAGAATGAACTAGAGCTAGACCCAGGCTTTCCACAGCGACTCAGAGAAAAGCGAAAGGCAGAGAAGCGTGTCTGGAACGCCGCAGTTTGGTTTTATACACAACAGCTGAGAAGACCCTCTGACAGGACACGTGTGCCGTGTCTCCGTGTGCGTGTGTGCTGCAGACAGGAGAATGGGGAGGGATGGAGAGGGTGCTACCAGCTCACAAGCATGGCTCGGGAGGCGGATGCAGGAGAGAAGGTGGGGATGGCCAAACAATAAAACAGAAAAAGCACGTCGACAAAGTTTCCATGAGGACACTTCAGTATTTGTGAAGATGCAGATATAAACATGAAGTGTTTTACTATCAGAAGATAAAACCCGTCTTCTTTAGTTCGAGAGGAAAAGGCGCTCACGTAGCTGGCAGATGCGAGACAGGGGGCTCTAGAAGCCCAAGGAGTGGACATGGAAAACGCAGTCCTCACCTCGAACCCATCGCGCCTTTCTGTCGGGCTGAGTCTGGTCAGGACGAGATGTGGGTGAAGTCACAGAGAAGGGAGGGAGGGACACAGGCCTGTGACCATCCTGCCATGGGGGCTGCAGCCCCCCAGTCTCCTGAGACACGGGGGGAGCCTTCAGCCACAGCTTGGGAGCTAAGCCAGAACATTGGAGAGAATCTCCGAGAATAGGAAAGACCCTTAGAAGTCACCGGGGTCAAAGGCGACAAACTAGGAGCCCAGAGGCCAAATCCAGTCCCTAGCCAGATTGTGTTTGACTTGCACATTGATGTCTAAAATATTCAGATTGGAAGATTGTACACACGCTCACACACGCACACTCCAAATTTATTATCTCCAGCTTATGGCGAAAAAAAAATCAGATTATCTGGTTACGCCAGGCCCACATTCCTGCATGCTGGCTGGAGCTAGGAGGGGGCACCCCCTTTAGATGGGCCACGTGTGCTTCGGTTTGCTAGTCTCCACCGCTCGCGAACGCTGCACCAGCTCCCTTCACCGCTTACACGTACGGACGACCCCAAAGTCACGTTTGCAGTGGGACTCCGCACCTGCACCAGCTCCCTACCCACCCACTCTGACTGACCAGGTGAAAGTCCCACTCTGTGGGCTCAGACACGAGACGGACAAGTCTGCACCCTGGCTCCGCCCGCAGCATCAGCGATGCCCGGGCACTGCGTCCACGCGTCTAAGTTGGAACCATGTTGTCTCAGAATTTCCGTCCGGCTCTGAGCTAGCGCTGGCCAAAACGGACCTTACGTGTGGGACCTGGAAGGGGGAAGTGAAGCAGCTGTCGTATCTTCTATGCCCCGAAGGCCAGCGCAGGGTGCAGGGCCCGTGGCAATCTACCCAGGCTGTCGCTGATCTTCTGGCTCACTCGTTGGCAGGGCAGCACCTGGCTTCTCCGGATCTCCCTCCGAGGCTCCCAGGCCTGGCTCGGGTGTGTGTGTGTGCGGCTTGGCACAGGGACTGGCACAGAGGAGGAGCTCAAAACGTATCTGTTGAATGAACGGAAGAATCTCTGGATTCCGACTCGAGCTGCATGGCCAGCTTCTCCGTTTACAGTCGAAAGACACACCTGGAGCCACCAGCGTTCGGTCTGCCGGGCAGGGGGCTGCCTCGGCTCGTTCCAGTCACACCCTTTCCCGTGCATCTCCCCACAGTCTAGGAACATGCCCCTCTCTCCTTCCTGTAAGGCCAGCTCCCTCTTCCCGCAGGAAGTGATCCCCGGCTGTGACCCCACGTGCACACCCCTGTGCGCTCTCTTCCCCAACGAGCACTTGCGGGCCTGGAGGTCAGGACAGGACGTCTGCAAGGACAGGCTTGGAGTCTCAGCCTTGCTTCCCACCTCCAACTCAATGGGCGCCCACGCTGCCCCCCGTGTCACCACGAGCCCAGGGGAGGTGTTCTCCGAAATGCGTCAGGTCTGTCTGACCAGCCGTGGGGTGCTTCTTCCCCTTGATCCCGGGATTCATCTGAGATGCAGTTCAGGCTGGTGGGGCCTGAGGGAGAGTGGGTGGGGGCTCTCATGGGAAATGGCCTCACTGACCAAACAAGACGTACGAGAAGAGAGAGTCCCTCTCAAGGGCCAGATATTGTCCCATTTGGAGGGGACCCAGGAGCTGTGGCTGCCACCCTCTGCACGTGCAAGCAGCCAGCCCGAGCGTGCAGACGGAGAGCAGGACCCTGGCAGTCTGCGGGGCCCCTGGTGCCTTTCACCTTCTGTGTCACTGGTCCCCACCTCTGGCTTGTGCGCGCACCGCTTCTAGTGGCCTGCACTTGTGACTTCCTTCAAGGCCTGCCTTGGGCTCCTGAAGTCACTTGCTTACAAAGGAAGAGAGCCCTCGTCCATTCTTGGGGAGGAGCTTGCTCTGTCTCACTGGACACGGCCAAAGAAGCCTGTGTCCCTGTAGTCACAGGCAATCATCTTAGAAAGACAGTGCTGAGCTGCTGCCTCCCATGATGAGAGCCCACCCCACCTGCAGACTCTAGCGTGGGCAGCCAGCAGTGCTCTGTTATCTAAGGGTCATGCTCTTGTTAGTGCGACTGCTACACACACACAGTGGGCATGCGCACTCAGGTATGTGCACACAACTGCAAGATCCATTTTCAGAAGCCCGCCAGCTTTCTGACACACCAGCCAAACTAATTTGAAGTGAAGTGGCCCAGCTACTGGGGAAATCACAGAATTAGCATATGACCCAGCCACTCCCCCAGGGTGTATACCCAAAAGAATGGAGAGCAGAGATGCCGACCGCTGTTTGGGCAGTGATGTTCACAGCAGCATCGTGCACCATGGCCGAAAGGTTGAAGCAACCCAAACACCCACCGACGGATGGATGAACGAAACGCGGTCCATCCACACAGTAGCTCTAAGAAGGAAGGGGATTCTGACGCCTGCGACGACGTGAGTGAATCCTGAACACTTTGTGCTGAGTGAAAAAAAGCCAGTCACGAAAGGACAAATATTGTCTGATTCTGCTTCTACGAGGTCCCTATCATAGGTAAAATCATAGAGATGGAAAACAGAATGGTTGCTTCCAGGGGCGGGGGTGGGGGGGGCAGGGACAGGGGACAGTGTTTACTGGGGACGGTGTTTCAGTTTGGAAGGAAGACAATGCGCTGACTGTGGATGGCTACACAGCAGCGTGAATAGCCTTAATCCTGTTGAATGGTACACTTTAAAATGGTGAAAATGGTAAATTTTGTTATGTATATTTTTACCACAATAAAAAAAAAAGATTTGAAAACATAAGAGGGGAAAAAAATCCCCTTGACAATACCAACAACACACAGGGCACCTTGGAATAAACTCGACCGGAAACCCACAAGACTCTGGAGAAAGCTATAAAACTCTAAGAGCAGAAGAAAACAACCCGAATAGTAAAGATGTGCCGTGTCCATGGAGGAGAGAACCAAAGGGGTAGACAGGGAAAATCCCCCCAGGTTTTTCTATATGATAAGGCAATTCCAACCGAGCCCCCGACCGCACTTGTCATTGAGCTCCATAAGTGGGCTCTAAAACCCCCACGAACAACTGTAACGTAAGAAAATCAGATGCTCGGAAAAGCGCACGACTTAGCCGGTTCGGCTCCATGAAGTTTTACAAGGTGAACACACCCGGGTCTCCAAGACACAGATCGAAGAACAGAATCTCCCCCCGGAAGCCCCGCTGTGCCCCACTGTAGTCACGAACACCTTTCAGGGTACACCACCCTGCTCGCCTCTACCTTACTCAACTCGTTTTGCCTGTTTGTTAGTTTTCTATACATGGAATCACAACCTATGTAGTTATTTTGTGTCTGGCTTCTTTCAAGCAACGTCGCGACTGTGCAATTCGTCCACACTGCTGCCTGAGTCGTCGACTGTGCTTCCCGCTGCCGTGTAGAATCCCAGTGTCCGGCCCTCTCAGCATACGGTTACCCATTCCGCTGTCACAGGCATCGGGGAGGTTCCGGCTTGGCGACATGACAAGTGACATTCTGGTACTCGTCCTTTGATCCACATTTATGCACAAACTTGCGGGGCATATTCCATTCCTAAGAGCGGAACTACAAGGTCATCGAGAAAAAAATTTTAAAAGAACAGAGGATGTTTGTGTGGGATGGTTATGGGCGGTCTTGCCCTACTAGAGATCAAAATAAATTATAAAGCTACAGTAATTAAAAGGCACGCATACGAACACATTCCCAAACCTACACACGCACAGAGCACACCCAGCCATGCACGTGGTCCTCGTGTGCGCGCGCGCGCACACACACACACACACACACACACACATCCACACTCAGGCAACACACTCCACCAGTCAGCACAGACAACTCACGGCCAGACTTCCCAGACCAGATAACTGAGTGTCGCGGTCCCTTTCAAGTGGTATCAGAGCGCAGGCCTCCGAGCATCCCGGAGACGGCCGGCACAGAAGGGGAAGAAGAGCGAGAGCCCCCCACACACCCGCCCACCGGCTTTAAAGGGAGAACAAAGTGAGCAGGATCAGAGGGTGCGAGGTGATGGCAGCGATGCTGGAGCCATTTATCACCGCCAGATGTGTGAAGGGTCAGGCCTGGAGGACCAGCAGGGATGCCGGGACCCCAGACGCAGCGAGGAGTAACCTGTCCAGTCGGCGAGGGACCGAGGAGGGGCTGCCAGGACCCTCTTCTTAACAAAACGACACTGTGCTCTCCTTTTCGTCCGGGCCAGAAGGGGCTAGGGGCCAAGGCAGAGGCAGCGACAGCTTAATAAAGGGCTGTCAGTCAAAGCTCTAAAAATACCCTCCTGCTGCCAACAGGCTCACTCCTGCACCGGCCCATGGGCTGACTGCCGCCTGAATGGTCCCTTGGTGACACACAAGGACAAATGTTTGCCCAGAAGCCTGGTGTCAGGCAGCACACATGGTCCCACTGTGGCGTCTGCCTCCTACCCCACCCCGACCGCTCAGGACCCTCTAAGGGGCACACCCTGGGCCAGGAAGGGGTCCTGAGGGTCCCGGGGGTGAGGGCACGCCTCCACCCTGGACTTCTCCATCCTCGGGGAGAGCACAGGCACCAGACACGTCTCCTTGCAGGTGGCTTCTGACCCCAGAGAGAGCCAAGTTTCATAGGGGACCTTGAAGACAGTCAGATGGGGGAGGCATCGCAAGCTTTAGCAACCTCCTGGGCTTGGACCAAGAGCCATCTCTGCTTCTGCTAAGATCCCAGTTTGCTGGCGAGGACCAACACCTATCCTTGGGGAGAGCCCACTCTGCTGGGGGAGGCACGGCCACCACCCCGGAAACCCTTCTGGTCTGACTGAGACCGTTCAGCTCTCGCCTGGAGGAGCTGATAAGGGAGGTACAGCTTCCCAAAGACAGGTTCCCACACAGTGACAAGAGCAGACTTTTAGCCAAAACGTCCTTGATAGTCCAGTGCTCCTCGGACTTTAATGTGCTGGGGATCTTTTAAAATACAGATTCCGTCTGCAGGCCTGGGAAGGGCCTGAGAGTGTATGACCAGCGCTGTCCCCTGCGACGCCAGGGTCGCTGGTGCCTGGGTAGCAAGATGAGATGTATGGAAGGTGAAGATAACCAAACTCTGTTGGCTGCTCTGCTGCCGGAGCGAGCCCAGAGCCGGGGCCACCTGAGAGGGTTCGCTGGCGGAAGTGGAGTAGAATCTGAGGGGCAGAGAGAGCACTCTGGAGCCAATTGCCAGCCACACACCTGGCACATAGTAGGTGCCCAAGACGCTGCAGCCACGCAGAGCCGAAAGGGGGCTTGCCCCTAAAGGCAAGGCTGCAGAGAGGCCCTGGAGGCAGGGGCGGGGGGAGGGGGGTCCCCGGAGGCGTCCGGCAAGGCCTCCACCTTTCTGGGCCTGTTTCCTCACTGTAAAATGGGAGCGCTGCATCGCCTGGCTGTAGATGTAGGAAAGGGTCAGGAGGTCGATCGTACGCACGAGAGCTGCGGAGCGCGACGCCTGGCACCCAGTGGGCGCTCGATAAAGCGCTCTCCGGGGTTGGGGCGGGGGCGGCAGTCCGAGGGGGCACCCCACCGGCGGCCTGGGACCCGGGACCGGCTGAGAGCAGGATGCCAGCGCGCCGCCCGCTCCCCATCCCGAGGCCTCCTCTGAGCCTGCGCTGCGCTTTGAAGTCCCAGATGGGCCGGGAGGAAAGAGGATCCCCGCGCCCAGCCCCCAGCCAGCACCTGGATAAACACGCGCCGCCAGCCCCGCCGCCAGCCCCGGACCGACGGCCTGGCGGCAGGGACGGCCAGGCGGCCGGAGCGCCCGGCAGCGGCTCACTTCAAAGCGCCCGCGGCCGCCGGCGGGAGGGGCCCTGCTCAGGCCCGGCTGCCGCCACCCCGCCATCTGCTCCGCGTTAGAGCGCGCCCCAGTGGGGGCTGGGGTGGCGCGGATTGAATGGCACTGTCACAGCCTGTCCGCGCTGTGAGCGTGGCAGTCCTCCGCCCCAGCTAATTCCATTCCATCACCACTTCATTAATTCAATCGTTAATTCAGCAAGTAGTTATTGAGTGCCCGCTGCGTGCCGAGCACTGTGCCTGGCAAGGGAGACAGTTTTTTCCGTCCTTCGTTTGCTTGACAAATATTTATTGAACTCCTACTATACACGAAAGGCCAATGGTTGCATTCATTCATTCATTCATTCATTCATCCATCCAATAATCAATGTTCGAGCATCCACGATGTGCTGCCTTGATTCCCAGCTCTGTCTCCCTCCGGCCCCAGTCCCAGCCGCATCCGGGCCACTCGCCACTCACAGCTCCTGCCTGCTGGAGCTCTCGCTCACCTCTCTCCCCTCCATGCTTTAGCGCCGGTGCCCTCTGCCTGGAATGCCCTCTCCCGCCCTGGACAAACTCCTCCTCATCCTACAAGAGCCCACCTCAAAAGCTGCCTCCTTTGTGAAGCCCTCCCCACCTCCGGCCGTCCTCATCCTAAGCCCACAGGTACTTCCCTCCCACTAGAGAACACGGGGCCTTGAATGACAGCGATGTACTTCCTTGCCTGGTCTGTGTGACCCCCGCAGACTGACAGCTCCAACCTGGGCCCTACCGGTCACCGGCCGTGTGGCTCTGCGACCTCTCTGTGCCTCGGTATTCTCATCCAGAGTGGACGAAGGACAAGATCCCCCTCGCAGGGTGGTGGGAAATAGGCGGAACAAACGCAAGGCCAGGTTCATGCCCCCTCCTCCAGGAAGCCCTCCTGGCCTCCTGAGAACAGGCTTCCTGTCCCTCTGCTGAGTTCTTGCCAGTCTGACTCAGCCCGTCGGCTACTGGCATCCAGTTGCTCCTGGCTGCTTGGGGGTGCTCCGGAGTGCAGGGAGCTGGCCCTGCGTCTCTCAGCACCTGGCACATTGCTCAGCACGTTGCACACCCTGGATCCAGCAGATGAGGGTCTCTCTCAGGCCCTTGCTCTGCCCGGTGGGGAGCCTCGACCGGGTAGGCCACTCAGGCACTGGGCTATAGCCCCCAAGTGTGCCAGGAGGAAGCCGAGAACAGGAGAGCCACCCTAGAGAGGAGAAATGTGGGCACAGCCGCCCACCCGTGCCACCCTGCAGGCCACCGAGAGCCCAGAACCTGAGGATAGCCAGGCCTTTGGCTGTGACAGCCACTGAGGACGCCTCAGGTCCCCCCAGAGCTGTGAAGAGGCAGCCCGGGGACTGATGCCTATCCGAGAGGCCAGCAGGCCGGAGTGGCCAAGGTTGTCAGGGAATCAAAGGGGCTGGTTACCCGGAGACACTGGCGGACAGACAGACGGACAGAAAAGCCCTGACCTTCGGGGTCCTCCTTGGGCTGTCAGGTCCTCTCACCCTTCCTGCCAGCTCACAGTCTCTGTCCCCAATGTGGCCTCTGTGCCTCTCTCAGCCCACTGGTCACCTGTGGAGCAGTGGGAAGGAATTCAGAAGATGAGGTACCTGGAAATGTCCCAAGCACAGGGCCTGCAGACGAAGTGGGCTGTGGGTGGTCATGGGGCGGGGCAGGGGCACGATATTTGTCTTTAAGCCATAGACTTGTGACAAAAGACCCGGGTTCAGGCCCTGCCTCAGCCACTCGCTAGCAGGAGTCCCCTAAGAAGATCGGTGAGGGGATAGGGAAGGTGCCCCCAGCTGTCCCTCAGAGCAGAGCGCATGGCTTCCCACCACGCCCCCAAGCACGCGCGGTACATTCTCGTCCCCGGGGCAAAGCCGCATTCTGGTGAGTTGGTTCCCACGTCGGATGAAGCCGAGCTTCGTGCCGAGCCTTCTCCTGCCAGTGAGCTCTCGGTGGGTGCAGCCGTCTCAGGTCAGCATCCCCAAGAGAGGCCCCTGAGGAGGGATCGGAAGCATGTGACGTGCTCCCAGGGGAGATGGGGAGGGGAGGAGCGAGGGAGTTGGGGGAACAGGGTGGGGCAGGGCAGGACCAAGTAAGGCGTGACCTCAGGCAAAGCCCCCACAGAGGGCAGCGTCAACTAGACCCCACAGGGGGCTCTGTGGGCGCAAAGGAGCTTTGATACCCCTGTGCTCGTGGGGTGCGTTAACTTCCAGGCAGCTCAGACTCTCTGCAGTGTAGACAAGGAGAGCTGCACTCCCCCCAGGAGTCCCTCGAAGAAGAGTCAGGTGCGGGTCCTCGACAGCACCGATAAGCGAGGCTCAGAAATGACGAGGGACCCACAGGATGGCCGGCGTGAAGCGCTCCCCTATCACTCAGCGCAGACCCATAATGTCTGACACACGCAGGGCTGGCGGTCAGGGCACCTGCCGTCTATTGAGCAGGGGGCCTTGGCACCCGTGGCCTGAGGGGATGGCTCATGAAGTTATGATCTGACCGAGTTACTGAAAGAGGGTCAGGACAAGCCAGGGCTTGAGAGTCCGAGAGCACCCCCAAATCTGGCAGCGCCGTTCACCGGCGGTGTGCGCTCGGGCGAGTTATTCCACCTCCCTGAGCCTCAGCAATAGAACGGGGATCGTTATAAGAATTATTGAGCACGTGCGATGAGCCACACACGGAGCTGATGGTGGACTGCTGGGCGTCCTGGGTCCCTGCACGTCGCCTCTCCCAGGTGGTGGGGCCTGACCAACCTCGCCAAACGGCCTCTTGTCTCGAATTCCGTCCACATCACCAATGGGGAAAAAAAACTACTTTTATGAACTCTCATGCTAATAAGCAAACTCTCGATGTCGATTCTGATCATATTTGAAGGTGCAGATTTCTAGTGAGGACCCTTCATCTGTTTGTTAACCATCGCTGGCATAGGTTGCACACTGCACAACTCTGCGAGGTACCATGATTAAACCTCAGTACGAACGGCACCGTGGCTCCCCCTGAACCTGGCAGTGGTCCGCCTGCTCCCCGCCACCCTGAGCCCAGTGGTGTAGACGCCAATTTAGGTCGTTCTGATGCTAACCTCCACCTCCAGAACGTGGAGATATCTTGTGAACACACATTCATCACATGATTCACAGTGAAGCGTTTCGAAGGTAATCATACAGGCAACAAAGCAAGCACTTAGCCCCGTGCCTGGCACATGCCAAACTCAGTGATCAGCACTGTTATTTTGGTTTTGCCTCCAGCATTTTTCTGCCCAAGCACCAGCTTTGGAGATTTTATAAGCTAAGGATCCTCCCTGGCCCCCAGCTCCCACCCACCGTGCCTCTGCTCCCATAGAGACTGCCCGCCCCCCAATACCAGTCACTTGCCCTGGGGAGAGAAAGGGTTGGATCACAATGTCCCTTCTCTCAGGGTTCAAAGCCACCGCTAGTCCCCACGTGGCCAGCTGGATTTGTTTCTTATCTTTAATTTTTTTTTGATCGAGCAGACGCCCTCTGGTTACTTTCACTACATCTTACAGCATCTTTGGAGCGGGCTCGGAGCGGGCAACAAAAGCATTCTTTTTGGAGCGGCGGGGGGCCAGGGCAGAGCCACTTCAAAGGGAATGCAAAGCGGCAACAATGTCCCTGTCATTGTCCTCCCCTGTGTATCTGGCCCCCATTGTCCCGAGGCCGCCCTGAAAAGAAAGTCACAAAGGCCACCGTTCAAAGTGGGCACCACATGCTCCATCAGAAGGCCAGCCTTTGCTTCTGCTCTGTTCCCTTCATCCCCACACACACAGGTTTCCAGCCAGGGGAGGGGAGCCGGCCTTGAAGTGGGCTTTTTCTCTCTCTCTCTCTCTCTCTCTCTCTCTCTCTCTCTCTCTCTCTCTCTCTCTCTCTTCTGTGTGTGTGTCGAGCTTCAAGACAGCATCTTGTGTGTGTGTGTGTGTGTGTGTGTGTGTGTGTGTGTGTGTGAGTCTCCTCCTAACCCAAACTCATGATTATATTTTCAAGTTGCCCCTAATTGGCAACCAGCCCCTCCTACTTCCTCTATACAATGAGGAAGATTCATCCCAGGCTGCAGGTGGGTACAGACTTTCTTGTGGGGTGGAAGCCTGGGTAGAACTGTTTTCCCCTCTGGATGGGTGAGGGAAAGGGGCAAATGCCACTCTTGACACCCAGGAGTCTGAGACCTGCTAAGCTAAATGAAAATTTAGACATCGATTATCCAACCTTGATTTTCCAGAGGAAGAAACTGAGATCCAGAGATGGGAAGCAATTTCTCTACTATGACTCTCATTTGAGGCAGAAGGAAATTGTGGCTCAGAGAGGTTAAGTAACCTGCCCAGAGTCATACAGCTGGTTAGTAGCAGAGCTGGGATTTGAACCCAGCTTTGCCAGACTCAGTGGGACATTAAACGGCACTCGTCCTGTGGTCTTGAGTTTGTTTCATAGACGTAATATGTGCAGAGTCTCAGGGAGGTGGCTGGGATCAGGTCCTTTGGGGGATGACAGAGAATGGGTGTGGGATCAAGTCAGTGGGTCTGGGTTGGGGGACTTAGTGATGTCCTCACACAGAGCTCAGAAGGCCCAGGGGAGGGGAGCGAGCAGTGTATACCCCACCCCCCAGAAGGTTCGGGGACCACAGGAAAGGTAGGAGATGCTGGCCATGTGACAATTGTGGAGTCCCTAGAGTCAGCCAGAACCTGAGTTCAGATGTCAGCTCTACTGCCTGAGCAGTGTGACCTTGGGCATCTACCTGCAAGAGGGGACCGTGGTATCCTCCTTACAGGAAAATGGCCTCGGGCTGTGCCCAGCCCACAGTAGATGCCCAAGAAGTGGTACAGCTGTCATTGTTTTGTAAAAGTCAAGAACAGGACAGGGGAGTGAGAGATCTATTTAAGGCCTGAGTATCAGCCCTGGGGGGCCAGGGGGCAGTTAGGGGGCTACTGGGTGGAGGGCAAGACTCAGAGGCTGGGAGCACAGGAGCAGGGGGAGGCAGGCAGTAGATAACGAATGACAGCAAAGCAGGGCCCGAGCAGACCTGGCCTCGAACCTGGCTTTAGGGACTATTCCAGCAAGAACCCAGCCCCACAAGAGAGATGCGTCAGGGTTAAGAGGAGGTCCGCCTCGCTGCCAAGGGCTCTAGGCCAGCCTCACGGGGCCTGGATGCTAGGCCTAGCTCCGCCCATGGCTTGCCCCTCCCTGAGGGTCAGCTCCCCCTGTGAAATGAAGGGGATGAGCTAGTTTAATTTGCGGGGCACGGTGCGGGGGATTTGCTCCTGTGTTCCAAAGACGTGGGGACAAGAGTAAGGGAGAGCCTGGCCTGGGAACAGGGCTCCGGACCTCTATCCGCAGCCACAACTAGCACAGCCCCTCTAAGCCGGCACAGACTGAACCTCGCCTAAGGCTGTCTCGGAACACAAGTAAGGTGGCTTTGAAAAACCAAGCTTGAAAAACTGTCACGGACTTGACTGAGCATCAGCTGAGCGTCAGACTCGGATGAAGATGAATGAGAGCGAGCTCCTGCCCTCAAGCAGCTTAGAGTCTGGTGGGCTGACAAACACAGAGGAGCACTGGCAAGAAAATGGGGCAACAGAGCTTTATCCAGGGCTGAGAAAAACTGGGAGCGGAGACCCAAGCTTCGGAGAGTCTCAGAGCATAATGAGCTGATATCACTCTCTCTCCCCCTCAAACACACACACACACACAGAGCCTAACAGAATCTCTAAGATGCCATCAGCCCCAGAACTCACATCCATCCACCTGCTTGTGGTGGGAACCCGCAGAATGGGCTGCTTCCTCGTACAGAAATGGAAAAGTCCATACTTGGCACAAACCGAGGTCATTTCCCTGGAACTCTGACCAAGTTCTCCAGGCCGAAAATAAAACCAATAAGAAAATATTAAACCCGGTTGATATTCATTGAGCTCTTACGAGAGACTTTCTATCTAGTCACCGTTTCGCCCTCACATCAACCCTGCGAGACGCGGACAGGTGTTCCAGCCACGGTACAGATAAGGACCCAGATGAAAATCGCTGTCCCCGGCCTGGAGGAGTGACAGAGGCTGCAGTACCACCCAGACGGCCTTGCTCACAGGCCGAGCTCCTCACCACTGCCCGTCCTGCCATCTGGGCAAGGACAGCCACCTATGGGTGACAGGACACTGCTCGTTAATTTCTTAAGAGGTACGCAGGAAGAAATGGGGCCTCCCCATGGACTTCTCGTACCTTCGCTCCCTGGCAATGCCGCCCCAGCGTTAAGGCGCACGGGCTCTGCTTAATCTCATTCCCCAAGACAAATCAGCCTAATGAAATCTCCTCTCTCCATAAATTAAAGCTCGGAGGAAACAGCTGAGTGTAAACAGAGTCACAGAGTCGTAGAGTTGCCTGTTTAGACACCATTGACTTTCAAATCAGCTTGCTCCTGCAGCCCGCCTGGCAGAAATAGAGTCAAAATGCAAATGTAGCATAAACGACTCTATAATAAATGCTCATTCAACATTTATTCTTTCTCAAATTGTCTCTTAAAGCCCTTTCATGCTAATGTCTAGAAGATGTGACATTAGAAAAATTGCTTTGACATGCTAAGGGGCTCCAAGATTAACAAAAAAAGAAAGGACAAGATAAAGCTTTCGGAAGACCTATTTCAGAGGAATTATCCCTGCCTTTGAAAGTGTTCCAAGGTTGCTGCACATTTCGGCTTGTTGGCATACATGTAAATGAAGTGCTACAAAAGTCCTCGGCTCAATTCCACTTGAATAAAAGCTCCCAGCCGCTGGCACGGTGACAGAGAGAGAGGCCAGACTTCAGGATGAACAGCTAGTGTGGGGGGGGGAGGGGGCAGGCTCCAGCCCAAGCCATGGAGAAGAATGTCAGGGTCCAGCACGGTTGGTGTGGCTAGCCCCTGACCGCCACGTTAAAGAGGCAACATCTGCACCTTTTATCAAATGCGTTTAGTTACCCGACCGTCCTTGCCTCTCCTCTGTGCGTGAGCTTGAGCAAGGTGTCTGACTTCCCTGGGCCTTTTACACGGAGATAACGGGAGAGGCCACTTACAGAGGAGTCAGTGACACAGCTCGAGGAGAGTGCTTAGCGGAGTGTCTGACACTTAGTTAGGGCTCGAGAAATTGCCTGTGGTCGATGTCGCTATTAGAACGTTTTCTTGAA
>NW_006433950.1:2654231-2659563 GCF_000325575.1 Pteropus alecto | reverse complement strand
GGCGCGAGAAAGAGGCAGGAGAAAAATAGAGATGTCCCAGATGAAGTCACCAGGACCCAGAGCGTCTCAGTGATGGCTGGTCCAGGGTCCCCCGGCTACATAGATCGATGGGATCAGGACCGAGCCTGCTTCGTGACCCATCTCGCTGCCCCTCTCCAAGCCCGGCTTGGGCTCTTACTTCCCGAGTGACCCTCACACTTGCCACACTTCATCTCGTAAAGCTGAGTCACAGTGTCATCGATACGGTTCCATCAAAAGGTCAGATTTTGAATCAAGGGCTCATGCGACATTCCAGGACACCACGTTTCACAGCAAACTGGATGTGCAGGACATCGTTCTTAACCACTAGAGTGCCTTAGAGCTTCCTAGAGAGGAGAGAAGGGACATTCACTGAGCATCGGCTGCGGGCTGAGTTATGTCCCCAAAATGCATGCGTTGAGGTCTTAACTCCTAGCACTTCAAAACGTGACTGTATTTGGAGATGAGGTCTTTAAAGAGGTGAGAGAGTAAAACTGAGATTATCAGGGTGGGCTCGGAGCCAATATAACAATGTTCCTAGAAGAGGAGGAAGTTTGAACGCAGACGCACGCCGAGGGAAAGCCTGTGAAGACGCAGGGAAAGGCAGCTATGCGCAAGCCAGGGAGAGACGCCCGAGAAAGAACCAACACCTTGACTTCAGAATTCCAGCCTCCAGAATTGTGAGAGAATAAATTTCTGTTGTTTAAGCCTGTGGTCCTATCAACCCAGGCAAACTAATAATAGCATCTTCTACATCTTTTTTTTTTAAACGCCCACAGCATCTGATATTCCAAGGTGGTCTCCCATCCAAGTACGAACCAGGCCTGACCCTGCTGAGCTTCCAAGATCAGACGGGATCGGGCACATTCAGGGTGGCATGGCCGTAGACAATAATAGTCTCTTCTTAACAGGTGGGTGACAGCCCATTGATATTAATATTGTCTCATTTCGAATAAGTCCCCATTAGTCAGGGTGGACAAATGGCTCTAATCATCCTAAACGTTTAGTGGTTGACCGTAATAGAAGTCAATTTCCTGCTCCCACAGCAGCCCAACGGGAGCACAGTGGATGGGGCTCTGCGGCAGCGCTGGTGTGACAGGGGCCAGGCTTCTTCCATCGTTACTGACGGGTGGAGAAAGACATTGAGGGATCACACCTGGGCAGGTTGTACGGGGGAAGCCCGGAGCTGGGGGCATCCCTTCTGCCCACGTGCCCCTGCCGGAACCCATTCCCACAGCCACTCCTGCCCCAAGGAGGCAGGGAAGTGTGGATCGGCCGAGATCCCAGGAGGAAAAAGGGAACCATTTAGAAGCAGCAAGCCTCTGCTACAGGAAGACAGATCCAGAGAGGTTAAGTGACCTGTCGCAAGTTAGCTGTGGAGCGAGACCCACGACCTGTTCACTGGAGACCTGCTCATCACCACCGTCATCTTCCCGTCATCGGCACAGATGACAGGCGGTTATTGAGCACCTACTATGTGTCAGATGCTGGTTAAGACAGAGTGGGAGCTGCACATGGCCAAGCTCGCAGGGGCCTCTGGGGAGCTAGAACTGGAGGTGCCCCCTGAAGCAGGAGGGCTTGGGCTGATCCGTGCGGGAGGGGGAGCTGGGCGGCTGAGGAATAAGGCAGGGCATTCCAGAGCGGGGAGGTGAGCGCAGAAAGCCCAGGGCCAGCTCCAAAGAGGGTCTGTGGGGTGAGAGCGAGGCTGGCAAGGTGGGAGACCCCAGGTGGGCGAGGCCGTGAAGGTCGGGGCTGCGGCGTGCGGGGCAGAGGGGAGGTTTGGGGCGGGAAGGCAGTAGATAGTGTTGCTGCCCTCCTCACAGCCTCCGAGTCGTCCCCGCCGCCGGCATCCGAATTGTCGTGGCGGTTGTCATTAATGTAGAGTCTCACACACCCACTCTGCCACAGGCTAGCCTGCTGGGCCTCACTCAGAGGGGGGTCGGTGCTTGGGAGGTGGGGACACTCCAAGCGCAAGTCTCCATGGCTCCCCAGCTGCCCTCAGGGGTACGTGGCTGAGATCGTCCCTCCCCCGCTTACTACCCGGCTCCTTTGCCGGTGTTTCCTGGGCTTGTCTTCCACGGAAATTACTAGAAACCGGACTTATGCAGTATCGCGTGACGCTGCCATAATCACCACAGAAACTGCCAGCAGGTGTCCAGCCGGTGACAACCCACCGAACTCATCCCTCGTCACAGAAGCCCAATGTGGCTGCGGATGTGAGGGCGGGGGCGGTGAGTCCAGTCTCTATCAGAGGGGACCGGTACTTTCTCAGCCCCCGCCGGCTCACATCCTCAGAGCTACCCCGTCGCTCTCCCAGAGAATGTCACCGTGACTGAGCCAGGTGCCTACCAGGTCTCTCCAGCCTGGCATCCCACTCGACCTAAGTTACATCCATCCAGTAGCGTCTAGAGGCCCCAAGGTCCAAAAGTCAAATGTGTCCACAGCCTTCTTCTCTCCGCCCACCCTGAACTCCCACGGAGCGTTTTGAGGCTCTACCACGAGATTCCCCAACGCTCAACTACACGCCAGCACACAAGCCACCAGCCAAAGGTCCCACGCAGGACACACCGCCCAGGCCAACCCCGCAAGGCCCCCTGGGCTTTTGTCACCCTGACCCTCAGCCTCCTTGTGCTGGCCATACCTGAGACAGTAGCTTGTTGCCTCTTCCCGCACGGGGCCAGCCCTCCTCTGGGCTTTGGGGTGGGTGGTGACAGAGGAGGAAGACAGAGGCTCCCTCTTGGGACAATTAGATATGGGCTGGGGTTGGGGGGTCGTAAGCAAGTATAGCTTCAGGGGATGCCCCCTCTCCTCTGTATAAGTAGTGTGACAGTCAAAAACCACATCAGAACTGTCAAAAGCACTCGGATTCAGCTAGTTAACTGTGAAACCCAAGTCACAGTTCTGTTTTATGGTGTGAAGATTGCAAGTGATTTATCATGAGGAGAAATCACATTCTTTTAATTTAAAAAAAGCTATGAGCCCGAGAGAGATTGGCTAGATTCGCTAGTGTCCCAGGACTGGGCACTCTGGCCTGGAAACCATGGGTGAGGGACTCGTGTGGGCGAAGGTCAGCCCCCGCCCCATAATTCGTTTGGTTCTGCCGCATCCTCTCTCTTGAGCGGGCTCCCCAGAAGCAGACGCTGAGGCAAGGATTCAAAACAGAGAGTTCTTTTGGGAGATGATGCGAGGAAGCACCCGCGGGGGGCTGGGGGTGGGAGGCGGAGGAGGGAGGACGCCCACCCATGAGCAGGCGATGCTGTGGGTGGCAGGGCTCGCTCTGCCGCGGACAGCAGAGAGCACGCCTCAGGGACCCTGTCGGTCACCGGCCGAAGTCTGATCCGGGGAGGGGGGCCCCCCTGGACTTTCACTACACAAGGCCCCGCAGCTAGAGGAAGCATCTGGAAAGAGCCCCAGATGTTGCAGTCAGAAGCCACAAGGTCTGCTGGACGGGAGCAGGGTAGAGGGTTTAGAGCACACTGTCCCACCTACTATGGGTGGGGGAAGGACAGGGCTTCCGTGCTCCCTACGGGCTCACCCAGCTCTGTGACCGCTGCCAGCATCCCCTAAAATAAAGGCCCAGGAGAACGTTGTGCGGGCGGCAGCTTCGCCACACTCCTGAGGTCCTCGCAAGGTGGAGGGAGGGGCCCCTTCGCCTTCCCATCCACTCAGAACCAGGACTGAGGCCCAGCCTCGCCCACCTTGGGGTGCTGAAGTAGGCCCTTCTCCAAGCCATCGTCTGGCCGCTTGAAAAGAAGGAAGCTCACGGCCCCCTCTCAGCAACGTGGGCTCCTCAACAGCATGAGCGGGGCCCACCCCCAGTCAGCGCGGGGGAGGGGGCGGGCGGAAGGGACACCCTGCCTGTCCTACCGAAGGCCCTGGAGGACGTCCCGTGGCACGTCTCGTTTCTCTCTGCTTTGATGACTGAGACTGCATCAGAGGAGACGGGACCTCTGGCTTCCTGTGACGTCCCACGGCCAGCTTCCAGAACAGGGCAGGACGGGGAGAGGACACCTGCTCTTATGATCGTGAGTCAGAAGGAGCGGGGCGCTCTATGTCAGGGAGGCTACGGAGAACAGACTTTCGGAATCGGAAGGCCAGCACATGCCTTTCAGACCTGGCTCCTGAGAATCCTGATGTTCCTGACAGGAGGGAGCTGGCAGTGGAGGCCACGTCATGAGGGGAGGGCCGGGGAGAGAGACTTACATTCCCCAGCCACGCAGGCTGACGCCCAGCCAGGTGCACTGTCCAGGTGCCCACGGGGATATCGCACCACGCCCTACTCCACAAGTCGCCCCTCCTGGGACTTGCATGTTCCAACCCTTTGCCCACACTCTACGGGGTCATCTCCCTTTCCTGTGGGTGGTGTGGGTAGAAAGGTCTTTCCGTTACATGCATACGAAATCTTCTCCCAGTTTGGTCTGTGGTGCCCTTTGTCACAGGGGAGGCCACTCGCCCTGGCCCAGCTAACACCTCTGGTCCCTCAGCTCTCCCGTGGGGCTGCGTGAACTCGCGGGTTCCTTGCTGGGGGTCCCATCACTGCTCTGGGGGCCCGCAGCCAGGCTCCAGGTTCCTCCACGTGCTGCTGGAAATGGCAGCTGGAGCTGTCAGAGAACCATCCGTCAAAGCGAGTCCTTGCCGACAAACACGCCAGGAGCGTTTTCCAAATCCAAGACATGTGAGCTTCCACGATGCTCAGACAGATGTCCTTCTGTGGGATTCACCCAAACCTGTGACTCAACAAGGCCTCTGTCGACAGGAGGCCAGGAAGGCCTCTTCTAGGAAAATCAATCCATTGCTGGTGTCTGCCAAGCACCCAGGGGCCAGGGGAACCACGACCTCACCCTGAGAAGCCTCAGTCTGACTGGGAGAGAGGAGATAACACAGGAGTTAAGGCCTTGGCCTCCGAATCGTTCTCACCATGTCGCCTTGGAATAATTCCTTCACCTCTAAGAGCCGCGGCCTTCTCATCTGTAAAATGGGATAACAATAGCTTTCGCCCCGCAGCGTCGTTCTAGGGGTGAAAAGACATAATACCTGTGGCGCGATGCGTAGCACACGGAAGTGTCTGTCGTGCAAACTTTTTCCTACTTCTGTTGAGATCTCAGGGACCCGCAAGAGGCCACCGGAAGTAATAAAAGTGAATTCTGCAGAGTTAGGCTTAGGGAAGGGCGGGGAGGGAGGGGACGCAGTGTGGTAGAAGTAGGCGCCTCCGGCAGGCCGAGAGGGTGTCCGTATTTATCCACTCCTGACCTAGAGGAGAAGCTGAACCCCGTGAGCCACGCTCAGCCTGCCTCTCTGCCGTTCCTGCAGGCGG
>NW_006433950.1:2652557-2654217 GCF_000325575.1 Pteropus alecto | reverse complement strand
GCTCCGGCCCCAAACTTGCACACGTAGTCATCGGAAAAAAATAAAAAAGAAACCCTGAAGTGGACAGGACTGTCCGCCTTCAAAGGCAACTTGGGGACCACACTCGTGACTCCAGTGTGCATTCGAGAGGCCTCATTCCTCACCCCAAGTGGCTCATCACAGAGTTTCTTCCAGCTGCGTAGAGCGTACTCCCGACGGTGAGGCCAAGCACATGCGACATTTCCCATCCCGTTTCGTTTCCAGCAACTGCCCCGCCACTTAGCCCTCTTGGGAATCATCTAGTCTTCATGTTTCAGTAGAAGAAACAAAGATTCAGAGAGGTTAAGTGACTGAGCGAAGGCCACACAGCAGGCTGGAGGCAGGGCCAGGCCTCCCGACTCTCCGCCCGGGACCCCGGCCACAGAACCCGTCACCTCCCCTACAGCTGGCCGGACACCTCCCGTCGGAGCTTTCACCCTCCAGGGCCCATACCCGATTCTGAGGCCGGGGCCTGCGCAGCGACCGTGAGCACCCGCCCATCCCACCGCCAACCCCACTCATGCATATTTTATGGGGCCAGTCTCCCTTCCTCGCAAACGGTGTCATTAATATGCTCCCCGACTGTGCGGGATAGCACCCCGCAAGAACAGGCTGCTTTCTGAATATTTTATCATCCCTCATTCCTTCTCCCCAAACCAATATATATTTACACAGTCTACCTCCTGCAGAAGAACTATATTGTTTTCTCTCAGTGCCCGAGAACTTAGATGCAGAATTATGCATAAGTAACAAAATATACGCTTTCCCATTGATGTTGAAAGCGAAAACCAATCATTTATCAAGCTGTGAGGGAAGCCAAGAGGAAGATTTGCATATGGTAAAAAAAGAAAACGAAGAAGAAGAAGAAATCAGACCTCCATCCCATGGAGGGAAAGAACGAGAGGAGGTTGGACAGACAAATCTCTTTTTTCTTGAGCAGGGAACCTCAGAGTTCCCCAGCCATCTTTCCTGCTTTGGGCAAATCTCAGCAGCGGGCAGAGCCCAGAGCTGTTTTGTCAGCAAGGTCAAAAATTTCCTACTTAGAGATCCGAGCTGGAGAGACCAAAGTTCTTCCAAAGTTGTGCAGTGCCATGTTTATCGTGAAATATTTATTACGAGGAGGATTTGAACATTGGTGTGGCCTTTTTGTTTCCTCGTGCACGGAAAGGCAGAGAGGGTGACCCCATTTCACAAATGAGGGGAGCCAGGCCGAGGGAGAGAGACACGCTGGCAAGTAGGTAACAGGGGAAAGGAGCAAAGGATGGATGGATGGAGGGACGGAGGGAGGGAGGGAGGAAGGAAGGAGGGAAAAAGGATAGAAGGAAGGAAGCTATTTAACAGTTGGTTCCAAAGTCCCTTTGCAAGAGAAAATTTCCTTTAGAAAATATGTCTTGCTGGAGCGCTCTGCCTGGGAGGATGGGGCCTGGACTCGCGCGTTTGGGAAATGATGAACCGAATCCCTCTGCGTGACGGTGTGGACGGGGTCAGGAGTGAGCCGAGAAAGGCGATGTGGCCAGCGTGGCGGGATCCCACACGGAAAGGTTTTGGGTGGGCAACCTCCACAGGGGCGCCGGCTAGGGGCTTCGCCAGGTAAGGTCGACTGATACTAATTTTAACTTCTCAGCTTCTGTAACGTAACCTT
>NW_006433950.1:2644543-2646004 GCF_000325575.1 Pteropus alecto | reverse complement strand
GGTCCACCGTGGGGCTGGCGTGGGGGTGAGAAAGGACACAGTGGGGAGGAGAGAGGTGAGGGACAGGAGAGCTCAGGGGAGCAGGGAGTCCGAACTAGAAGTGACTGGGAAAGTGTCGGCACCTAGGAATTCGCAGAAAGCTCGGGATCTGGCCGCCCGCCCCCAACCCCAAGATGTGGCCACGGGATCTGAGTCTATTGGATGAATGTCTTATAAACGAGGTACCCTCTTAACCGACATGTGGGTTACACGGAGGCAAAGAAGCAGAGTCTCTTCCCAAAGGAACTTTCAGGTTACGGTTTAAAAACAGAGAGGCGGGCACAAGGCCAGGTGGCATCGTGTACGTGAGCGGACGTGGCCAAAGACTCAGAGCTGGTACGTGGAGTGAGAATAGAAAGTCTCCACGCCTGCCATCACCCGCCTCTCTCCTTCCCCGGCTCGGAGTGAGCAGGCCTTCTGTCTCAGCGTCCCCTGTCCCGTCCAGGACCAGCCTCCGCCCCTGACGGCCTTTTGCATCTAAAGGGTGAATCCACGTGAACTCGGTCAGGACGCCTGCATTCCAAGGCCAGCTCTCCGACCAGTCTGCCTCTCAGAGAACCACGAGATTCCTGCCTCTGCCCACCTCGAAGTGACCCTGGCCTCTCTGACCTGCCGACCTCTCCCCCGTGGCCCTTGTCAGTCTGTGGTTTGCGTGACTGTTATAACTGCTTGCCAGAGCACCTGGCCAATGTCCCATCTCCCACAGAGCACTGAGCACGTGGATCTCAATCCTTCTTCCCGTTCTCTCTGCCAGCACTGGCCGGAGCAACGCACCGGGGCCCGCCCATTTTATCTCTGGGGCCCGTGGGGACAGACAGCGGCCACAGACCTACCACCAAGCGGATGAGTGGGAAATACTACACGCAGTTGTCCTCATTATTGAGGATCAGAAAAAGCATCACATGCGCCCTTTATTAAGCATTTATTTCGTACCAGGCTATAGGCATCCTCATTTGAGCCTCACAGCGAGAATTAAGTTAATGATGGCAGATATCATCGTTATCCCTAGTTTATAAATGAAGAGACTCGGAGAGGTTAACCAGTTGCCCAAGGTCACATAACTGGCCAGAGCTGGGATTTATAGCCCAGATCTCTGAGCTCTTCAACTCATTGAATTAGAAACACTCCTGGGTCTTCCTCATGCAAGGGCGAAACAGACATGGGCTGGGCTCCCATGGCCTGAAGTCTCGTCCTTCTACTGAGCACAGAGTCTCTGTCACTTCTCCGGGGCTAATACCACGCCGTAGGGGTCCAGAGGGAAGGACAGATTTGTGGATGAAATGGAAGGAGGAGCGAGGAGGGAGCAGGTCCCAGGAGTCTGGCGAGGCCGCTGGCCGAGTTGGCTTCCCGGTTCCCTCAGCCTGGGGTCAGCTCGAAGAAGCCAGTACAAGGAGGAGGAGGAGGAGGAGGAGAGAGGAGGAG
>NW_006433950.1:2642985-2644157 GCF_000325575.1 Pteropus alecto | reverse complement strand
TATAAGCTCGGGATTAGCAGATCAAAGGGGATTTGAGGGACGACAGTGGCTTCGGAGAACAGTGTGGGCTCCATCCTTCATGATCAAATGAGCTTAAGTCATTGATAAATAAATGGTGTTTTGAATTCCTCTAATTGGGCACGCAGGTCACACCCCAGCCTGGCCGTCCACCTGGGCAGAGTTAAGGGGCTAGAAAGGGCCGTGGCGGGGATCCCAGCAGTGGCCACGGGGCGGGCTCCAGGGAACAGCCTGGACAGGGGAAGGGGTCCCGAGCTGCCCTCTTCAACAAGCCCAAGAGTTAAGGGCATGTGCTCTGAGGCCGGAAGATGTGGACTCAAGCTCCCAGCACGGTCACCCACAAGCTAAGTGACCCAGGTGGTCCTGTGCCCTGCCTGCACCTCCACCTCTTCAGCAGGTAAGATTAAGGACAACTCTGTGTGGGGGGAGGCACCCCTCAGCCCAGAGCCCGGGGAGCGGGGTGCAGAGTGGGCTCGAGGCCAGGGTTCGAGCCGCTTCTCCCCCCTTGCTCGGCGCCCCAGCTTCCTCTCCGTGAAAGGGTTAGTGTGGGGTGAAAGCGTCACTGGGAATGGAGAGCCTGGTGAGCACCTACCCGGTGGCCGCTGTCACGGCCTCGGCGCCTTGTCCCTGCCCGTCAGTCCCAGATCTGACCCTTCTCCTCTGCTCTGTGTCACAGCCACCACATTTCCGACTTTTGACAACCTGGCATCTGGGTTGGTTTGGCCAACAGGAGGCACTGCCGAGTAAGGGAGGGAAAAGCCGAGGGATTTCTCCCCTCAGCCCCATCTCTGTGTCTCCTGCAGAGTCCTCAACGGCAACTGTGTCTGGTCTCCGGCCCCGCCCCCACTGGGCAGCCCCCTCCCAGGTTCGGGCTCCTGCCTGGGCTCCCAGGCTCTGTAACAGCACCTCCTCCGTCCGCCCCCCACCCCGGAGGTGGTAGCAGCTTCCTGCCGTCGCTAGGCACCTGTCTGTCTTGCCTTTCTCCGGGTGGCTTCTCAGCCCTGACCTCTCTACGTAATCAAGTCCCTCCATTGCATTCTCTCTTGTTGAAAGACCTGGAGAGAGTTCTGACGGGTACAGACCTCAGTCATCTGTGTAGCCTTTCTCGCCCCTCCAGGCAGGGACAATCCAGGGCTGCTCTGAGCCAGGCCAGA
>NW_006433950.1:2625113-2642939 GCF_000325575.1 Pteropus alecto | reverse complement strand
TATAAGCTGGCTGCACCCAATCTGCCAAATGGGGCAGAGGACTCACAGCGCTGGCAGTGGGTGACCAGGCCCATCTGCTCACCCAGCTCCTTCATATCCATGACAACTCGTAGTCCAGCTTGAATGACTGATCCTGTTGACAGAGAGGCAGACGGAGGCCGAGGGGAAGGAGGTGGCAGAAGGAGCCCTGGAATACAGCCAGCACACTAGGTAGGGGCGGCCCCCGGGGGACCACGGACCTCGAGGAAGAGCCCTCCGCTCTCTGGGCCTCAGTTTCCCTGACAATCGAACAGCTTGAAAGAAATGATCTCCACGGTTCCTCCCACCTCCACGTTTTGTAGCTTCTGCTTATTCATCAGAAGCAGAGAACAGAGGAAAAATACCTCTGAGCTGTGGACTTGGCTCTTAGCCTGAAGGAGTCACCGGGTCAGCCCTCGAAGTCTGCAGAATGATCCTGGGGGTCAGATGGGCTTGGGCCAGCATCCCAGCTCTGCCAAAACACCCTATGTGGCCTCGAGCTAGTCTCTCTGCTCTCTGGGCCTCAACTTCCCCATGTGAAAAATGAGGCCCATAGCCATACCTACCCCCAAAGGGTCGTGTGAATTATAAAAAAGATGGTGTGCCAAAAAATGCTGAGCTCGAGGTGGGTGCTCAGTAAATGCTAGCCACACCGCCGCTGACGCTTGGCTGAGAGCGAGGCAGGGAAGCACGGGAGCGTGGACACTTGTCAGAAAAAGATGTTAATTACCTCGAATTTGCTGACAATCTACCCTGAAACGGTTACATCTTCTTACGCCAGAGTCTCCAAAACATGCTCGTCCCCGTTCCCTGGCTTCAGCCCGAGCCAACACCTAAATAGGAAGGGAGGGAGCTCCCCCGGGAGGCGGCCACGCAGGTGTCGGAGATGGCCAGCTGCTTTAGTTGGCTGCACAACAGACGGCCTGGAGCGACAAGAACCCCCCTCACCCCCAGCTCAGGCTGGGCTCAGGCCAGTGCCCCCAGCGCTGGGCACAGATCGTGTTAACATTGCTTATGGCCACCCAGCAAGGGAAGGGTCCTTGGGTGACAGGGTGGCTTCTTTCAAGCCCCCAGCTCGCTCACAGCTCTGGCTAAAAATAACCCCTCCGTGGGAGACCCGCACTGCTAGCATGGCTGGACCATGCATAAAACATGGGCCGGTCGGGTTTCTGCCTCTGAATGGCTTCATTCAGAGCATGAGGGGTGAAAGGGTGATGGGAGGGATCGCTTGGCTTCCTGGAGGGACTGAGCAGCCCCGGCCTCCGCCTGGGCCCCTGGCCTCCCCGCTCGGTGCCTGGCACCCTGGCCCCCGTGGCAGCCCACACAGAGGGCGCCCAGGTGCGGGCTGGCTGGGAGCAGCTCCTTGCTGCCAGGATCCTCCAAGGCCTTTTTCTGGACCCCCTTAGTGGAGAAGGAAGAACTGCCCTGGTAGGACCCAGACGGCCCTGGGTTTGAATCCTGCTTCTTCCCACATTCCAATTGCGCCCAAGTGTTTGTGGGTGCCTCACCTCGCAGGTGAGGAAATGCGCTCAGAGAGGTTGAGTGAGTTGCACAGAGACACACAGCCAGCTGCCTGACTCTAAGTCATCCATTGCTGCCTTTCGGTCATGGTCGAAGGACAAAGGGGTGCAAGGGAACGGGTCGTGGAGGAAAGCAGTGTGTAGGGGAGGCTTCCCTGAGCGCCACGATTCCCAGGAGACGGAATCAGGGCCTCCCGCAAGCATGGACCCCTCCCCCGCCTTTCTCCCTCTCTCCCTTCCCTTAATTCATTGTTTTCCTTTCTTTACTTTCTTCATTCACTCAACAAACATTTCCTTACAAATATTTTCTTAATAATAAAAACATATGCTCATAATCATAAAAAAAAAAAAGCTTGAAGTTTCCAGAAAAGTAGAGTTTAAAGAATAAAAAATTCTCGTAATCCCCCCCCGTTCCAGTTAACTATCAGTATGTAACAAACCGCCCCCAGTTCCTGGCAGAACAACCCGTTAACCATGCTCGCAGATTCTGTGAGCCAGGAGCTTGGACAGGGCACAGTGGGGTTGGCTTATCTCTGTTCCATGGTGTCCGAAGCCTCAGCTAGGAAGACTAGACAGCTGGGGACAGAATCATCTAGAATCTTCTTACCTAGAGGCTCAGGGCTCCAAGAGAGAAGGTTCTAGCAAGTGAAGGGAAACTCCATGGCTTTTTATAACCTGCTCTTGGAAGTTGCACAGTGTCATGTCTACCATAGTCTATGGGTCAAAGCCATCACAAGCCCACCCAGATTCAACAGGGAGAAGCCAGGCGTTTTTCTTCTCAATGAGAAGAAGGTCAAAGGATCGGAAGCCATGTTTTAAGTCAACGCACGCTCGCTCCAAGACACCAAACGCTGACGTCACCGCAGATTCATGTCCTTCTGGGTAATTTGTTTTCCGTAGATGAGTTAACACTGCACAAACGATTTCGTAATCTAATTTTTTTTCAATCCAACATTAGATTAGAAGCGTGTTCCCTTACTATTAAACATTCTTCATACTATAAGAATGTTCCAGGCTCTAAAACAAACACATGTTCACGGTCGAACATTTTTTCATTACGAAAAGTCTGAAAAAGAAGAAATGAAAACCACCACTCTCTCACCGACTACGGGTACGGTTCTGTCTTCGTCCATTTGGGCGGCTGTCACTAGACACCACTGACTAGATAGCTTAGAAACAATGTGCATTTACTGCTCACAGTTCCGGAGACTGGCAGTCCCAGATGAAGGAGCCAGCGGTCACCTTCCCGCAAAGAACCGCTTCCTGGTTCACAGCCAGTGCCTCGTCACCGTGTCCTCGCTGGGTGGAAGGGACGAGGGATCTCTCTGGGGCCTCTTTTATGAGGGCACTGATTCCATTCATGAGGGCTCCAGCCTCGAGACTTAAGCACCTCCAAAGGCCCCGCCTCCTAATGCCATCCCCTTTGGGGGTCAGGGTGTCAATATATGGATTTTGCAGGTATATATTCAGACCACAGCAAGTTTTAATCTTGATGGGTTTTTTCCCCACTCGACATAATAAGACAACCAAGTTCCTACATCATTCTTCTTTAGCATCGTTTCATCCCCTTGTAGGAGTGGCTAGAATCGACTTGAAGATCCCCACGGACGGGTCCCGAACTTAGGACTGCTATCCAGAGCGACATCGACCTTTTGGCTCTGTGTGACGGGCATGTGACACGTGCAGTCTCCTCGACAGCCCCGTGAGTCCCACTTTACAGCTATTCGTAATAATAAGACAGACGGGGACAATGAGGTTAGTAACTCACACCACAGCTAGTAGGAACTGGCAGAACCTGGACCTAAATCTGGGTCTGACTCCAAAACCAGGTCTAAAACCACTGCACCAATCCATTGAGGACATCGGGACGGGCTTTGCTAGGGAGGGACCAGTCCTGAGTGAGGGGAGCTCCCCATCCCACCCCCCGCAGGGCTGAGGGAGGAGGGCAACAGTAGACCTACCTCCTAGAGATGTAACTTGACCTTGGGCATCCGGAGAGGGGCTGTGTGGGCTCATGAGGGATCGTGTCCAGACAGACACGATCTTGGCCTTTGGTGGATTTTAGGGGAAAAGGGGTCAGGTGCAGGTGAAAAATCTATCATAGACCCAGTTCTAATGTCACGTTTGCTCGTATCACCCATCACCCCACTGGACTGTGAGCCCCACAAAGTCAGGGACCACATCTGTTCTGCTCCTCAGTGCGAGCCTAGAAGGGCCTGGCAGTTGCCCCTGGAGATGGCTGACTATCAGGTAACAGCCAAAGCTAAAGGAATGCACCCAAGGGTGTGCCACGCCTACTCGGTTCTCACACAGCAGTTTTCCGCGTGACATCGTTTCATTCAACACAGTTTTGTTAGAACGTTGATGGGATGTCGTTTAGGTCAACTAGCCGCAGTTCCAAGAAGATAACCACTAGTTAAGTGAGGGTTTACTGTTTTAATCCACTTAATCCTCACAAGCGAAGTAGCGATTATTATTGCCATGCCCTCTGTGGCTCAACAAGGCCGTCACTTGCCCAAAGTTCGCAAGTCGCCAAGGTAAGGGACAGCAGCAGAATTGGGGAGGTGTGGCTTCAGAGCTACACGCAGAGCCAAAAGACTCAGTGGCCCCCCACACTGAGCCCACCCCCAGGAGGCAGACGTCAGCTCAGGGTTCCGTGCCAGTGGGCAGAAACCCCAGTGCCACCCAGCTCCAGCCAGGGACCGAAGCCAGGTGACCGATAGTTGTGACGACATGACTGTGGGGCCAGGGCTGTCGACCCACCGGGAAAGACATCAGCCCACACGTGGGACAAGCCCTTCTTGTTTGCTTTGTATCTGGTTCCCGCCCAGCAGCCCCTGCCAGGGGCTGCCAGGGCTGTGCTTTTTCAATCTAATGGTTAAAATTCTTAGAAGTATTATTCTCTGCTTTGCTTGGCAGCGCCACAGAACATACCTCTGATGCGGCAGGTAACCGGATAGGGTCTCGGTTACAGCAATTTGCTGAACACGGGGTTTTGTGCACAAAAACACATTACGGCACTTGGGGGTGTCACTCAGGGACACCGCCAGCCGTGGCTGGAGTGCTGCGTATCGGAGAGGGTGGAGTGGGGGTGGGGGGCAGCAGAGGGAGGCCCGCGTGGGGGAGGGAGGAGCCCCGAAGTCCTCAGCAAGGCAGACCTCGGGACTCACCTCTACAGTCGCACAGCCCAGGCCCTGGCTGTGTGACCTTGTGAAGGACGATTAACCTCTCTGAGCCTCGACTTGTGAAATGAACAAAATCGGAGGATTTGCCTCCCGAGGCTCCTGCAAAACGCAAGCTGGGTGGCATTTAGACTATTTGGTCACTGCTGTGTCCTCCAGGCCAGCAGGGGGCAGCGCCTGGCACACAGTAGGGACTCAGTAGGTATTTGTTGTGGACACTCGACTTGCCCACAGCCGTCGCCCCAGTACTTAGAACAGTACATGGCATGTAGTAGGTGCTAAAAGCATATTTGTTGAATGGGCTTAATTGGTCACAGCTGTGCCCCAACACGGAGCCGAGCACATGGCACGTAGTACTTGCTCAAAAAGTGTTTTTTGGATGAGTGAACGTAAAGCGCTTGGCACAGGACACAGGATATAGTGCTTAATTTACGTGAGCCGTTTTCTTCTGTTCATTCAGAGCTATTCCCCGAGAGCCTGTACGTCTTTCTCGGACCCAGCTCTCCAATTCCCTGACACTAACTGGGTGTGCGACGAATCCGATCTAATGCTGACACTAACTACCCGGAGTTAGCCTCAGACGCCACAGATTTAGGGCTCAGTCCCACGAGACCGTCCTCACTGCAGATGCCAGCCGCAAATGGGGTCCCCAGGTGACCCACACTTCTGCTCCAGCAACTACAGATTCAGGGAGTCCCACGACTTCCTCCTGAGGGTGTGTAAGACCCAGGAAAGGCTTTTTTCTTTTTTGCAATTACTAGTTTATTACGAAGGATAGAACCCAGGATCGGCTAGAGAGAAGAGGCATAGGGCAAGGCGTGGGGATTGGGGGCACAGAGCTTCCCTGCCCTCATGGGGGGCGCCACCCCGCAGCATCTCAATGTGCTCACCAACCCCAAACCTCTCCGAATGTCTTAGTTCAAGCGTTTTTATAACCTGACCTCCAGCCCCCTCCTCAGAGATCAGCTGACAGCTGAAAGTTCCCACCCCTAATCTCTCTGGTGACCCCTATCCTGAAACTTTCTACGGTCCCACCCTGAGTGACCTCATTAGCATAAACTCAGGTGTGGGGGAAAGAGCGGGCTCATTAGGAATAGCAAAAGACACTCCTATCACTCAAGGAAAAAAAAAATGAGAGTCGAGGGGCTCTATGCCAGGAACCAGGGCCAAAGACCAAATATGTAGTCTTTATCATACCGCAACCTGCTACCCGCATCACCGTCCTGGACCCTGGGGACTTGGTGATGCACAAGCCAGACGGGGCTCCGGCCTCCTCCGGCTCACAGGCCATCGGCTTTGACCCTCAGCTCCCAGCCTCACCTCAGAGCTTCGCGTCGCCGGCAAGTCTTTGCCAAGGTCTTAGTGTGTCCGGCCCAGCGCTGCGGCTGAGAGAGGGACAAGAAAAAGAGACTTGGTCCCCGCCGTCGGGGGGCTGGCCCCCTTGGCTGGAGGGGAAAGACTGATACACAGGAGGAGAACACAGAAAAGGAAGTGTGTGGACGGCGACAACGCAGGACCCCTCAGAGGCACGAGACGAACACGGCCGACGCCAACCCCGTCGCTCCGACGAGGGGAGCTGGAGCCCTAACGGGGCGGGTGACTCCCCACAGAACCCCGGGGATGTCGGCATCTCGTTACAGGGGCAGTTGCCGTGGTTTGGTGTCAAGCTGACCTTTCTGTGTTTTTATTAAAAAGACAGAATTGCAAACACTATGGGTATAACCAGTGTGTTCCCAGAAACTGTGGGGAAAAAGGAGGGGTGAGGATTGGCAGAGAAAGAGACAGACAGAGAGACCCAGAGACAGACAGACATCGGCTTCCCCCAAACCCCCCGCCCGATATGCTCTTTCCTGCTGCGAGCTGGGTTCTCTGGGAAGCAGAGCTAAATGGTGAAGTCGGAAGAGGTAAAATCTTCATTGGGGCCTAGGAAGCCCATGAAAAGATGCTCAAGGGAAATGACAATCCAAACCACAGCGAGGTACCACGTCACACCCACGAAAACAGCCAAAATCAAAAAGACACAATGGGAAGCGCCGGCGAGGACGTGGAGAAACGGAAGCCCTCCTACCCCGCGGGGGCAGTGCACCATGGCGCCGCCCTGTGGACGCAATCTGGCAGGGCCTCGAAAGATGGCCCAGGGTTACCGTATGACCCAGCAATTCCTCTCCCAGGTACACACGCCAGATAAGTAAAACATTATGTCCCAACAAAAACCTGTGCGCAAATGTGACAGCAGCGCTCTTCGTAAATGACAAAAAGTGGAAATGACGCAAGTGTCCAGGAACGGATGGATCTCAAAAATATGATGTCGGGTGAAAGACGCAATGGAAAGCCTGGAACAGGCACATCCACAGCGACAGACGGTACACGCACGGTTCCCAGGGCTGCGAGGTCGGGGGGAACCCAGGCGGGTGCCTGCTGTGAGGATGGAGTTTCTTTCTGGGGTGATGAAAACATTCTAAAATTAACTATGGTGATGACTGCTCAACGCTGTGAATATATCATAAACCACTGAACTAACTGTACACTTCAGATGGGTGACTTGTACGGTATGTAAATTATATTTCCATTAGAGAAAAGCTGAATTAGGAGTAACACCTGTAAAAGAAAAGGGGGCTCGGGGAGAGGCCTGGGCGGGGAGCCGTCAGACCACAGGCCCGCCCGACAAACCTCTGCCTGCCCTGCAGGGAGCCCAGAGCAAAGACGGCCCGGCCCAGGTCCCGCGCCCTTGCTCAGTCACTGCTAGGGGGTGTGCCCTGGGCGAGAAGGCAGAGGCAGCCCCCGAGGGAGCTCACAGCTGGGCCTGTCAGCGAACCCCACTCCTTGCTCCTCTCGCAAGATCTCCCTCTCCTGCAGCCCATCTCCGGTCTGCCAGGCCCCTGAGACGCCACACCCCTGTGACGGGGAGCACCACAACCCCTCCCATGGGCACAGCACCCCATCATGTCCAAGAACATGCGCATCCTATGCAACCCAGCCCAGCCCAGCCCCCGGGGCAGTCAACAAACACTTAGCGCCTACTGCATGCCCGGTCTATTCCCAACATGGGGACACAGACGTGGTCCTGCCCACACAGAGCTCACTTCTGTGGAGGGCTGAGCAGCACCCACAAAATGTGAGGCCCCTGGCCTGCCTGCCCTTGAACTCGAGCCTGGCTCCCACCTGCCCACAAAGCCACTCTAACTGCAGACTGCGAGTATGCAGCCAGGGGCGTCTCCACAGGCTCCTCCAGGTCCCGGAATGCAGAGGTGGGAAGGGCTTTCTTCAAGGCTCGGTGACATCCCCAAAGCCTGGGTGCCTGGTCTCACAAAATCTCCCCAGACCAGCTGGGTGCCTGGTCTCACAAAATCTCCCTCGGCAGACTATCAGCTTCACCCCTCCAACTTCTAGCTCCCCACAAAGGCTGGAGCTTAAGACAGCCCAGAGGGACGGACACGTTGCCAGCCATCTAAATGTGATCCCTGGCCCCTCTCCACCAAACACCACCAAACACAAGCTCCTAGATGTGTGAATGGAGACGTGCGTGTGGGCACTGTGTGCACACCACATGTGTGTGGCTAGCCAAATGTGCCCTGTTCTCTCCCCATCTTACGGAAGAACAAACTGAGGGAGGACTAGCCAGAACGCAGGAATCAGACTCCTAATCCAGCGTCTGTCCGCTGAGAGGTACCCAAGAGTGCCACATACTGCTAAGAAGGCGTGCTGGCGTCTGGCCAGGGTCAGGTGACCTGGGTTCGAGTCTCCAGCTTGCCCCATGACTTCCTCCTCTCCCTCTCTAGGCATCGGTTGTTGCCACTTGCACAGCAAGAAAGCTCAATGCACTCTACGGGCCTTCGCAGCAGGCACGCTCCACCATGCCAAATGGGACAAACGGGGAGGTCCTGGCAGTAGCCGGGCCCCGAGTGGTCCGTGCAGGCCAGCCCAGGGAGCTCCCCAGCCTGGTGGGCCACCTCTCAGCCTTGCGGGACCCAGGCCGCGCCTCCAGGCTCTGGGAAGTCCCACACTGTGCAGACCCACGGTAGGCAGAAGGCACTATGTGCAGGAACGCCCACCGATGTGAACCCTGGCCAGCAGAGGGGTGCCGCCCAAAGGGGCAGAGAAGGGGCGTCACTGAAGGAACAGGGAACACATTCTGGCAGGAAAAGAGAAGATCTTCAGACTCCTCACGCGGGGAAGCAAGGAATCGAACATCCCCGAACACCCAGCCCCCCTGCCATGCCCTCCACTCCTGTCCTCCTGGTAGACATGGCTGCTCCACGGCCACCTCGCCCTCTTTCCTGCAATCCTCCAGACTGTCACAGTCAACTCCTCACGCCCGGCACTCGCAACGAGACCTCCGCCTGCTTTCAAGGGTTGTCTCTTTGACAGGAGGTAGATGCTAAGGTCCTCACACAAAAGGTAAACTGCATCGCGTCGAAGACCAACCTTGCAAATCTCCTCAATCTCAAAGTACGGGATTGATCTGATCTCGGAAGCTAAGCAGGGTCGGGTCTGGTTAGTACTTGAATGGGAGACCACCTAGGAAGACCAGGTGTTGTAGGCGTAATAAAAAATAAGGGATCGTAAGCTGACTTGCCTAAAAAAATAAAACAAAATAAGACAAAATAAGACAAAACAAAATAAAATAAAATAAAATAAAATAACCAAAGTATGGGATCGCTCAGACTTAGAGAATCCAACCCAGGCGGTGTTTCCTCCAGCCTGGGCTCAGATCACGGTGTCATTGGCTGAGCACCAAATGATGGCCTCGGATGCTGCTGGTGGCTGGGATGTACGAAAATGCCCGTCTTTAAAAGCCAGACTCACTCAGATACGTGAGAGAGGTACCGGGGATGGAGCTCAATGGAGCAGACAGCAGACACAGGGCCCCATCTCCTCCTATTATGTCCCGAGTAATTGTATACTCGCTGGTCGGGCAAAACCACCTGTCCCAGGTGAACGATTAGCTTTCTCTCCTCCAACCTGCACCACAGAGTTGGGAGAGAGTGGAGGGTTTGCATGAGTTCAATACCCGTATGATGCAAATCCACTTAATTTGCGACCCCCACAGTGGGGAAACTTGTCGCTGTAAAACCAGGAAGGAGGAGAAAGTAACTAATAGCTTATGAGCACCTGATGGGCACTTTTACATACTCCATGTCCTTTAAACCTCAAATAATCTTGTTATAACGTAAAATTCACCTTTCGGAGTTCTTCTCTGAGAATGCCTTTAGTCGGTGAATAAACAAAATTGAACTCAGAAAATTTGAAGATCTAATTGACTTTATTAAACAACTCATGGACCAGGGAGCATCTCATGTAACAAGCAGAGAGATGCTCTGAGGGGTTATACAGGATGGAAAGCTTTCATAGAAAGGCAGGTGGGACAAGGAAGTCATCAGCAAGGGAAAAATGAAGGTTCATTGGAGGAAAGGAAGAGTTCGCAAGCCGGATGGGCTCCTTATTGGCTGAGCTGTGGCGTTTTTATTGGCTGGGTTTGTTGCTGGGCAAGAAGAAAATCTTCCTTTCCCCTGCAGGAGTTGTAAAGTACTTGCCCTTCCTGTTTGGGAGGGTGAAGTGTGTCTCTTCCTGTCTTCCAGATGGGGTCTGTGACTAAATTAACTGACACCGCAGCTGACGTCTGTGTCCTGTTCGGGGTAATTAATGATGAGCGGCAGAGCGTGAGAGCTCCTTCTGCAGGTCTTCCCGACTCCAATATTAGTTGAGGTTTCCTTTGTTGATTTTTACAAGTTGAAGGCTGCTGCCTTGCCCAAGGTTACACACCCTCCCCACGGGAGACCATGTCCAAGGACAGGTTAGCGCAGAAGTATCAGGCCCAGCGACTTTGCCTCAATTCAACGTATTCAGAAGGGCCATCTCAACTCCAGTGCTCCCCATCGGGTCAGCTGAGGCCTCTGATGTAACTGCATTGTGGCCCAACTTCTCTGCCCGACCCTGCTTTTCACAGTCCCTCACAGGTATCAATCCTGAGAGCAGTCCTCAATAAACCACCGGTGTGCAAATCTCTGCTCAAAGTCTGTTCCTCTGGAAACCAACCTGCAACAGAGGTGGTCCAAGGACAGACACTCTAAATTGGGATTTTAGAGCCAGATCACCCTACCAGCTAGCTAGCAACGAGGGCCCCATCGCTGGGGGCTCCTGGCATGTGGAAGCGGTACGATTGTAAAAGATTCGCAAGGGATGAACGGAAATAGGAAAAGGGTAGGGAAGATGCACTGGTCGATATATTATCTCAGGCACTGAGAGAGACTGTGGATGGCTATTGCTGAGTACTGTAAATGCCCCGGAGAAAGACAACGAAAGGCTGAAGGTAAGTAATCTCCAACTCAAGGTGAAGGACAAGACTCTCGTCTCCTGCAGCAAGAAGGCATGAGAAGCTCAGGATTGAGCCCGGACTTATAAAAATAGCAGCGCTCCAAAGAAAGTGGAATTCTCAACCTCGACCCATCGACTTACGCCAAAATTAGCATTCTGGTTGGGAAGGAGCGGGACCTTGGCGCTTGGGATGGGGTCGATGTGCTCAAGAACCTCGAAACCCTAGACCCTCTTGAATCCTTCGGCCTTCCAGGAGTGGCCCCTCCTCCCTCTTAAAGGCCACTGCCTCCCCTCGCTTAAAGGTGGTGCAGGGGCCTCTATCTGGTAAGGTAGCATGTGCCCCCTGAGGATTCACCCCTACCTGTCCCCCTGGCCACCAGACCAGTAACAAGGCTCAAGTCACAGCCTGGCCAGGGTGCTGGGCCTGCTGAGGAAGAGAACGGACTACGCCCCGAAGAAGCAGGGCGTCTCGTCACCTGCACTGGCAGCAGCCGGGGACTGTCATGGGACTGGATCCTGAAGGTTCTCCTCTCAGGAGGACAGACTATAAAGTTAGGTTTGGGAGCCCTCTCCCACAACCGGGTTTAATACCCCGGGAAGGACCTTGGAACATGGTTCCAGATCCAGGGGGCACCTGAGCCAAGCAAATGCTCCAGGACCAAAGCAGCAGTGCCCAGAACAGAAGGCATGAGGGAAAACAGTGGCTCAGGAGGCTAGGCCGCCGGAACGGAGCAGATCAGGCTGAGCCCTAAACAGGCACTTAGGAGTTCAAGGTCCATGTCCACCTTGGGTCTTCCCAGGAGCCGTCATCCCTGGTCTGGGGACTTCACGCAGACACACTGGAGACTCCACAGAGAAGAGTAAGTTCTAAATTACGCAAAATGCGGCCACGTCTGGCCCAGGTTGTACATATTTCTGGACCTGATGTCCTGTAATAAAGAAACTAAATAACATACCCTATCAACATAATGAAGCACTTTTGGCCATGACCCTGTAGTCAGGCCAAGCTGGGTTCATATTTAGGCTCCACCATCAACTATCCAACTGGCCTTGAGCAAGACGATGACCTGTCTGAGCCTCGGTTTCCTCATCTGTAAACTGCAGGGACAACAGGCCTTCCTGTGGGGGTGGCTGGGAAGATGCAGAGAGGTAACCCGCGGAGCGCACACAGCACAGTGCCCTTCATAGACGTCAGCCTCCAGATCACAGGGGAGGATCCTCCCAGAGCCTCCTGCCAGGTGCCCTTCCCTGGAAAAATTTACCCTGCCTTGAGAATTAGTGAGGAAAGTAGCCCTTTCTAGGAAGTCCCCAAATTCCTCACTCGTCAAACAGGATAAAAGAGTTCCTTAATTGGTACCATAAAGACTTTTCCACGGAGAAGGAAATAGAACTTCTAAATTAAAGGCAGATTTCTCTGCGGGGGGGCAGCTGGTCTGGAGTCAGAGCCCAGCTGCTGAGCCATTTTCCAGGAGGGAGGCCGGGGCAGAGGGAGTGGTGTCTGGGGAGTATGTGCACCCCACCCGAATGCGCCTGAGTGTCCTCGGTTTGTTATCTGATGAGCACCACCGTATCTCCAGCTGCAGCTTGGCCTGGCTGGTTTGTTATGATGTAGCCCCAGCGAGCGAGACAGGAGAGTCCACTCCAGCAGGCGGGCAGAGCTCTGCCTCAGAGAGCTGTCACCCCAGCTGGGCGGAGCCAGGCCCACTGGGGCATCTGGTAGAGGAGGGGCATCAGCATTCAAGGTGGGCTCCCCTTGGGAGCAGGTACCAGTTGGAGCCTCGCGGAGAGGTCTCCTGGTGCACGGTGTGGCTCCCTGAATGGCCTATGGCCTTAGAAAGGACTGGAACCCAAAGCTAAATGCAGATTCAGGAAGCTCAGGAGCCCAGTGTTAGGGCTAATTGAGCATTCCGTCGTTCACTTACCATGTGTTTTATATCATTTGTCAAGAACATTTAAGAGGGCCACAACCATGCCCCAGGGCCTGGAGACTCAGCAGTGACATAATATGGCCCCCTAGAGGTTTCACTGAAGTGATGCCTAAAGCCTGACTTGCAGGCAGGCTGCGGCAGAACGGTCTCCTGAAGCCCTCCCCTCCCAGGCCACCTCTACCCCTGGGCACGCCAGATGGCCACAGATGAGGGGAGGTTAGGCCTCCAGCAGCCAAAGCCAGGCAGATCTCCAACCAAACCCTAGCCCCACAGAGTGGAAAGGCTGGGCCAAAAGTCCACCCTTGGCCCCTAATAAAATCACTGATACAGGCAAGGATTATCAACTGATGTGTTCAAATCGTTACGTGAACGGTGCTCACTGCATAACTGGACGTTCGGATTGTACAAAGACCCCATAGTTTTCCTTCTGGTCCAGGGGGAAGAAACAGAACTGGAGGAGTCTGGCCGTCCCTACCCTGGTCCAGAATTGATCTTGCACGACCGACGGTGGGACAAACGGAAATCGTACCTCCTAGGTTACAGTTTGAAGCTCTCAGCATCTCCCATGATAGGCTCCAGCCAAAAAAAGTATTACCTGAGTCCATTAAACTTCAGATTTGACTTCCGGTTTACAGACTGTAACAGGGGTAAAGGAATAGCTAAATGGTGACAAAGGAAGCGACCACGCTAATCCAGACAGTAGGACCTTCTTCCAGATGACACACCCACTCTCTTCAACCAGCCACAGTAAAGGGACCTGTGCCAGATGAAAAGTAACCAAGGGGACACGTGCCCAGAGGCACTGCAAGGTCCTGGACAGGATTCTGCTTTGGACAAATCGGCTAAAACACATCGCTAAGACGACCGCTTCCCTCACTAAATATGCACCTGGTACATAATTACAAATAATTATTTATTTTGCTAAGTGGGATAATTTTAGCTTGATAGGAAATGCTCTTATTTTTTTAAAGATACACACTCGGATAACAAAATAACACCAGAATGTTCATAGTTGCTTGCACTAGGCAGAATTCCAAGACAGCCCCTAAGATTTCCAACCCCTGGTGTGGTGATTAGGATATAGTACTTGGCAAAGGTGCAGCAATTTTGCAGATGTGCCTAACCAGCTGACTTTAAATTAATCAAAGGGGAGATGACCTTGGGTGGGCCTGGCCTAATCAGGTGAGCCCTTTAAAAGCAGGGCTGGAGGTCAGAGAAGCAGGAAATCAGAGAGATTTGAAACAGCAGCAGATGTAACCCTGTTGGCCTTGAGGAATCAAACTGCCATGTTGTGAAGAGAGCCACATGGCAGGGAACAGAAGGTGATCTCTGGGAGCTGAGGACTTCAGTCCTACAACCACGAGGAACTGAATGAACTTCACCAACAATTCTATAAACATAGTAGAGGACCTGGGAGTTCAAATGAGACCTCAGCCCTGGACAACGCCTTGATTTCAGCCTGGTGTGACCCTGAGCAGAGCACCCCGTATCTCGTACCTGGACACCTGACCCACAGAAACTGTGAGATAATACATTTATGTTGTTTTGAGCCACTAAATTTAGGGCAACTTATGATTAAAAACGAATATACTTCTTTATTCGTAATAGCAAAAAGCCAAAACACCCCAAATATCCACATAGAGAATGGATAAACCAAAGTGGTACCTTCACAAAATGGAATAACCCTCAGGAATGCAAAGGCGTGAACTACTAATACATGTAACAACCTGGGTGAATCTCAGAAATATGTTGAGCAAAAGATGCCAGACCAAAAAATGCTGTGAGTCTGTTTATATTCTATAATTTCATTTATGTAATATTTAAGAGCAGGCAAAAACTATCTATGGCCATAGAAATCAGAACTGTTTGCCTATGTGTGGGAGCAGAGAGAATTCACTGGAAAGAAGCATAAAGAACTTTCCAGGATGATGAAAATGTTTTATATCTTCATTGGAGTATGAGTTACATGAATCTTACTCATTTGTGAAAACTCGAACTGTACGCTTAAGATCTATACACTTCACTGTATGTAACTTATCCCTCAATTTAAAAATAATAATTCTACACTAGGTCTTTGGAGACTGGCAGATGGTCGGTTCTTCCTGAGTCTGGGAGCAAGAGTGCAATGGGCGGAGGGATACACTCACATCTCAATACACTCACACTCGCACATATCCATGCACACATGTGTGCACACACACAGATGGCGGCATTCCAGGCCGAAAAAGACTCCCCTTTGGCCTTTTCCTCGTTTAATGTGGAGAAGGCAGCTGCCTCCCAGCTCCCAGGTCATGGCTCTGTGTGTCCGCCTGTCAAGATAAGAAGCCAAAGGCAGATGCTGCTAATTACCTGGCCTTTCAAGTGGTCCCCCAGCCTCGCATCTGGCTCCATCTCCAACATCCAGCTTGAGCCAATAAAAGCCAAATAAAATCACAAAGAGCTAATTTGGTGGTCGAGGCTCTGACAGACTGCACATGAGGAGGTGTGGAGACAAGACAAAAACATGGCCGGGAGCACAGGGCAGCAGAGGGGGCCCGCTGACCACCGGCCTCCGTGCCAGCAGAGCAGAAAAGGTGAGGATGCCACCCTCTCCTCACAGAAACCCGCTCCTGCTCTGGCCGAGCCTGGAGCCAGTCTTGGATGAATATTTGCAGCTTGGACGTCTTCTACCGAGTGCCCAGGAGAGGGGTACCACCTTCCACGCCAGCCAGCAGCCAGAGCCATCCTGGGGATTTCATGCTAGACCTGCACGTGTGGAAATGCCAAATACGAGCCCCAGAGTTCAACTGGACCAGTTTCTCATGGGAACCAGCTTGTGGGAGTACAGGTCCCTAACCCAAGTGTTGCTGGGGCGGGAGGTGGGGAAAGTGGAGACCTATCCCAGGAACCGCCTGGCACTAGGCAGAGCGCACAGTCACCTAGCATTTGAGGGACTTTTGCAAAGGCCTCACCCCACTGCTCTGTCACTTTGTCTGAAGTTCCATCTCTGAAGAGAGGCACGTCCTTGAGTGGCAAAGCTTTCGGGTCTGCCTTATGAAATGTACACTTAAGATCTATGCAAGTGGGGGCGTGGGGGTTGTCACACTTTAAGTCTCACGTCTTAGAGGATGACATTCTTAAGTCTTACATCTTGGAAGAGAGAGGCAGTAGGTGGAGACAGATCTATGCGATCGCTAGGTGTTGGGCCTCGGTTTCCCCACCTGTAAAATGAAACCATTGAACTGGATGGCCTCTCAGATGACAGCGAAAAGTCTGTCCCCAGTGCTCCATATCGCGCCCCGCGATCGGAGCTTGCAGCCTGGCAGCCCCGCCAGCCCGACGCAGCCAGCGGACGTGTTTGGTTTGGCCCGCACAGTGTTTGAGGATAATTAAGCCAACATTTAAAAATGGACAGACTAAACATTTTTAAAATGCCAAACGTGCTGCTTCTTTTGGGAAATGGGAAGCCCTGAGGACGCTGGGCCCACAATCCCACACGGCAATGACTGTTCCACGTGGAAGCCGGCCACCCCACCGAGAAAGGACACGCACTTTCCACTTTGCCATAGTCCCCACCACTCCCCACGGTTTCCCCCCCAGTTCATGTGCCTATTTCCTTCATGTGCCCAACCCTTGCAGAAATCAGAGCCAGCGAGCCTGTCCCAGATGGGCCTGGCTGGCAGCCCCTTCCAGACCTGCAGACACGTGAGCACTGGCCCCACACTGCTCACGGGTTCCTGAGCGCTGTTCGGCTCCCTCTTTGGAAGGCGAGATAGAGCTGGGGAAGCAGGATCCTGGGAGCCCTTTGAAGGCGATGCTGTGGGATTATTTTGCTAAACATAAAAACCCAAAGGCAGCAGGGCCCTGATGTGTTTTTGCAAATTCCAGCAAATTAAAAAAATGTGTGCGCAGAATTCAATTGGGGGCCAGGGCCTGGCTTTCATGAAAGAATAAATTGTTGGCCAAGACAAAGCAGATTAACTTTTACGGAATATGTTTCTCTCTGGGATGCGGCTCCCACGAGCGGGCTTCTCGTGTCTGTGACGAGAGACACCACTTCGACCTTTATCTGCAGCCAGTGGAGCTGCCGAGGCCAGCGGCGAGCCTGTAGTAGGACTTTAAATGGCTCGGCAGCAAATGTCAAAATTGTTTGATCTGCTTTTAGAAAATCACCTTTCAAGGCACAGGAAGACACTTGACACTTTGCAAAGGGATTAGAAACTTTTCAGCTGACTTGGGAAAAGAGCCCAGGCAGATTTGATTCCCGTGGATGCAGGAGGGGGATCCCAGTGGTGCCCAGGGCCAGTAAGCCCGAAGCCAGTGGCTTCACTTTAAAGGGAAGAGCCAACTCCCAGCATGGCCTCAGCTGCCAGCCACTGCCCTTGGCATCTGGGATGATCCCAGAGAGCTTTCCTTTCCCCAGGGAGAGGAGATGGCTGTCGTCAGGGCTAATAGTCAAGGTAACAACTGGTAAATTGTGGCCATCCGCTTTCGGCCAGCTGCGGACAGCCTGCCCCACCGTCCCAGGACCCCAGCTGGTCTGCGGGCTGTGGACAGACGCGCGGAACTCCGGACAAGGCGTCGGCTGGCTGGGCCAGAAGGATGAAAGCAGATCAGTCAACGCAGGTGACTTGAGGCACGCCGAGACGGGGCATGCAACTGTCACCACTGCCCGGCTCTTCCTCCTCCAGCTCTCTCTCACACGGTCCTTCCCTGTCACACCCTCTGTCCCTGCACTGCCCTGGGCCTGCAGCGACAACTACTTACATTACTTTCCACGCGGTTCCCTTCCTCTTCCCTCCTCCCAATGCACCCGGCACAAGGCCACCGGCTGGATCATCCTAAAACGTTCGGCTACTCTTCCATCTCCCTGTCACCCACAAG
>NW_006433950.1:2595048-2623515 GCF_000325575.1 Pteropus alecto | reverse complement strand
ATGCAAAGGCTAGAGTGGCAGCTTCCTCCAAGACAGAAGTTCTGGCAGAGGTCACTGTTCCATTGGGAGCCCTCCCTCCTCCTGGCTCACTGTTGTAGGTGCCTGCCATATCTGAGTCTCCACTCACCTGGCTGAGGCCGGTCGCCCCACCCCTAATTCCCTGAGACCCCGCCCCTTGGACCTTGTGGGCCCACCCAAGCTGCTTCCCATGGCTTTTTCATTCAAATGCCCTATCTTGGCTCATGCTGTGGACTTTCCTAAAACCTCTTAAAGGAATCTAAAAAACAAAGTAAATGAAACAAACTCATAGATACAGAGAATATTTTGATGGCTGCCAGATGGGAGGAGAGTTGGGGGGATAAAAAAAGAGAAAGGATTAAAAAGTACAAATTGGTAGTTACAAAACAGTTATGAGGATATAAGGTATAATAATAATGAATATAGTGAATAGTATTGTAATAACTATGTATGGTGTCAAATGGGTACTAGATTTATCAAGGTGATCACTTTACAAGTAATATAAAAGTCTAATCACTATGTTGTACACGTGATACTAATATAACACTGTATGCAACTGTTATTTAAAAAATTAATTAGTAAAGATTTGAAAACCTTTTTTAAAAAAGTAGATTTGAATGAAAATTAGTCACACCCACCATACCTGCCTCTCAAGTTGCTATCAGCATCTAATGAGCTTCCAAGGAAAGCTGATCGATGAATCAGCTGAAGCCACAATTCTGATCCTAAATAGACACAAGTTCTAGTCATCATTCCAGGAAGCTGCATGTGATTTTGGAAAAATTACTAACCTCCTCAATTTCAATTTCCTCATCTGTAAAATGGGGCTATTAAAACCTAGCTCATTGAGCTATTGTGAAAATGAGATAAGATAATGCATGAAGTACTGTGAGCATGGCACTTAGTAGGTCCTCAATCAATGGTTTTTGGTAAAGATGAAACAAGGTTGGCCCATGAGTTGATAATTTTTGAGACTGGTTAATAAATTCATGAGAGTTCATTTAAAAACTCTCCCTACTTTTGTGTATGCTTAAATGTTTCCATAATAATTTTTTAAATACCCTAGGAGAGCTAGAGTGGTGTCACAGAAATAGAAAAGTAGAGAGCTATAAGAATTGATCTCCCCAAAGAAGCAACAATTAAACTGGGGAAAACAAAACAAACAAACAAACAAAAAACCCTGACAGAATCAATTCTTTTGGAATTCTAAGATCTAATTTAAACATTTACGGAAACTAGGGAATACTTAACAAAGAAACAGGCTGCTCAGTTTCAGTAAGGATGTGTGTAGTGTTTTTGCTTACCTGTAAAAAGAGGAGGCTGGGAAGGAAGATTTGGGGGTAATAAGGGCAGTCATCCATACCGGGGAATCTGGAGTGCAACACACATGTCCAGGGCTGGGCGCCTGCTCAGAAAAGATCTGATAGGACCCTAGGCTTCTACTTTTGGCTGATCTTTGGGAGCAGGAAGTAAAGGATAAGGCAGAGCTATATGACCATAGCTCAGCTCTGAAGGTATGCTCCAGCTTAGAGTCAATCTGCAAAGACCAAGAAAATATATTTCTTCTTTTTGGCTCTAGGCAATTAAGAAAATCTCTGTCAGGTCAGTGGCTAACCTCCCAGTTAAATGTACAGAGGCGTCAGTAACCACACACAACAAGGAATACTGTCTTTTCCCCCCAAAAAATAAATAGTTTGGAAAAGTCATTAAACAAACAGTGGCTGCAGCCCTCAACAATTAACAACAGCAAACCCTGGGGAGAATCTGATTTCAAGAGTTGCCATATTATAACATTCAAAATTTCCATTTACAACCAAAAAAATTACAAGCCATACAAAGAAACAGGAAAGTATGGCCCATTCACAGGGAAAACAAGGTATTGTCAGAAACTGTCCCTGTGGAACCCCATATATTAGCCTTACTAGATAAAGACTTTAAGTCAACTATCTTAAATATGCTCAATGAGCTAAAGGAAATCATGAACAAAAAAAATAAAAGAAATCAGAACAATAAAGACATAAAATATAAAAAGAAATCAAATAGAAATGCTGGAGCCAAAAATTACAATGAAAATTTTACTAGAGAGATTCAACAGCAGATTTGATCAACCAGATGTTAGAATCAGCAAATTCGAAGATAAGACCATCAAAATTATCCAGTCTGCTACGGAATAAGTGGCGTCTCCCCAAAATTCCTATGTTGAAACCCTAACCACCCACTGTCACCGTATTTGGAAACATGGTCTTTAGGAGGTAGTAAGGTTCAATGAGGTCGTAAGGGTAGATTCTCTAATCTGATAGGATTGGTGTCTTTACAAGAAAAAGAGAGAGAGAGAACAAGAATAGAGAAGATCAACTAAATATAAAGGTGGTTCTTTGAAATACCAAGAAAACTGACAAAACTAGCCACACTGACTAAGCAAAAGAGAGAGAGAGGATACTCACACAACTGAAATAGAGGTGGAAGTGGGGACATTACTACCAACTTTACGGTAATAAAGGGGATCATGAGAGAATGCTATGGACAATTATATGCAAGCAAATTGGATAATCTGGATGAAACAGGCAAATCCCCTTTGAAATACCAAGAAAACTGACAAAACTAGCCACACTGACTAAGCAAAAGAGAGAGAGAGGATACTCACACAACTGAAATAGAGGTGGAAGTGGGGACATTACTACCAACTTTACGGTAATAAAGGGGATCATGAGAGAATGCTATGGACAATTATATGCAAGCAAATTGGATAATCTGGATGAAACAGACAAATCCTAGAAACACACAAATTACCAAAACTGACTCAAGAAAAAATATAAAATCTGAATAAACCTGTAACGAGTAAGGAGATTGAATTAATAATCAAAACTTCTCAATAAAGAAAAGCGTAAGACCGGACGATTTCACTAGCGAATTCTACCAAACATTTAAAGAAGAATTAATATTAATACTCTCAAAATCTTCCCCCAAAAAACTAAAGAATAGGCAACACTTCCTATACGTCCTATGAGGCCAACATTGCTCTGATCCCAAAGCCAGACAAAGACAGTATAAGAAAACTATAGGCCAATATCTCTTAGGAAGATAGATACAAAAATCCTAAGCAAAATACTAGAAAACTGAATTCAGCAGCATATTAAAAGAACTATATGCATGACCAAATAGGTTCAAAATAAGAAAATCTATTAGCGTAACACATCACATTAATAGAATGAGGGGGAAAAAAAATACATCATTATCTCAATTGAGTCACAAAAAAAGCATTTGCAAAATTCAACACCCTTTCACGATTAAAAAAAAATTCAATAAACTAAAAATAGAACAGAACTTCCTCAACATAATAAAAGCCATATATGAAAAATCCACAGCTAACATCAGATTCAACAGCAAAAGGCTGAAAGCATTCCCCCTAAGATCAGGAACAAGACAAGCTGCTTGCCTTCGTCATTTCTGTTCAGCATAATACCGGAAGTTCTAGCCAGAGCACTTAGGCCAAAAAAAAGAATTAAAGGGCATCTAACTTGGAAAGGAAGAAATAAAATTATCTCTGTTCACAGATGACATGATCTTATATGTAGAAAACCCTAAAGAACACACACACGCGCGCACACACACACACACACACACACACACCTGTCAGAGCTAATAAACAAATTCAGCAAAGTTGCAAGATATAAAATCAAACACACAAAAATCAGTTATATTTCAATACACTAGCGATGAACAATCCAAAAAGGAAATTTATAAAATAACTTAATTTACAATAGCAGCTAATAAATAAAATACTTAGGAATTAATGTAACCAAAGAAGGGAGAGACATATATGCTGATAACTACAAAACCTTTCTGAGAGAATAAAGATGACCTAATAAAAGAAAAGCCATCCTGTATTTAATGATTGTAAGACTTGATGTTTTTAAGATGATAATATTTACAGTCAATGCAATCCCTATCGAAATCCCAATAGTGTTTGTTGCAGAAACAGAAAAACCTACCCAAAAATTCATACGCAATTTCAAGGCACCCCAAATAGTTAAAACAACTTTGAAAAAGAACAAAGTTGGAAGACTTACTCTTCCCAATTTTAAAACTCACTATAGCTAGTAAACAAAACAGTGTGGTAAAGATAGATATATAGATCAACGGAATGAAATGAAGATCCCAGAAATAAACCCTCACATATATGATCAACTGACTTAAGACTAGGGAGCCAAGACTATTCAATGGGCAAAGGACAATCTTTTCAACAAATGGTGTTGGGAAAACTGGATATCTGCAAGCAAAAGAATAAAGTTGGACCCTTACCTTATACCATATACAAAAGTTAACTCAAAATGAATCAAAGACTTGAATTGAAGAGCTTAACTATAAAGGTGTTAGAAGGAAACATAGGAGAAAATCTTAATGACCTTGAATTTGGCAATGGTTTCTTAAGTATGACATTAAAAGCATAGGACACACGCACACACAAAATAGGTAAAATGGACTTGATCAAAACCAAAACTCATGAATATCAAAAGATACTATCAAGAGAGCAAAAAGAATCCACACCTCAACAAGAAAATAAATAATCAAATTCAAAAGTAGGCAACAGACTTGATAGTTCTCTGAAGAAGATACATACAAATGACGACAAAGCACATGATAAGATGCTCAGCATCACTAGTCATCAGGGAAATGCAGATCAAAGCCACATTGAGATACCGCTTCACACCCACCAGGATGGCTATGGTCACAAAACAGAAAATAACAAGTGTGAGTAAGGACCCGGAGAAATTGGAACCCTCAAACTTTGCTGGTAGAAACATAAAATGCTCCAGCCACCGTGGAAAACAGTTGTTACAGCTCTTCAAAAAGTTAAACATGAGATCACCGTATGACCCAATTTTACTCCTAGGTATATACCCAAAAGAGGTGAAAACAGGAACACAAACAAATACTTGTGCGTGCATGTTCGTTGCAGGTTATTCACAATAACAGAAGGGTAAAAACAACCCAAACGTCCATCGATGGATGAATGAATAAACAAATCGTGACAATTAAATATATATAATATATAAAAACATTAACTATAAATAATGTTATTCAGCCACAGAGAGGAATGACACACGCTACATCCTGGATGAACCTTGAAAACATTACGTTAAAGCGACAGAAGCCAGACACAAACGGTCACATATTCTATGATTCCATTTATTTGAAATATCCAGAATAGGTTGATTCATAGAGACAAAAAGGCGATTGGTGGTTTCCAGGGGCTGGGGGAGACGGGAAAGGCGAGCTGTCGTTTAAGGAGCACAGTTTTCATGTAGGAGGATGAAAAAGTTCTGCAGGTGGTTGGTGGGGCGAGTTGTACAACATCACGACTGCACTAAATACTACTGAAGTGTTCACTTTGAAATGGTTGATTCATGTTATGTGAATTTCACACACGCGCACACGCACGCGAAACACCTGAAGGACAGATTTTATTGCATATTGATGAGAGATCTAATGTAACTTGTTCGAGGCCACCCAGGCCATGGTCTGCCTCAACCTCAGGGGAGGCGACAGTAAATCAGGAGGATGGAGGAAAGGTGAGACACCATTCGCGGACTCCGCATGGAATTTATAGGCCTGGTAGGTTTGGGGTTTTTGTTTCCTTCTTTTTTTTAAAGATTTTCCAAGGGCACACATGTATTTCTTGTGCAGGTGCCAAAGCGTTGAATGAATTCCGTAAACCCGACCATAAACCCCAGCGATGGCTCCCACGGGAGCTGGCAGGCCACCAGCATGAGAGATTTCACACACTGTGGTAAAGTCACCACTGGCCACACCCACACCCCACCACCCACATCTCCCTCGGGTTACTGTCGCTGTGGGGGCCGTAAAGTCAGCATTTTACAGCATACCCCGTTTTTTCCCTTAATCAGTCACTGCCCCTGGATTTTTGCTGTTTGTGACAAATGTATTAAGAGATTTAAAGCTTTCATATGCATTGCAATATTTTTATTTTTAAGTCTTTTAAAGGCATATTTGAAATATTCTAAATAATAGACTAGGAAAATGAAATTCAATAAACTTCCCTCTAGATCCACCATGTTAATTTCGTCCATATTCATTTTTATCGAACCATTTGAAAGTAACTTTCAGACTGCATGATAGCAATGCCTCAGCGTGCATTGTCAAAAAATAAGGATATTTTCCACGATACCATTATCTCGTCTAACGAATTCAACACTAGTTCCCTAATATTATCTAATAATCAGTTCGCATTCGCATCCTCATTTGTTCTAAAAACAGCTTTTAACGTTGTTTAAACTAAGACCCCATCAAAGACCACACCTCGGCATGTGGCCGTTATGTCTTTTAGGCCTCTTTTAGTCTAGAATAATCTCCTCAATCTTGTCTCATTTTTTTAACTTCAAAATCATTTCAGGCAATTCTGTCCGCCTCAATGACTTTATGATGTTGTCATAAATTTTCAAGTTTGTCTCTGGTGCTAAGTGAAATGCCCCAAACGAATCTGGTCAAAATGAACATTTTCAATGACACCTTTGGTTGCACACCATGGCGATTTGTGTTTTTTTTTTTTTATGACTTTCTAAAACTTATTTCAAGGACTGTTATCGGCAACCTCATTTTGCATTTAAAACTGTAAATGCCTTTAAATCCAACACTACTTACTTTATGTATTTAGCAATGTTTCTCACGTTTTTATTGCATATTGACTTTGTATTAAGGCAGTTTTTATAAAGAAAAACAAAACTGCCCACAGTGGCAAAGGCATGAACAGTTTTTTTATTGGCCATTCCTGAAAACGACATTAAGATTTTAAATGTTACCTTAAGATTGGAATGTGAAATGAAGGAGGCGAGAAAGCGCCCCACCTGCCTGAGCCTTCGTTTCCTCAGCTAGAAAAAGAACTTCCGCTCGTTCCTGCTTCATGGGGCTGTTGGGAGGACAAAGGCGGCTAATACACATAAACGGCTTAGTATAGCGCCTGGCACACAGTAAATGGCAGGAACGGTTCAAACGACCCAGGTATACGTTAACTTAAATTGCACAGGGAAAGATCTCCACCAAGACATGTAAACAGTCCAAACCTCACAATGAAGAAAGTCAGAACCAGAGAGCGGCCATCAGAGGCGTGGGCCCTCTGGGCTCTCGTCCGCTCTCTGAATCAGAGACGTGGAGAATTCTGTTAGAAGGACATGGGGTGACAGGAACACAGGAGCATGGCTGGCGGGAGAAGAGACAGGGTAGTCTGAGAGCACCTGGGGAGTATTCAGCAACATTAGGCATCCTTATGACCTAACACAGGGGTCTGAGCACTTGCAAGCCAAATCTGGCCCACCCCTGTGTTTGTAAATAAAGTATTATTAGAACACAGCCATGCTCATTCGTCTCCATATGGCCTATGGCTGCTTTAGAGCTACATGAGCAGAATCGAGTGGTTGTAACAGATAACCCACAAAACCAAAAATATTTACTCTCTCACTCTTTGTGGAAAGTTTGCCAACCCCTGACCTAGGGCCCGGTGATCCCGCTCCTGGAAGCAGTCCTCCTGCTGGTCCGAGAGGGAAGCTCATTGCTGCCAATTCAGTGTCCGTCTCTAGGGGATCAAAAAATAAATTTAGGCAATGCACCCTGCAGAACACAGTTAAAAGCAAGGGACCAGATGCACACACATCAGCACGGTGGTTCTCAAAAACAGTGGACTGAGTGAGAGAAAATGAAAAGTGAGAAACAGAATAATAAAAGTAGTTTTTAAGTATTTAGCAAATGCCAGGCGGTGTTCTGAGTGTTGCTTAAGTGTTACGTCGTTCAATCTTCCAGACAACTCTATGAAATAGGAGCAACTCTGCCACCCCATTTCACAGGTGGAGACACTGAGGCACCGAACGGCTAAGTAACTGCTAGCAAGTGGCGGAGCGGGGGCTTTGAACTCGGGCAGTTTGAGTCCAGAGTCTGTAGTCTTGACAGCCACACTGTCCAGAACTCAAGACTTCCCTGCGTGTTAAAATCGCATATGTTAAAACGGTAAGTTTATGTTATATGTATTTTACCACAATGAAAAAAAAAGAAACACACATCCACGTATACGAAGCAACACTACGTATTTAAGGATATTTACCCAACACTTTAGAAGGCTGCCTCCATGATGGTGGGATGGGGGAGGGATGCAAGTCGGGGGGTTGGTGGGGGGAGGATGTGAAACACAGGCAAACGATAATAACCTGCTATGAACCGAGCGGGGGAGATGCGCTTCACTCTGGGCACCTACAGTCCATCGCTTTTTTTTTTTTTTTTCTGTAAAATTTGTAAAGAGAATTCTAGCACTCCAAGTCCAGCGTGGGGGTCCAGTCGGAGGCTGTGGCTGACGCTGCCAACTGCCTCGTCCCCCACCCTCCTCGCCCTCTCCTGCAGCCCAGCGGCTCTGTGGGCCGTCCCAGCAGCCGCCGGCAGCGCAGGACGAGCGAGGGGCTGGCCCGGTGGGCATGGCAGGGCTCCGCGGCCTGGCTGCCTTATCGCGCCGGACAGAACGGACGGCGTGGGGCCTGACACGGGCCCTCCCCGTGGCCGCAGCGGGACAGCTGGCTTTTTTTTTCCTGACCATCTTTGAGCTCGAGATCAGACACAGGGAAAGATTAAAACAAATATGAATTTAATCAAGGGATTCTGCTGTCCTGGGGTGGAAACAGGAGCCTGCTGACATAAAGAGAGGCTGGAGCCCTGGGAAGCCGGAGCAGAATCAAAGCCGCTTGCTTACCACTAACCGCTCAGATGATCCGTATCATAACAACAAAAAAGAAAAACAATTATTTATTCTTTTTGATCTTGCAGCTCAGCAGCAACTCGCTTTTTGAAGAGAGCAAGGTCAAAACCAAGTTATTGTTTTTCCCTGAAACTTTGACAGGGACTCCGAGTTCTTCCGTGCGACCTACTTAGATGAGAGATGTGGGAAAGCGGAAGATGGTCATTGCTTTGCGCCACGGGTTAGGACTTGCTTTCTGGTCCTGCCCTCCCTCCTCCTCTCAGTCCTCTCTCCCCTCTCTTCTTCCCGTTAAGGACCTGGAGAAGATGTCAGGGGGACACAAAGGCCGGCGCGTGGGGCGTGGCGCTCAATGCCAGGGGTACATCCGGGAACAAAGCAGACCCGGCCCCTGCTCAAGGCGTTCACCTGTCACAGAAGAGACGTGACTAAGTGACCGATTACAATTTAGGGGATCCGTGTCCACAGGGGTTCACGAGGAAACAGGTCCTGGGAGCGGGGGCCAGAGATCCAGAGTCACCACTCTGTGGAAGAGGCACGGAGGCCAGGCCTGGAGGAGGAGTCGGGTTGGCGAGGAGGAGGAGGAGGAGGAGGGAGAAGTTCTGGGGAGCACAGAGAACAGCAGGCACTGAGGCCAGCAGGTGACGCGGCCGGTCCGAGCCGCTGAAGGCAGCTCTGGTCGGTGGGCGTGCAGGGCCGTTAAGGAAACCGGAGGGTGGTCGGGAGCGGCTCCTGCAGGCCCTTCTCGGGCCCCGGCTTGGAGCGCGGGTTTCCTTTTCACGCGGTGGGGAGCCACGGGCGGGCTTTTCAGCAGTGAACAACGTGGCCAAGTTTCGTGCGGAGGAGGAATCGCGGGGAGGCGGGACTGGAGGTGAGAGATGATGCTGGCGAGGACCAGGAAAATGTCAGGGGAGGAGGAGAGAAGTGGAGAGCTTCGGGAAAGATGCACGGAGTGCCAGAACGAGACCCCGCGCGGCCCAGGCGGGTGGGAGGGCAGTGCTCGTCCTCATGGCCCGAGACCGGCCACAAAGGAGAGAAGGCATGCTGGCCACGGAAGCCGGGGAGAGGTGGTAAGTTACGTTTAGAGTTTGGAGGGCCAGGTGGAGCCATCCAGTCTGATGCAGAGGCGTGGGGATGGGGGCAGACATGCAGATTTGGGAGGATGAGATACCTCTAGACCTCACTGTGGGTTTTCATGTTCTTTGAAACCCTGGTGAGTCCCTGATGGCAGTGTCCAATCCTGACACGAGTGTAAGCAGCTTATCAGGGAAGTGGTCCCAGGAAGACCCCACAGGGGCGTGGGGAGGCGAGGCAGGAGGAGAAGGCAGCCAACCCTTCGCAGGTGGACGTCTCAGTGGACATGTTGCTTATACCCACCCAGCATCCATTCTACTTCAGCTATTGACAGTACCCTGTTTTTCTTTAGGGAAGGCGCTAAGTTGTTTTAATGGTCTCAATTCCTCTCCCCCCCACTCCACATCTAAACCCTTCACAGTTTATCTCACTAAAGAAGCAACCCTTATGTCCCCACCTCTCGAATCTGAGCATAGTCCTGTGACTCACTTTGGACAACAGAATGAGGCAGAAGTGATGGTGTGTCCAGTCTGAGCCTGGGCCTTGCAACGGCGTCACTGTTTCTTGTCTTGAGACTTTGCCATCGCCATAATGAGGACATTCTGAACTGGTCAGCTGGTCCCAGGAGGAAACGGATAGAGAATGGGAGCCGAGCAATCTTAGCTAACTGCCTCGGACAAGCTCAGCCTGGAGCAGAGCCTTCAGCCAAACCACAGATATGCAAGCAATAAACACTTCCTGTCGCAGGCTTCCAGGTTCTGTGGTTGTTACAATAAAGAGAACCATCTCGACACCTACTCTCAGTCCACATGGTTCAGGTGGAGCCGACCCCAGCCCCTAGGTCCAGAAAGGACATGGCCGGTCAGTATACTCTGCACCCTGGCACACTGGCCTCAGTAAATATTTCACAAACTGGCATGTGATCCAAGCCAGACCAATGAGACCCAACCCTGGGACATTTCCTGGAACTCCTGGGAAAGAGGTATTTGCTTCCCACAGGAGTTGCGTAGGTGGTAGGACGTCAGCCAGTTGCTGTGGGCAGCCATCTTGCCACTACAAGGGAAGTGATTTTTGGAGAATGGAGCAGTCGTGTTCTGGTGAACCAGCTCTCCTCCCACCACAAAAAAAGGAGAGAAAAAAAAAAAAGCCCCAATTTGTAGTGTTTGCCAATTTCCATGATAGAAATACTCCCACCACGGCCAATTTTATGCTACCAGTGATTTAGCAACACAGCTCAAAAGTCCTGAAAGTTTTACGATTGGCTCCAGCACACCCCTGAAATGGAAGCTATACCCCCGGAAGAGGAGGCAAAAGCTGGAGCAAAGGGCAGTATCCTGGTGATATTGTCTGAACCCCTAGATCTAGTCGTGCCTGAACCCCATCAGAACCCTGGACTTTACTCTTATGTGAGCCAACAGCTTCTTTTTTTCTTTCTTAAATTTTATTTATTTATCTTATCTCCCCAGAGGGCATCCCTCTAGGGAAAAGCTACTAGACCCTGGGGAGCTGGCCAAGTTGGTTCTTTTTTTATTCCTAAGCCAGTCTGATTTGATCTTCTTTTATTTGTAACTTAGAGAAGACTAACACACATACACATTCATACACACACGCATACATACCATGCTCCTCCATGCTTCCATGCCTTGAGAAGTAATAATAAATCATTAAACAATAATAACAGTGGCAAAGCATCATTTATTGAGCACCGACTATGTGCCAGGCACTTTACAGAAAAGTTCTGCCAATAATCTTCACGTGGACCTTGCAAGGCAAACATCATTTGGTCCACTTTTCAGATGAGCAAACTGAGGCACAGAGAGGTTAAAGGATTTGCTTTAAGGTCACCCACTTGAGCCAGAATGAGAACACTGATCCAACGGGCACCAGAGCCTGTGACTCACCTACCTCTTTCTAGGGCCTCCCTCACCTTAGCCACCAGCCAGTTCTGTCTAGAATATTTCTCGCCTCTTCTCCAACTGGTGATCTCTGACTCATCTTTCAAACACCTAAGTAATTTGCCCAAGATCATCAGGACAGAGCATAGCAGAGCGGGGACATGACCTCTGGTCTTTAGCCTACCGAATTTCCTACTTTTTCACTTTGCCAATTACTTTTAAAGAATGGAGTTTCTGGTCCGCATAATTTCCCAGAAAACTCTGAGGAAAACAGAAAGAAAAACATTGCTTCGGTCTGCATAGCTGAAACGCTCATTGATGAGCATTCATTTAAGTCATGGGCCTCCAAGTCATCGAGTGAAACCAACTCTGGCCCAGGGTGGATTCTGCTGGTGGCCAAGTCCTCAAGATCAACTCGGGTTTGTAGAATTTGCTTCTTCCAACTGACATGGAGACATGGTTAGCCATATTTGGGTCATGCTGGTATGTCGGATTCTAGTGGACTCTGTACCTTCCTACGGAAATGGCCTCTTCTTCCACAGGCCCAGCCCCTGCAGGTTGTGCCACCAGCCTCTCAGGTACGGAAGCCTTGGCCACCTCGCTCTCCTTCCCTCTCCCCTGGGCAAACACATGCACGCACGGATCGAGTCAGTTGCTTAAGCTTGTCGCTGCAACTACATCAGCCTCAGGACTCCTGTTTGCAAGTTACAGGAAGCTCAGCTCAAATTCATCATCTCAGGTACCTGAGGCATCCAAGGGTGTGTCTGATTCAGCGACTTCGATGACGGTATCAGGACTTGGTCTCGCTCTCTCCATCTGTCACTCCACTTCCCTCGGTGTGACTCCGTTCTGCCTCATGGGGGCCCCTGAAGCTCCAGGCTCACTTCCTCTCAGCCACAAGTCCACTGGAAAACAGAGTTCCCTTTCTCTAACTCATCCTACAAAAATAGTGGGCTGGCTACTTTTGAGGGGTGACAAACGCTTATTGGCCCAAATTGGAACATAAGGCCATCCTCGAACCATTCACTGAGGTCGAGGAATGGATATATGGGTTAGTTCAGGCCAGGATCCCATGCCATGCCCTCGGTCTGGGTGTGAGGTCAGGCCCACCTAAACCATATCGACTGAGTTTGGGGGAGGGGTGGTTTCCCCAAGGAAAATGAGGACGTTCTTACCAGAAGAAGCAAAAGTAGATGCTGAACATAAAAACAGCAAATTCCCATGATATGTCTTTCCATTCTAAGCCACCATCCAACTCTAGACGGCCATTACTTCTAACCAGGTCTTCTCACCAACTCCCCGTCTTAACCATGCTCTCCACGGCTCTGAATCTTTCAACTTCTACTCAAAAAGGAAAAATCGACATGAAAAAGAAGGCAAACAGTTCAATATCTCCTTAGAGCCCAGCCCATAAAATCCAAGGTCCTCAGCCTGAAATTAAAGACCTTCCCTGCTCTGACCCCAAGAGAGCTTTCCAGCCTCATAGCTTCCAGTTTTCCCCGCCGCATTCACCTGACATTTAGGCCAAACCACACTAGCTGTTGCTCTTCTCATACCCCATATGTGTCCTCTCCTCTGAGCCCTTAGCTCATGCTGTGCCCTTCGCCTGGAACGCTCACCCACTCCCCTCTCCACTCTGCTAAGACTCCGAAATCAAGCCCAGCTCCAGAGCCGTCACCACCAGGAAGGCTCACATTCTGCTGAATCCATGCCAACTTGGATTCTCCCAGGCAGCCACTCCCGCCTCTGATTCTCAACCTTTCATCACCCGGTCCTCCTGAGTGTCCCTTTCATGGTGTGGCTGCCCTGTTAAAGAGGCTCCTGAGTGTGAGGGCACCGTGAGCAGGACAGCAGGCCTCCGAGGTAATCAATGCATCCAACTCTTTCAATTGCAAGAAGCCCAGCTGGTTCAGCCATAAGCACCCACAGAACGGGAGTGCTAGCACCGCGGGATTTGGGGTATCTCTCTCTCTCTCTCTCTCTCTCTCTCTCTCTTTCTCCCTCCATACCCCCCACACTTTTCTTGACATGATGACCTCATTTCCTCCTACTGTCTCTTCCTTCATGCAGCTGGAGAAATTGGCTTCCAGTGCTTCCAGCTTACATCATCCTTAGATCTTGGGATCTCAGAAGATGGAAACGCATCTTTTCTAACAGTTCTGGCACCAAAATTCTGGGGAAGACTCTGGCCTGTTTTGGGTCATATGACCATCTATGAGTCGATCAATCAATACGACCTGAGGAATAAGCTTCTCTGATTGGCTAGGCCTGTGTCACATGGCCAACGAAAGGCTCCACCCCACCCCACCTGTAGAATTACGTGGAAGAGCTGCCCCCACCCCGCAGGAGAGAAGGCCTGTCGCCAGAAGACAAGGAGAGAAACAGGAGCTCATTTACCCCGGTGCCCCAACCCCAAGCACGAGGACCAGCTCACAAAGTGGGTTATATCGACTTACGTGATGTTGCCATCAACTTAGTTGAAGAGACAGACAGAGATGGGAACATCAATGACATCAAGTCACATTTGTTGGGTACCAGTGGGCCGGGCACCATTCTAAGCACTTTACATGTGTTAACTCATTTATTCCTCATGACAACCCCATGTGCTAAGTACTATTATTAGTCCCATTTTATGGATAAATGAGGCACAAAAAAGGTAAGTCCTCAGCTGAGAAGCTGAGGATTCTGGATTGGAACCTCAGGAGTGTGGCCCCAGAGCCTGTGCCCCGCCCCCGCACTGTGCACTACTATGGACAAGGAGGTCTGGATGGTGCTGGGTGCGTGCCATACATACAGGAGCGTGGCAGAAATACGCCCCCACGTGGTTAAAACGTCTAAGCTGCCCAAATTCTCCTTCATTAAAACAGCCCAAGGGCCCAGCAGGCAGCTTCTGCCTGGCTCTGCCCTAAGGAAGTGTGATGTGACGCCCCAGCCCTCATCACCTCGCCACCCTCGTCCCCTCCAGCTGGCTTCAACCCCCTCAGTCACCTGGGGTTCTCCACCTCTTGACACCCTCAGCTCCTTGATCAGTGACAGGTGCAGCAGAGACAGAGGCACCAGAAGTGTCGGGAGGCTGTGGAAGATAAGAGGCCACAGACACCCCAGTGCCAAGAACAGAAACCAGAGCCCCAGACCAGGACATCGCTAGAGAAGGATGGGAAGGAGACAGAAAGACAGAGAGAGAAAGTGGGAGACAGAGGGAGAGAGAGAGAGAGAGAGAGAGAGAGAGAGAGAGAGAGAGAGAGCGCGCGCGCACGCGCACGCAAAGGCAGAAAGTAGCAGAGAGAGATGGGGCCACCTCCCTTGTCCTTCCCATAGGCACTCACCTGTCACCACATCTAACTCTCTCTCCTCTGAGGCTGAGAACAAGATGGGGAGATGAGAAGACCTTTTAAAACAGGCAGGTAAAAGGTGAGCAGCTACATTTCTTTAGTTTCCCTTCTCCTCCAGTCTCCGATGCAGGGAAGGGCCTCGTGGGTGTGGTGGGTGAAGACCCACCTGCAGGAGGAAGCCCCTCACTAGACCCCACCCGGGCCATTCACCTGATGCTCAGAAAGCCCCAAGAATACCTCTCGGCCAAGGTTCCGGGAGCCAAAGTCCACGGCCACTGAGTCCTGCAAAGTGTCCAGGGAAGCAGACAGACAGATGCACGGAGGATGGGCACAGAGCATGCCAGACCCTGTCCACCTTTACCTATGGGACATGACTCTTCTCGCCCCCCACAAGACCGCCATTGTCTCAGGATTTCGGGTTCCTCCAGTGGCACGTGGGCTTGAGGTCTTGCTTTGTCCTTAACCAGCTGTGTGACTTTGGTTAACCCCTTCCCCTCCGGGGACATCAGACTTCCACCTCTACAGTGAGGAGTCCTGTGTGATTCTGTGTCTCTCCTGGTCTTCGTCAACCTTCAAAGCCAACGATACCCAGCTGTGTGACTTTGGTTAACCCCTTCCCCTCCTGGGACATCAGACTTCCAACTCTACAGTGAGGAGTCCTTTTAGGGGGTGGCACTGTGTGGTTCTGTGACTCTCTTGGTCTTCGTCAACCTTCAAAGCCAACGATGCCCTCACAAGGATGCTCCTCGGCATCCCCCAACTGTCCACCCTGCCCCTCCCCTGGAAGGCCCCTACACTGGCCAGCTTTCTACCTCCTGCCCGCCCACCTCTCAAACCTTAGCTGTCCCGTCCCCAAGGCCTTGCCAAGTAGCTAACCAACCATTCACACAACCTAGGATGACCAGAGCGGAGGGGGGACAGGAGGCCAGAGCAGCCTGGTGCAGCGCCCCTGCTGGAAGCCAGCAGCACTGGACAGGCCTGGCCTTTTGGCTCCTAGTGGGGATTCGCCCCCACGGTGTATGCCACAGAAAGAGCTGTAGGCTCCCCATCCCTCTGAATCCCTCAGAATAGGGCTGATCTCTAAAAAAAGAGAGCATGTGGGGTAGGAATGGCAACTCAGAAAACCCCTCCCCAGCTCACGAGAGACAGACCTTGAAAGCTTAAAGGAGGGCGAGCGGGAAAGGAGGACGGACCAGGGCACGTTCGCCGCCTTGGAGGCGACAGTGGGGCGTCGGCCGCCGGTGAGGGCGCGCGGGCCCTTATGCTGGAGCGACGACGCATCGCATGTGTGCAGCCTGCGCCAAGTGTCAGCCGCCTGGCGCAGCGTCCCCATCCCGTTCCCGAAAACCAAAGGCACCCTTCCAGAGAAGAGAAAGGAGGCAGCCTCATCATTAATAGCGCTGGCGGCAAGGTAAGGCCGCCCGCCCGCTCCCGCGCGCCCTCGCCCGTAATTATGCCGGCGAGGCTTTCATCCCCACGCGCGCGTGCGCGCGCTGAAAGTTTATTGTTGTATCCAGGCCTTTTTACAGTCTCCTCCGCCTTTTATGCAAGGGGAAGGGTGCTGAGGGGTCAAAGCATCCTCCCCCAGCTCCTCTCCCTGCTTCAGTCCTTTTAGAAAAACACCCAAAGCCATAATTTGTCTTAGAATTTCTTTTGAAACAGCTACAAGAAAGACTAACGACTGCTCTTTTCCCTCTGTTTCTGATTCCAGCCATGCCTTTATCTGGCTTTCATTAGAGCCTCGGCCGCGCCTTTTGTGGGAGAGACTTGAGGGAGCCTAGGCAGTTTCCAGCCGCTGTGATGTTGCTAAAGATTAAAAAGCAGCTTTGAAGCCGCACCAGTTCTCTGTGCGCCCCCTCCGTACAGGACCTCAGAAAGACCCAAGCCATCTGGCAAACCTGACATAAAGACAAAATAAAGTGATTGAAACAGTCTCTTCAAAGCCACAATGGCAGATTTGTTGATTTGGGCGTTATCTTTCATGCGAAGCCCTCAGAAGTCACCAGAACACCTAGGTAATCTCAGGCAGGTCTGACTGGAGTGGATGGAGCCTTCTAGGCCAAGGCTCAGTCGGAGAGGGGCCCTGGTTGTACCTGGCGGGGCTCAGGGATGGACGGAAGGCCGCTGAAGATGGGGCTCGGGGAAACTTGACAATTGGACCTGGAGCCAGGCCCTGGCAAAGGTTTATGGCGAGGCCCGCTCATCCCGGCTCCCGCCTGGTGTCCCACCTCAGCAGGAGCGCCTGCCACCAGCCAGACAGAGTCGGGAGGGGAAGCCTCTGCGAGTCTGCCCTGAGCAGGAGGGAGTGGCGGGAGATGAAAGGCCGCTGCCCTAATTGCAACCGACAGCCCATTAGTAACGCCCTGGCAGCCTCCATATCAGAACCTGCTTCTCACGGCTCCCGGCTGGGCAAGACCTAGGCAGATGGCCGTCTGCCGGTGCTCATGGGAGGGTCACTCTTGGCCAACTGAGCCCGGGACAAGTGGAGGTCTGGGAGAAACAGAACCAGAGGCAGCTCTGACTCAGTCCTGTGTTAACGCCTGCCTGACGCCCATACAGCCTGGAGCCTGGCTCTCTCCGGCCCTCAGCGTGCCCGTCTGCAAAGGGGAAGGGGCCTAGGCTCGTGGGCAGACTGCTGGGTAGCAGTGCCCAGAGATCAAGGCCTGGGTCACGGGCGCACCATCGGCCTGGATGGAGAGCCTGGAGGAGGTGCCACCAGGCTCCTTAGAGCCAGTACGACAGCTAAACAGACCTCCCACACACACTGAGTTTCAGTCCAGGAATTTGGGGACACCACCCCACACACCTAGGAGAGAGGCGACTTCAGACCAAGCATTCTCTCGGTGCCTCAGTTGTCCTAATGGTAAAATTGGGGAGTTGGAGTGCGATATTCAGGTGCTGGGGAGAATTGTGTTCCATGAACAGTTCTGAGGGGGCCCAGGTGGGGTCAAGGGGTCTAAGCGAGTCATCCTGTGGGTCCCCCACCTCCCTCCAAATGAGCTTCTCTGCTCGCTTCTGTCTCACTCACTGGGCTTCCGGCAAAACCTCCAGGCTCGTTTGAAGGTTCTGCTGATTAAAACATACAATTTAATAGCCGCAGGTCCAGGGGGGCGGTCTCTGCTCCTTCCTCCGACCTCCCTGAATCTGTGATACCAACCAGACTTGACGAGCTACACTAAGAGATCATTTCATTCTACCCAGCTTTCATGAGACGACGAACTCACAAGTGTGACCACCGATCAGCCACCAAGAACCCATGGAACACCTACTCTGCATTCCCATCCAGCAGAACGCAACACCCGCTTGTCCCCCTAAAGACATCTAAGGGATATCGCACTCATGGAGGACATGATGAATCAGAAAGAGAAGGCCACTTGTCACAGGCCTGAGGGACAGCTCACCCATTTCCACCTGTCTGTGCCTCCTCCCTCTGGCCATAAGCAGGACCAGGAGGCCAGCTCCTCCTGTCCTGGCTCTTCTGAGGGCCCGAAGAGGAAATCTCATCACAGCTGGCCCCCAACCACCCTTCCTTCCTCCTAGAAGGACAGCTGGCCCCGCGCCGGGGTGGGAGGCTCCCCGCAGAGCTTTCCTGGCTTCTTGGCAGTGATGCGCCAGCATGAGATTAGGCTTTTATCTGTATGCCCTCCCAAAGGGAGGGAGGAAGTCCGGGTCCTGGAAAGGCAGAGCCACAGAAGGGCACATGTGGGAGGGGGCAGCAGCCCACCAACCCCTGAAAGGAATCTTCCAGGTGGACAATTTGTCCCTCCTTTTCTAACCATGCCTCCCCATCTTCTCTGTCTGGTGAACGAACTCCTACTCATCCTTCAAAACCCATCTCCGATGTCGCTCCTTCTTCAAAGTTTTTCTGAGCGTCCGTCTCCCTCGGTTCACGTGCCATTTCACACACGCCCGTCTTGAGTAGCTGTGAAATTAAGTGACAATAATTTTTCCAGGAAGAGGGCACGTGTTTGGAAATCAAAAGACCACAGTTCAAATGCCGGCTACCTTATTCACCAGCTATGAGGACTTAGACAGGTCACTTGGCTTCTCTGAGCCCGAATTTCCTCATTTGCAAAGCAGAGAAACTAAAACGACCTAGGGTTTTTCTGAGGATCAAATAAGGAAACATACATGAAAGAGCCTAAAATTATGTCTGACGCAGAGAGGCGCTCAAGAGACGTGAACTTCATTCCTTCCCTAGCAGCGTGTGACCTTCTCAAGGGAAGGAATTCGCTCATTCATTCATTCACTCATTCATTCATTTATTCATTCAACTAACATCACTGAGCTTCTGTCGAGAAGCAAGCCCTGAGCCAGAAGCCAGGTTCTACAGCAGGTCACAAGGCAGACGCTGTCCAGGTGCCCCTAAACGCCCCAGCTGGCCTTCCTCACCCGTGTATCTCCAGCACTCACTTTGGCTGACGCTGTCCCCACCCTTCCCAGGTGGGGCAGGGCTACAGAGTCCGGGCTGAACATTGCCTGCTCCCCAGGATCGTCCACAGGCCTCTCTCCTGCACGAGGCATCCTCTGTCAGCAGAGCCTTGTCTGAACTCTCTGGGAGGACGGCGTGAAAAGATGCCATCATCCCTGGGGATGACAGACACATAGTTCTCAGTCTTAAGAACTCCCCATCCAATGGGACAGTCACGTTTTCTGGAGTTGAGGAACTCTTAGTCTGGGAGCGGATAGCAGAGTCACATTTTCCCCGATACTTAATTTGATGGGAAAGACACATTTACTTCGATTGTGAAATTCCCAGTCTCATGGAAGAGACACGTGGCTCCTGTTCTTGGCCCAGTCTATCACCGATGGGGGGGAGATTGTTCCTGTCACATGAGGGTGCCTCCTCTGATGGGAGAGGCAGTCTGCGCCCACAGATAGCTTGAGAGTCAGATAAAACAACATGTATGGAAAAAAGAGATCAATCCAGAGTTCCTTTGAAAAACTAGCTGTGCAGTGCCTCTGTCTGTTTGTAGACTCAGAAGTGATATTTCTAGCTCTGTAGGTGCACCATCCTAATCCACAGGGCTGGACGCAAATGACACAGAATCATCCACCTCACAAACAACCAGTCAAGCTCCCTCACCAGAGAATGCAAGCCAGAGCTGGCCGGAGGCCCCCATCGCTGGCATCTAGTGCCAGCCTTGCCAGAGGAGGCTTTCTCACGATCAGGGACATCTGGGCTGGCCCAGCTCCCAGAGGCCACCGACATGAAAAGCAAGGGGCCCGGCGGAAACACCATCTGCACATCATAAGGCAGCTTGGTGGTTCCCAGAGGCTGCCTCCAGCTGCGGCAGGGATGCCCGGAAAAGCAGAGGAAGACACCAAATGGCTGGGAGGGGGAGAGAGGGAAGGATGGCAGAGAGGGTAGAGCTGGACTAGAGTTCTTCCACTTAGCACCCTACGCCCTGGAAACTAAAGTCACCTGGTTTGTCTCCATGGCATTGCTCGGGACCACAGCTGTCCTAGTGGTAAAAAAGGCACAGGTGATGCCTATTCCAGAAGGTGACTTGGTCACAAGAGCAGGATACAGTAGTGGTTATGCACGCAGATCGAAAGTCGCATTGCCTGGGGTCAAATCCTGGGTCCACTTCTTTGGCGAGTGGATAGACTTCACTAAGCCTGTTTTCAGACCTGTACGTTGGAGACGATCAGAATCACATTCCACGTCTTGGGGTTGCTGTGAGAATTAAACGAAGTAATAAACGTTTTGAGCTGTACACTTAAGTTTTGTGCGCTTGTTATACTTCAATAAAATTTCATTATGAAAGAGTTAATTTGCATCCTGCGCCTAATTTAGAGAAGTACTCAGGCACTTTTGGCTCTTATTATCATTATCAACTTCCCTCTGAGACGCTTTCCCGAGGCTCTTAGAGCAGGCACCTGTAGGGTCTGGAGCCCTCGAGGCTATTTCATTGGCCACCCTTCCCAAGGCCCCGCCTCCCACACCACGGCCACAGCTGATTGGACAAGGGGAACCGTGGCCCAAGGAATGCTCATCTATTGGTGGTTGAGCAGAGTGAGGTCTGCGGATGGACGATCATGTCGGAAGGTGAAGAAGCAAAGGAAGGAGGCAGAGAGGAGCAGAAGAGGCGGAAAGCTGAGAGTGGCAGAGGTGAAGGAAGCACAAGGTCCCTGAGAGACAGGAGGACGCGAGAGTGGGCGAGGAGGCCTCCGATCCCAGGTTTTGGGTCCCCATGTGAGTTCGGTACCATAGATCCTGGGAGGCTGTGAGTCCTGCCCAGAAGCTCAACACGCATACACACGAGCACACATACCACATGGCACACACACCACACCCATCCTGCAAACACTGACACACTCCTTTTTATACTTTCCTTACAATTCCTACCCACATCTGAAAAACTTCCAGCACGGTGAATCCCCAGGGAGACTAATGTTGTTGCGTGGGTGCAGTAGCTAAGACACCCAGAGAGGAACAGTTCTGGGCAATAGAATTTGGGGGGAGGGTAGGGAGAGAAGATAGGGGACGGCCAGCTGTAGGAGAAAAAAATACAGGTGCACGGAGAGGTCTCATGGGGAACTTCATAAAGTGTCTGAACTGTGGCGTGTGATCCTTACAGCAAAACTGCATTAAAGTCACATCGCTCGCCACCTCTCGGTTCTACTCACCTCCATGTCGGCACCATTTTTGGAGGGTTTGCCCTTCATGGCTGGCAAGACAGCTGCCAGCATCTTCCAGGGCTGCATCACCCCTTAACCACAGTCAACAAGAGGATTCCTAGTCTTGGCTTGGGCTCCCCCAGAAGCAGAGCCTGAGACAAGGATTTGACTATGATGATTTATTGGGAAACCATCACAGGAAACTCTGGTAGGAGAACAGGGAAATGAGCCAGGGAAGGGAATGTAGCCAGCAAAGGGTGTGTTACCTCTGTGGGCATCCAGAGCCTAATCTCACAGGGGAACTGTAAGAGACAGGGTAGAGGAAGGGTTGAACGACAAGAAGGATCCAGCCGTGTCAAGTGTGGGAACAGCATTCCAGAATAAGGGAACAGCACATATGAAGGCCCTGCATGGCAGAAGAATGTGGCATGTTTGGGGGACTAACATTAGGCAAATCAGGTCTGTAATGAGTAAAAGCGGACTGTGGCACAAGGTTGGGTCAGAGAGGAGGGCCTGGGGCCAGGTCGCACAGAGCCTTGTCGGCCCGGGACGAGACCTCAGGTTTTGTGAGTGTGAAGGGGGCCACCGAAGGGTTGCGAACAGGACAATGACATGATCTCAGCTCACCTGTGTTTGTAAGGTCACTCTGGCTGTCGTAGGGAGAGTGGACTGAGAGAGGAGGCAAGTGGAAGCTGGGACACATGGCAGCTCTTGCTAAGTCAAAGTCAATGTCAGGGAGCTGTTTCCTTCTGATGGGGGCATCTGGGAAGGCTTTGAGGAGGAGATCTTAACCCCAGGGAAAGCCAAATGGGCAGGAATGAAGAAGAAGGCTGCCTTCCCCACTCCCAACTTTCTCCTCCTGAATAAAGAGAAAACTTCTGTTTTTCCTTTTGCTGCCTCAGAAACTAGAAAGAGGTGGCCATTCATCCATCAGTGCCTTTCCAAACACCTACAGCAGAGTTAAACAGCAGTTACAGTGAACCATCGGCAGCAGATAACTCAATGACATTGTAAAATTTGGCATGAATAGATCTGGCTGAGCCTCACAAATTTTCTCCCGGGGCTGACGATGTCAGCAATTCCAGCCTGATCCCCGCTGGCCTCTGAAAGACAAGATCATCAGATAGAGAGGCAGAAAAACCTTCCTGGTTACACTTCCCAGAGCAAATGGGCACATCAGCCTCTGGGTGAGCAGCGCGAGTGTCAGACAAGCCAGTCAGAATGAGGCTGGTAAGAAAGAGCCACTCTGTAAACTCTTTATCAGTGACCAGTCTCACGAAGGACAAGAGTTCGCATTTTGTGAAACGCGGTGTGTGCGTTAAATACCACGTTTCTGTTTCTGTTCAACTAGTTTTGCCTGCCAGGCAGGTTCGCAGGGTGACACATCTCAGGGCTCCAATCACCTCGAAACAGGCACTCGTCCTTCCTCTTGGTCACATCCTCCTCTCAATACGGTCTCGCAACGGTAGTCCCCTCAAGGTAGGCAGAGAAACCGAGTTGAGAAAGGTCTTGTTTTGATTCTTACTTCTTGCTTTGCCTATCCAGCACCCATTCTCCAATCTTGCAGTGACAGCACCCTAATTTTTCTTGAGGATCTCAACTTAGGCAACATGGTTTAAGTGGTACCAGCCTCCCATCAAGCTCCAAGGGTTCTACGGCCATGCCACCCTGAATGTGCCCGATCCTGTCTGATCTCGGAAGCTAAGCAGGGTCGGGCCTGGTTAGTACTTGGATGGGAGACCACCTAGGAAGACCAGGTGCTGTAGGCCTTAAAAAAAATAAAAATAAAAATAAAAAACCGCTCCAGGGGTAGACTCGTGGTTTGGTTTGTCCCTGAATTCTACATCATCATGGTTCAGGGTTGGCACACGATCTAAATCAGTACCATCATATAACTCCATGACTTTTGCTGGATCTATGAGGATGTCAGCCTGGAGCTTCTGGAGGCCACCGGAGCCTGTCTGAGTATAGGACCAATGCAGAGGAAGCAGAGCCAAGAGATAGCGAGAGAAAGCCCGACTCTTATGACATCATTTGAGCTCCCGGTTATAGCCATATCTGGCGCTCGGCCTCGTTATGGGTGGGTCTCTGACACCACCGAACAAAGGCATTCTGACTCTCATGGAGGCTGAGCAATTCGATGATGAAGACCAGGCATCGTGATTCCCAGTCCGGTGCCCTTACCCTGTATTGTGTTCCCGATGATTTTATCCAACCTCGCAATCAAACTGGAGTGATCTCTGTGGCTTTATGGTCTGCAAAAAGATGGATATTTTAAAAATAAAAACATCTGATCATAACAGCGTTTTGTCTAACCGAATCACAGAGTCATGGGAGGGTCCCCCAAGATCATACCACTGAGTGGTTTTCAAAGATTTTTTTTTTTTTGCAACTCCTTGTTTCAGATGAGGTCTTAAGCAGAGCTCCTACATATAAGAAACAAAAGCTCTATCTTTTTATCTTTATAAAAAGTAGATGCTAAAATTTAACTTAAAAGCTCTATCTTTTAAGTTAAGTTTTAGCATCTACTTTGTATAATCAATGAAGACCCGAATTTTAATGTATTTGTTTCCAAGGTATAAAAAATGGTTATACACGGTCTATGGCTATGCCACCCTGAACAAGCCCGATGCTGTCTGATTTTTGGAAGCTAAGCAGGATTGGGCCTGGTTAGTACTTAGATGGGAGACCACCTAGGAAGACCAGGTGCTGTAGGCGTAAAAAATAAAAAATAAGGGATTGTAAACTGACAAGGTCCTTGCAATCTGTGAGGTCAACCAAGGGTTGCCTTGCCTAAAAAAAAATGGCTATACAGGAAATGGATAGAAAAAAATCAATGAAACTAAAAGCTGTTTCTTTGAAAAGATAATAAAAATCAATAAGCCTCTAGCCAGGCTAAGAAAAAAAGAGAGAGGGTACAAATTACTAATATGAGAAATGAAAGCTGAGACATCACTAGAAAATCTGCAGGCATTAAAGGATGATAAAGGAATATTTCCAATAACTCTGTGCCCACAAATTTGATAACCTAGATGAAACAGACCAAGTCCTTGAAAGATACAACAAGCCAAACTCACACAAGAAATAGACCATCTGAATAGGCCTAAATTTATTAAAGAAATTGAATCAATAATTAATAACCTTTCGAAACAGAAGGCACCAGGCCAGTAGGTTCACCAGCAAAATCTATCAAATAGTTAAAGAAGAAATTATACCAATTTTCTACAACCTCTTTCAGAGAGTGAAAGCAGAGGAAATACTTTCTAACTCGTTCTATGAGGCCAACATCACCCTAGTACTAAAACGAGACAACCGCATTACAAGTAAAGGAAACTACAGACCAGTATGTCTCATGAACACAGCTATAAAAATCCTAAACAAAATATAGCAAATAGTAATCTAGTAATGTATGAAAGAATTATACACCATGAGCAAGTGGGATTTATCCCAGGCATGCAAAGTTGGTTCAGCATTCAAAATCAATTAATGTAATCCATCACACCAGCAGATTAAAGAAAAAAAAATCACATGATCATGTCAATAGTTGCTGAAAAAACATTTGACGAAATTCAACACCCATTCATGATTTTTTAAAATCTCTCAATAAACTAGGACTAGAGAGGAACGTCCTCATCTCGATAAAGAATATCTACAAAAAACCTACAGCGAACACCATACTTAATGGTGAGAAACTCGAAGCTTTCCTTCCAAGATCAAGTCAAAGCGAGGATGTCCCTTCTCACCACCACTTTTCAACACCACTAGCCAATGCAATAAGACAAGAAAAGGAAATACACATTAGGAAGGAAGAAATAAAACTGTCTTTGTTCGCAGACTACCTGATTATCTATGTAGACAATCTGAAAGAATCAATAAAAAACAAATGGGGAACCAATAAATGATTATAGCAAGGTTGCAGGATACAGGTTACTATAGAGAAGCCAATCATTTTCCTGTACACTAGCAATGGATAAGTGGAACAGATTCCCATCAACCTAGGAAGTTCTGCTTCTAGAGCACCCAACTTAAGACTCATCCTCTGGGTCAGTGTGGCTTCCTCGGGGGGAGAGGCTTTGCTTGAACCCCCAGGCTGACTCAGCGTCCTGTCATAACAGCACCTTGTTTTCCTTGGTAACAATTTTTACAACTGCAATTAAATAATTATCTGTGCAATTTCCTGTTTAATGTGCCTCTCCCTCACCAGACTGCAAGCTCCACGAGGAGAGGACCACATCTCTCTTGCTCCCACTAGGTTCCAGCACCAAGCACAGCACCTGGCACAGCACTGGGCATTCAACAAAATTAGATGAAGGAAGGAAAAAAGGGAGACAATTAGATCGAGGTTTCCAGGTTTATCTTTGTTACAGCAGAATCTGAGTCCAAATGACTTTTGGCATTGTCAGCAGTGGGCACTGTGGCTTCGACCCGCAGCCCTCCAGCAAGCAGCTCCTAGGCCCTGAGGGCAGACACAGCTCAGGATCCCACATGGACAGCTGCCATCTGCTGCCTCTCTTTTGTTCACTCAGAGGCAGGCGGCTGAGGCAGCTCCGCCTGCGACCCTGAGCAACCCTGGAAGCTGCACTGTTGACAGCCTGTCACAGCGAATCACCTCGGGCCGCTGCATCCCCAAAGAGCTGCCCACTGAACCATCCCTGGTCCCCCTGGGGGCCCCTCCCTGCAATACTAACAGGCTGGTGCCAGGGTGGCCTGTCTGTGCTGCCAATCCGGGGCATCTACTATAGCTGCTGGGGGCCTGGGCTTGAGAAATGTCATCTCCCGCCTCTTCCTCCGGTGACAGAGGGCAGGGACCCACAGAGAACCCCGGAGAATGGGCTCTTTCCCACTCCCTTTCTATTTTTTCACACTTGGACAAGAAGCCTCTTCACTCTTCACTTCCTTGGCCCTCATGCCAACCACACAGCCTGCACGGGGCCGGTGCTGCCCACTCCTCAGAGGGGAAAACTGAGGTTCAGGCAAAAGAAGACAAGAGAAGTGAGTAGCCCAGGGACAGCTGGCCTTGGGAGTGCCTCGCCCGGCCTCGCTGCTGTAGGAGGGGGCTCTGAGGAACATAGCAGGGCAGAGGTGAGAGTCTCAAAACCCTGGGTGTTCATGGCTTTTTACCTGTCTGGACCATGGGGTCAGCTCCCCGTAAGCCTCTTTCATCTGTTGGCTGTAAGGGGATACCTGTAAAGGGTCCTCACTGGCTCTCCCAGCACTGCCCCGAACAGGGGAGGCCATACTCTACCGCCAGGGTCAGGTGTCCAGGACATTAGCTGTGTCCCACAGCCTCTTTTCATGAGAGCCCTGAGGTCTGGAGGCCCAGCTGTGATGGCAGCCTGGCACACTTAAGAGTCATGAGTTCGCTAAGGGCCTGGCCTGCCCTAGCCTCAGGCGCCCGGGCAACGAGTCCTTTGCTGAGAGGTCTGGGCAGAGGCTGTTTCCTGGGAATGCCACACCCCCCAGTGGCCAGCCTTCCTCAGTACCTCTCTCCTCCTCCTCCTCAGACTCTCTCAGAGGCCACCAGTCACTTCCTATCCCCAACCAAAAAACCCTCAGAAGAGGAAGGTGAGAGGAAATCATCATCGCAAAACAGTAATAATTATTCATTCATTCATCCAACAAATATGTCTTGAGGGACTGCGCTGAGCCCAGCTCTGTGCCTTGGCTGAAGGCTGCCCTGTTTCTTGTATGTGGGCCTCTCCAACATGGCAGCTAGTGTCACCAAAGCATACGAGCAAGAATAGAGATGGCTAGCAAGATAGAAGTCACAATCTTATGCGACTGAATCACAGAAGTGACATCTCGTCACCTTTGCCATATTCCGTTGGTCAGAAGCAAGTCTCTAGGCCACTCCACACTCAGTCCGAGGACATGAATATCAGGAGGTGGGAATCTTTAGTGGTCATTTGAGAGTCTGACTGACACAGCATGATTCGGTTCAATGAGTATTTTTCTGGTGCCTTGCACGTGCCAGGCACTGTCCTGGAGTTGGAAATAAAAAATTAGATGAGTTAGGGTTTCTATCTCCCAGGAACTTTTTCTAGGCATTTCCCGCTTCATGCTCTTACTCATTTTTCATGGCTGTGAACACTTTGGGACCTATATAGGATCTCTGCTGAGGGGAAGAGGAAAATTACTCAGGCCATAGGGTGAATGTGTCCACTGAACCCTTTTCTTCCAACCCAGAGGGAAGAGAGTGCGCTAGCTTAGAGGGGCATTTGCACAATAGTGGTCACTGCTCTGGGTGCTGTGGATACCACGGGGTAGAGGCTAGACCCCACCCTGGGGGCGTACACTGGAGAACTGGGAGCACACAGGTAAAGTCACAGGTTCAGCCTGGAGTGAGGCATGCCGCAGTGGAGGGAGCCCAGCCCCTCAGGGAGATTGGCATCGCAGTTCTAAAGCACAAAGACTTATAGCCGACAGCTGGAAAGCCGAAACCAAGCTTCGCCCTATACTTGGAGGCCTTCACATATCGGCACATACGATTTTTTTTTTTTTTTTAAAGATCGGAATCCCTCAGTTACCAATATGCTGGGTTTGCTGGATCTGGCACCCAGTATCGGGCTCAAACAATAGTGTTTAAAGGAGGACAGAAGCAAGGGAAAGTGGAATAGAAGGGAGGAGTCAGGGAAAGAAGAGTGAGAAAAAGAAAAGGGAAGCAGGGGGGCTGAAAGGGGGGGAGGGAGGAAGGGGAAAAACAGACGGGACGAAGAGGGGAGAAGCAGGGAAGAGAAGAGTGGGGAGCGAAAGAGGCGGAGAGTGACGGAGG
>NW_006433950.1:2583560-2594594 GCF_000325575.1 Pteropus alecto | reverse complement strand
GGGTGAGGTGGGGGCCGCGGTGGGCGCGGCGAGCCCGCGGCCGCTCCGTGGGCTTTTCGCGCCTTCGACACCAGCCTCGAGCGCCCGAGGCGGACTGTGGGCCGCGCCTCCCACGGGCAGGCCCGGCCCCGCGAAGTGGGCGCGGACCCCCGGGCAGGGACGGCGTTGGAACACGGGACCCCGGGCCCCGGGTGGGTCTCGGGTAGGGAGGTGCGAGACCGCCCCGGGAGCTCCGGGAGCCTACGGGGCACCCCCTCGGCGAGTGTCCGTCATTCAACAGGTGTTTCGTGGGGGTGCCCACTGCATGCCCGACGCCGCCCGGGGCTTCCCCCGCCTGTCTCCGCCCAGCGGTCACTCCGCGTCGTGGACGCTGCCCCGAGAGCCCCTCCTTTAATCGAGCCTCTTTCCTTTTCTTTAAGAGTTTGTAGAGAAGCCTTTGAAGCTGGTCCTCAAAGTGGGAGGGAACGAAGTCACCGAGCTCTCCACCGGCAGCTCGGGGCACGACTCCAGCCTCTTCGACGACAAAAACGATCATGACAAACACAAGGACAGAAAGCGGAAAAAGAGAAAGAAAGGCGAGAAGCAGGTTCCAGGGGAAGAAAAGGGGAGAAAACGGAGACGAGTCAAGGTAAAGGTAGTTGCAGTTGCTTCGGCCGTGCGGGTGGCACCGCTTCCCACGTGCCGGCCGGCAAAATCTGACCTGTTTTGAGGAGGGAGAGCGGGGCCGAATAGAAACAGGAACCACCTGTGAGTGTCAGCAGCTCTGTTCTGTTATCCTCGCAGCCGTACTCAACGCACCAGGCAAGGGAGTAGCTAGCTGGTCCCCACTGTCAGGAGCTGCTTCAGAGAGAGCTTTTCCATCTCGGAAAGGCGAGAGCCGCGTTCAGAAAAGCCTCCGTGTTGGAGGTTTGTCAGAAATACGAATTTCAAGAGCAAATGGGGTCTCTTCAGTTCAGTTTTTGTTCCGAAATAATTACTATAACGAGCAACTTCCATCCTTTAAAACAAAGTTTGAGTCTGTGGAACAGAAGATTCTACCAGAGACTTTTAAGAGAGGTGACATCAGTAATAGAAATAAGCATTTTCTTAACCACTGGCAGTTAATAGAGGAAAATTAAGTAGCTGCCATCTCAGTTTGCAAGCTGGGCAAAATAGTAACAATTAGCTGTACTCCCAGGGGTGATGACATGCATACCTGGAATTATCCTAGACTCCTTCGCGCTTCCCAATTTGAACCCGTCGCCAGTGACTTATTAAAGGAATTACTGTATCTTAAAAGTAGATTTCCATAGCTTGGTTTTATAATTTTTCTTAACGTTTATATACATAACAGAAGTGTTCTCTTCCATGTGATTAAACACATAGATAAGTCATTAAATCTTAGAGATTTTGGAATTTCTTAAATCGATTCCTCTCTGCATCAGTTTTTATCGCTAGAATGGGGCAACACATAGAACTATCTAATGTTTCCCTTTCTCAAATTATAAAAACTGTATATACATATGATATTTTAAAAGAAATTCTAGTGGTACAGAAAGGAACCAGATGGAGAGAAAAAAGTTTTCCTTACCCCAGACCCTCTTGCAGTCTCTTTCTCCAGAAGTAACCAGTTGGTTTTTTTAAATAACTTTTTATTAGTAGTAATTAGTGAACATAGTTTTAAAAAGTCAAGAGTACTACAAAGCTTTTAACACAAATTACTTCCCAAACATTTTAGTTTTCTCTTGTGATAGTTATCTCCATTTCTAAATGTAGGTTTATAGTGCCGTTTACTGATTTGTCAGTTTCCATCTTTTACTGGCATCGTGTTAGAGAAGATGAGAATTTAAGTTAGCATCCCTTCCTCCATGCCCCCAGTATAGGTCCATCACAATTGTCAGATAAATCAATATTTGGTGTCACTGAAGACAAATACAGTATACAAATAGAGATCTAGTCTTGATTCATTGTTTTCATTTGTTTGGTTATTGTGTACTAATTTTTTCTAAACTAACACATTTGTAAAACCCGTCCGATTCCAGTTTTTCTCATGGGCAGACGCTTGCCTGTGTTCTGAGACACCATGCTCGTAGCTCTCTTTCCTCTCACAGTCTCGATTAATTGTCCAGGCCTTTGGGGACTCTCCTTTGCCTGCTTTCTAGAACTCATGTCTTCCTCTTGATTTACTTCCTTGTTTTGGTGGAATCTTAACTCTAAGAACTACCTAAGAAAGCATTCATAGAAGATAGATTTTTTTAAGTTCTTATGTTTTGGAAATCATGCTACCTCAGTATAGTTCTCACATAGATCGATGGTTTGGCTCGGTACGGAATTCCAGATTGAAAACTGTTTTCTACCACAGTCTTGAAAATATTGTTCAGTTGTCTTCTGTGTTCCAGATTTACTGTTGAGAAATCTGTTGCCATTCTGATTCTTAGTCCTTTGTATATGACCAGCATTTGCTCTCTCGAAATTTTTAGTATCTTCCCCTTTGTCTTTGGTGCTTTGTTTTGCAACGAATAATCTTGCTTTCAGTTCTGGGATGTTTGCCTGAAGTATTTCTGTGATAATATTTGAATTTTATTTCAGATTTTGTATTTTGAATGTCTGAGAATCCTTTCTTGTTCTCTAATTGTCCTTGTTTTAATAGCACCTTGTTCTTGTTTTTACATGCATTACCTTTGATTTCTCTGAAGATATTAATCAATGGGTTTTGGTTTTGTTTTGTTTAACTTTTGTTCCCTGTATTGTCTGTATTTCACTTCAAGTTCTTCAATTTATTTATTTGGTCTCCTCTTACGTTAAAAGCATCCTTTAGTTATCTTTAAATAAAAATAGTTTATTTATATTTAAACGTGCAGCACAAAAAGACTGATTAAATGCTTTGTGCCTAGAGAAAGTTTGTCAGCTGATGGACTTCACTGTACAGTCACTAAACAGAGACCTGATCATATGGGTGGGGATCCCCCAAGTGGCCATACCCTCCAGGATCCTTGCTCTGAACTCTTCAGTTTCTCCAGAGGAAAACCCCTGCTGGGAGGGAGAAGTCTACTCTGCCGGTGTTTCGGGAGCCATCCACAGGAGGAGGCTGGAGGTCTTGTCTTATCACCCCGTGCTCTGTTTTCAGTCCAGCGCGGCTCCCCACTTGTGCCTGGGTCCAGGTCTGGAAACTCGTTCCTTATGTCTCCAAGTTCTGAGCTTCAGGGTTCTGGGGTTTGAACTTTTCTCATAGGCGTCTGCCTTTGCACGCAGGCGGCAGCTTGCTTTCTCTGGTCTACAGACTCCTTTACTTGCCTTTCATCTCCCAAGTGTGTTGGCATATTTCATCCACTGTCGTCTTTTCTGTACCCTTTGTCCCTGCCACCATGTCGTTTAACTGGAGGTCGAGATAACCCCTTTTAACCACTTCTGGTTTTAGTTCTGGCAGTTATACCGTAATACCAGACGATATATTCATTTCTTATTTTCTCAGTTATGTTATTTTTCTTAACTACCTCGTATTCAGTTATATTGATATACCATGTTTTATGTAATAATTTTTTTAAATGTTACAGATAATGATGCACTGAGCCTCATTGTACACGTCTTTTATACTTTTATGAGGATATCTTCAGGATAGGTTCTTAGAAGTCTCCCCTTCGGTTCCAGCCACTCTGCCCTTTCTTGACTGTGGCTCTAAATAGCATTAGCCCCCGTTATGGTTTGATTCCATTGCCAATAAAGATGCTTTTGCATCCACAGTCTCATTTGGACATAATCCTCTGCATGGTAGGACAGTTAGGTAGGTGGTTTCTATTTTATAGAAGGTAAAGTGGAAATTCAAGAGGATTAAAGTGAATTTGCTAAGGGTCCCACTTCCTGGGGACTTGGAGTGAGGGATCATGGGACATCCTCAGAATCTCTGTAGAGACTGTTTGGGTCATTCTTTTTTTTTAGACCAGAATAATGAGAAGGTAAACCCTTTAATTTTTCAAAGGTGTCTTAATTAAGTGCTTTTTTCCTTTTGAGTAGGCAATCCCTGATAATATCAATTGAGAATGCCCCAGCAGACGGGATCAATAGTATTTCTCTCCTTAGAGCAGTGCTATTTAATAGCCAGGGCACTGAGAGTACAACAGGCCGTAGTTTTGATGAGACAGACCGCAGGCCACGCACCACCCCTGTGAAGTGTGTCGGCTCTTTTATTCTTAAACATTTGATTGCTGAGCATATGGCAAAGAGTTTGTGTGCTTATTACGTAACATTACCCTTTCTCGAAGATTCAGCCTCAAATGTTTTCAAGTCATTTGTTCCCACATTATTCAAAAGAAATAAAATAACTGCTCATGAAAAACATGCTCATACCACTTGATGTAGTAGTATAGGCACAAGAGGACAATTAAGTAAAACTAAGGTGCAAGAGGTACAGTTCTGTGGGCCATTACATTGACAGCGTGGCGATTTATAAAAATTACAGAAATGTTTATAAAGTCATTTGAAGCAAAATAACATAATCATGTCTATATACACCCCCATTATGATTACTGAAAAACTCCATATCCACCTTACAGATGAGTGGTACTAAGCATATGTTACATGCTGGGTTCTGTGCCTAGTGCTTTGTGTATGTTATGTGTTGTATTTTACCACAATTTGTGTATGCTACCTCACAAATTTGTGTATGTGAGGTAACATGCAAATTGTGGTAAAATATACATAGCATAAAATTTACTATCTTCACCATTTTTAAGTGTCCACATTGTTGTACAGCCAATTTCCAGAACTTCATATGCATTAAGCAACTCCCCATTTCCCCCTCCCCACAGCTCCTAGTAACTACCTTTCTATTTCTACCTTTATGAGTGACTGCTGTAGATATATAGGTGGAAACATACAGGATTCGCCTTTTTGTGACTGGCTTGTTTCACTTAGCATAATGTCCTCAAGGTTCACCCATGTTGTGGCATGTGTTAGAATTATATTGCGTTGTATACATGTACCATATTTCGTTTATTCATTCATCCATCGATGGATATTTGGTTTGCTTCTACCTTTTAGCTGTTATAAATAATGCTGCTATGAACGTGGGTGTACAGTATCTCTTAAAAGACTCTGCTTTCAATTCTTTTGGACGTATATCCAGAAGTAGAATTGCCGTATCATATTATCTTCTCTTTTGTAAATGAGAAAACTAAGGCTCAGGGATGTTAAGTTAACTTGGTTAAGGTCACACAGTAAGTGCCAGAACAAGAACTCAAATCCTGCCCTTGAGAGGTCTTTAGTCAAAAGAGTTTTTAAAATGGACAGCAGCCCCCATCCCCTTCACAGTACATGTCAGTGCCCTAACAAGGCAGAATTCTAGTTCTGATGCTCCTGAGATTCCTTGGAGCTGGGAGAATCGCAGAAGACTTTGCTCGGGAAGTAGCATTCGAGCTGGTCTCTAGAAATCAATATAATGATGTCATACTACAGGTTCAGTCAACGTGGAGTCAGCTGTATACTCTGACCTATTGTATTTTCATATTATATAATTAAATGTAAAGGGTAATATATATAAAGCCATGAGCAAAGTAGCTACCTGGGCTACTGCAGGTATTTCAAAGGTAATCAGACAACCCCATTTGCATTTGTATGCTGACTTGAGAAGCTGATCCCTGAATAGAAAGCTACACTCCTGCATGGAGATTTGGAGATGAGGAAGCTTGCTCACCACGTAGGGAATTAAGCACGAAGGTGGGCAAATGTGAGGCTATGTATAGGGGACATAACCTAGCTTTCTTTTTAAGCACAGACTCCGTGAAGAGGAGTATAAGATAAGACCTGAAAGGCAGCTGAGATGTCAGTAGGGAGTTTGAACTTTAATGTGTAGGCCATGGGGAGTCAGAAACTTTCTTAGTGGAAGATAAAAGTTCATCTGTGAAGTGTCTCGCTGATACTGAAGAGAGGACTCGGTGTAAGGAGACCTGCTTAGAAAGCTTGTCATTGGAATAGCTCAAATGAGTAAATTCCTTTACTGAGACTCAGGCCTGTTCTTTGGAAAGCCTCATCCTAATCCACAATCTGTCCGAACAGCTTTGCAAGTCAGCTTCAGGTTTAGGTGCTCAAAGAAGTAAGGCTCATCCTGTTACTCGGGATTTTATCAGAATAAAATGTGAGTTGTTTCAGATTTTTTTTGTTATTCATAAGCATTAACCTATATTGGAAATTTATAAAGTTGAGGTTAGGTACAACTAACGAACATGTGGAACTGGTCATATACAATAAATTCTAATAAGCACTATACTAGGACTAAAGAAAATACATTACTCATAAAAGCTAACATTTGACTTTACTATATGCTAGGCACTGTTCAAAATTTTTTATGTTTACTATTTTAATCTTTACAAGTGGCTCTGTGGAATAGGTACTGTCATCTCATTCCTGAGCTAACTGAGGTTATAACTACAGAGGAGAATGAATGGCTGATTATTAAGCGAAGTGGGAATTCTGTCAACGCATCGTGTGCTATGACATCTGCCACACCCAGGATCTCAGCTGGTTTGGCTTATCTGGGTTGACAGAAAACCCTCCCCCTTCCTTCCCACTCTGCTGTTCCCTGCCCAGGTGGCCCCCTTCATCACAGAAGACCTTCCCAGAAAGGTGGGACCGAGGGCGTAAGAGTGGTGTTGCTCCTCTGATGGAAGGGCTATTTATTTATTTATTTATTCAGCCAGTATTTACCAGATACCCAGTGTGCGTCTCTGTACGAGACTCACTTGATGAAGATAAGTAAAACACAGTTCTGACCTACAGGAGCTGAGAGGGGTGGGGAATGAGACAGGAGAATGACTGAATTTTGTGGCCCGGTAAGTTCTAACAGGGGTCTGAGTAAAGTGTTCAGGGAGTCCCCAGGAAGATACGTCTCATTCTGCCTTGGGGAGCCGGGGAAGGCCTCAGAGGTAACAGCTAGATTTTGCAGCAGAGGCTGTTTTCAACCTAGGGCCAAAAATGAGGTGTAGCTTCAAAGTAATAAAACTGATTTCTTCAGTTGAATTCTAAAATAACTCAAAGGGGAGTTTTGAAATTGTTTTGCACACTGGAGGCATTATTCAAAGATATATATTATTTTTTCAGATGTATATAATTTTTTAAGTATATTTAAATTGTCCAGAAGTAGCCAGCGAAGGACAGTCCTTATTACTAAGGGCTTCATCTGTCAGTTCGCGTGCTTCCCTAGTCCTATTTCATGCTGCCTCCTATAGAGCTGAATAAGACATGGGCTCCCACTCCCAAGGAACTCCAGAGAAAGAGGCAAATGTGTCTGTAACATAGTGCAGTGAGTGTTTTACTATGAGCACAGATTTGCTTCAAAAGTGTTACTCAGAAATTAAGTAACTCGCTGCTGAGTCATGGGTAAGTTAGAATCTAGTCTAAGTTACGGAAATAGCCACTTCTCCTCTCCTGCCTCAGACCTTTGTGCACACTGGGTATTCTCTCCGCCCGGAATGCTGTTCCCACCCACCCGCCTCCACTCCCAACCTGGCTGAATTCTTCAGGTCCAGCTCAGATGGTACTTCCTTTAGAAGCCTTCCCGCGCTTCTCCAGTCTAAGACTCAACAGCTACTCCCTCATTGGAATCTTTGTGTTTTCTTTAATGAGTTGTTTAATGTTTGTCTCTGTTGTTAACGCAGTCACTTCCTGAGGGCAGTGCTGTGTGTGTTCTGTCCACCGGCGTGTATCCGATCAGTAGGACATCACTCATCGATGGGATGCGTGTTGGCCACGTGCGGGTACTGCACTGAAATGTCGCATACATTGTCTTATTTGGTCCTCAAAACAGTCTTCTGAGGGGTATATTGTTGTGCCCGTTTTCAAGATGATAACGTTAGTTTCCCCCCAAATTCCACAGTTTATCTGTGGTCTCATAGCTAACAAGTGGCAATGCCAGAATTTGAACCCATTTTATAAACTAGCTGTAAACCTTTATTCCTTGGCTACCTGAAGTTAATGGCTCAGTATTTTTGTTTAGTTTTCTATCCGTAATTAGCAAAATACACTGTTGACTAGAATTGTGTTAACTTTTGGTTTTACACATCTGTAACTTCAGTGACATTCACAGTAGGATTCTGAATCATAAAGGAAATTAGAAGGTTGGGATCAGAAATTTAGGTGGAGCGAACTGTAGACATCAAAGCTGCTTGTTTTGCAGACGGAACAGACTAAAACAGTAGGTCACATTCTGGTAAACTAGAAGCTGGGTCCCCAAGTTCCTGGTCTGGCACCAGCATGTTACAATATCTCCATTCTGTTCAGGGGAGTTTCCAAGGACATATTTTTATATTCTTTTTCTCTCTTGGACTGTAGCCCAGAAGGCTATGTTCTCTCGCCACACTAAATAGTAGAGTGGCTCCTGTAGACCCGCTCACCAGATAAGTTACCAGGTAAGGGTAGTTCAGAGACATTTCCATTGGTACGTCTTCAACTTTTCTATTTCATGATTTCATTTCACCATCTCATCGATTCTGTAAGGTAATAAAATCAACTGTGAAATCTCTATCTTGCAGGTGATAAAGAGGCCTGGTGAGAATAAATGAGTTGCCTAAGGAGGTCACAGAGCATGTTAGGAATGAAGCTCTAGAACTCAAGCCTCTAGACCAGGGGTCCCCAGCCTGGCAGGCCACGGACCAGTACCAGTCCACGGCCTGTTAGGAACCGGGCCACACAGCAGGAGGTGAGCGGTGGGTGAGCGAGTAAAGCTCCATCTGTATTCGCAGCCGCTCCCCAGCACTACCATCACCGCCTCAGCTCCGCCTCAGATCATTAGGCATTAAATTTTCATGAGAGCACCAGTCCCTGGCACCAAAAAGGTTGGGGACTGCTACTCTAGACCATGGGTCATTGAACTGTGGCCAACACCACCTGATTTTGTATGTTTACTTGGTACGCAGCCACACCCGTTCATTACTTATTGTCCGTGGCTGTTTTCATGCTGCAACAGCAAAGGTTAATAGTTGTGATAGACGTTATGGACCACAAAACCTGAATATAGACCACCTGGCCATTTCCAAAAGAAGTTCGCTGGTGCCTGCCCTGGGCTCCTGGCACTTTGGCCCTCGTTCTTTCGACCTCTGAGCGGGCTTACTGCCCTTCAAGCTGTCCTCGCTCCACAACTCCATTTCACAGGAAGGGATCTACGTCTCGGGGTCTTTTTCCATTGAACAGATGTTCTAAACCTGCAAGATTTCATGCCAGTTTTTCAGGACAAAAGTCATAAAACTTTTCAAAGTCAGAAATTAACTTCTAGAATATGTCATGAGGCCATATAAAACAGTAATCAACAGTAAGACCAAATGCGCAGTGAGTACAGTTAATGACGGTGTCATCTGGAGGTTGGAGACCGATCATGTGTTCTGTATCGGGTGCTTGGACCCTGAGAACAGAGTGTGAAGCTTTGTATTTGTGATGCTCCAGGTGTGATCCCTGCACCAGCAACACCACGTGGCCCAGAAGGTTGTTGATAAAGCAGTTGCACGGGCTCTACCCTAGAACTGCTAGGTCTGTAATTCTAGGGACGAGGCCTTGACCTTAGTCTTTTAACAAGACCTTCACGTGACTCTGATGAACACTGAACCTAGACAACCATAATGAGAACTCACAGGTTGCATTTCTAGCAATTTCCCAGATAACACTGACACTGGCAGTCTGAGGACCACACTTTGAGTCAAACAGTGGCTCTAGACACTAGAACAAGAAATTAGGACGTAGGCCAAGAAAAGCATTTCTTCAGTTGTTGAGATGCTATTGAGGATCTCGATTCTCAAGAGTATAAAATAGACGTTTTGGGATAGTTTTACTTCATATTTTAATTTTTAAAAAGGCAAATTGCAGAGAATAATAAAACTACCACCTCAATACCAACCCTCCAGCTTTAGCAGATCTCAGCATTTTGCCTTTTGCTTATTTTTTGTTTCCAAGAAATTACAGAATAGGCAAAGGAAGCCTTCTGTGTAGCCTTCCAGATTCTAGTTCCTCACGCTCTTTGTCTAGCAAGCCATCGTGAGTTTGTGCATCACACGCATACTTGTTTTCATAATTTTACTTCATCTGTAATATGCACTTACATTTTCAGACTTTACATAACTGATCTCGTAACACAATTCTCAACTTTTTTTCTCTGGAAACTGTGAATACTGTACATGTTGATGGCATGGAACTTTATTTTATCTGCTATGTAATTAAGCCATAATTTATTAATCCATTTTCTTTAGTAGGCATTGGGATTGTTCCTGGTTTTTTCACTATTTCACAGAGCGCTGCAGGAAATATTCTGGACGTGTCTTCATGTGAGCAGTAGGTCCTTGAACATCTTGGATTAGGGGCACTGGCTCCCCTTGCAGTCAGAAATCCGTGTGTAACTTTTGAGTCCCCAGAAACTTAAGTTGTCCCTCAGTATCCACGGGACACTGGTTCCAGGACCCCCTTGGATGCCACAGTCCAAGGGTGCTCCAGTCCCCTCGATGAAACGGCGCAGGTCAGTGCACAGTTGGCCCTCGCATCCGCGGACTCCCAGTTGTGAATCGAAAGCATTACAAGTGTTGATTGGAAAAAATGCTCATAAGTGGGTCCATGCAGTTCATACCCTTGTGGTTCAAGGTCAGCTGCACTGTGTGGAAAGAAGTTTCCCGGTGCGTGTCTGCAGTAGGGCAGCTGGGGAGTGGGGCGAAGGCGTCTTCTGCCTCACCGGATACTGCAGTTGTCTCATCCACCTGCCAGGTGTGAGCGTCTGTTTCTCTACATTGGCATCGAACTTGACTCTTTCAGATGCTAATGTTTGCTAATCAGAGACATGTGAAACGTCTTCTAGTTTTTAAATTTATAATTCCCAGAGTTCTAGGGAGCTTGAGCTAGTATTCATGTTTCTTGACATTTTGGGTTTCCTTTGGGAATTATTTGCGATATCCTATACTCATTTCTATTGGGTTATTTGCCTTATGTGAATTTGTAGGTGTTCTTTATGTAATCTTTGTTAATACTTCATGAGTTATTTGTGTTTCACGTACTTTATCTCAGTCAATAGCTAGTCTTTTAACTTTGCTT
>NW_006433950.1:2553426-2583538 GCF_000325575.1 Pteropus alecto | reverse complement strand
TGGGTCATAAAGAGTCTTTTATCTGAAGTTTTAAAGCTTTGCTTTGTACATTTTAGTCTTTAATATATCCGGAATTTACTTTTGTATATGGTACGAGGTAGAGATCTAATTTCATTGTCTCTTTTCCATGTAGATAACTGGTTGTCCCAGCACTGCTACCCTTTTGTCTGATTTGTAATGAGGCCACCTCTGTGATGTACCAAGACTTTTCTGTGTGCTTGGGTCCACTTCTGGGCTCAGTAATCTGTTCTCTTGGTCGGTTTGCTACCCCTGCGTCAGACCCACAGTGTGTTTCTAGTACTTCATGCAAATACTTTAATAAGACACATCTTATTGTCACCTTTTTCAAAACGGTTCTGTTCTTGATTCACTCTTAAAGATAAATTATACAGTTGGCTTGCCACATTCTGTAAAAAATCCGATCTTACAGTTTTGACTGGCATTACATTTTTTCATTACGTTTTATTCATAGATTACTTTGGAGAGAATTAACTGCCTTTCAGTTCATGAACATGGTATATTTCCTTTATTCAGGTCTTCCACAGTGGCCTTTCAATAATGTTTCATAATTTTTCCAAAAGGTATTGGGTATCTTTTCTTAGACTTGTTCCTCGGTATGTTATCTTGCTTTTATGAATAGTATTTTCTAGTTGGTTATTTCTGGCATGTACCATCAAAGCACTTCCCTCTAGCCCTTTATGAACGTGTTATTTTTTTCTCTTCCAGTAGATGGCAGTAAAATACATTAAGAGTTCATTATTAAGAATCGATTTTCAGTGGTGTCTTATTTTTTCCACTAAATTTAAAATTATTTATTTCAAAGGTATTCTGCAATATTTCAAAATCATCTCACTCTGCTCCATACAGGAGGATAAAAAGAAGCGTGATCGGGACCGTGTGGAGAACGAGGCAGAGAAAGACCCCTCGTGCCAGGCCCCCGTGGGATTAGACGTGCCTCCTGAGAAGCCTCTCGCAGGCTCTTTAGCCAAACAAGAAGGTTGGAATAACTGAGTGACCTGCCCTGAATGAGGAGGCTGAAAGTATTTTAAACATCATAGCCAGAGAAAGTGACTGGGTTTTTATCTTTTAAGTGAAAGTTTAAAAGCTTTTTAATTGAAATATTTTTGTTTTCTTATTTCTCTCACTGCATAGGAGCTTTAAATTAGCTTCAGTTTTAAATTGATATTCTCATACTTTAATATATTTGTAAGAAAAATGAAATTTCTGTATGAGATACTTAATGATGGATAAGGGATAAGTTATAGGAAGAAAATAGGCTAAAGAATACTCTCTAGAATCTTTTTTAAACACTCTTTTACTTTCTTCTTTAGAAGTGGAACAGACACCCCTTCAAGAAGCTTTGAATCAATTGATGAGACAATTACAGAGGTAAATGTTTTTTCCATTATTTTTATAACATGGAAATTGAAATGAGAAATACAGAATCCAAACCACTTCTCTCTTTTTTGATTAGTTAAAGCCACATTTCGTGGCCTAAATCCAAATGTACTTGATTTTAAAGTGGATGATAAATATTTTGCCTGGCAGTAGAAGTACTCCAAGAGGCTGACTTTTAGATGTTCTCGTTTGATTTGTTTTAACTGGCAACTTGAAGAGTGTTACATAACACTCTTTAAATGGCAGATTTCTTTTTCATTTTAAGTAACTTCTGATGTTAAAGCTTTAAACCAGAAATAAACAATACAGATATTTCCACTCTGCTGATAGATGAAAATACCATTTGTATATTTGTGCATTGCTTATGCTGTGAAAATTCAACAAGTCTAGAGAAGAGACAAAATACTATAAACAGGGTTTGTGACCCTCTTAAATGTAGAAATTTGTGCTAATATTTTTAATATCTAGATTAAACCAATGGTAAGTTCTTAAAAGAGAAAAAATAACTCAGTCTTTATTAAAATATTTATTTTGATACCTCTCTTTACTCACAATTTAAATTTTTAGCTCAAAGACATTTACATTATTTGCAGAGGATTCATGAGTATAGGGCATGCATTCTAATAGTCAACTTTCTTCTCACTGTGTTATACTCACATGTCAACCCTAGAACACATCATAAATGATATTTTAAGGTAAAACCTCTAGTGAATCTGTGCTCAACACCTATTCATCTTTACAGTTAAGATCAGAAGTTAGTGGCCTCTCTTTGTTTACAGAGTAGTTGAGAAAATTACTTCTAAAGTCTTCATACTTGAATAAATAATTTGTTACCTGTCCAAAAGAATGGACACACAAGCATTAGACATTTCAACTCAATTAGAATGTATGACTGTAGAGTGTCTTGGCTGTCTTTATTTCTAGAAACTTAAGACCGGAAAGTAGATTAAAGACGTCACCTTAAAAGAAATTCACTTAAGAAGGTCTCTCTTAGTCCAGGGATGTTCACATCGCTCAGAACATTTTGGGAATTAGAGTGCACAGCCACATTTTTTTTTTTTAATAGCCTTAGTAATTGGATGATTCTTCTTCATCTTTGAGGCTCAGTGCTAATGCTGAAAAAGAGAGTAATTGATCAAGTTTAGTGATACTGTTTGTGGTCAGACCAAGTGGGACTCAAAATGACTCATTTTAGGGCATGCAGCTAATTTGCTCTGCAGAGGTCCTCCAGAGATAATCAGTGTTGTTATTCATAGTAACTATTGTGGCTAGCATGCATTTGCATGGATACGTTCCAGACTGGATATTTTTGCTTATTCTCATTGTTTTTTAGTCTCACTGCAAGGAGGCATCCTGCTGGGAAGAACAAAGGCATATTCATATATTCTTGAATTCAGATTCCTACTCTGTCTTTTATCAGACTTACGACCTAGAACAAATGATTTGACCTCTGAGCCTTTGTATCCTTATCCCTAAGTGACAGTACCGCCACCTGGAGGCTTTTGTGTGAGTTAGCTATGAAATGTCAGATACCTACCACTGGGCCTCGCACATGGTAAATACATTTTAAAAGTTGTTTAAACCATTTTTTATTGGTATGCCAAATTTCTAGAAGAAAAACATCAATCCAACGACCTCTTTATACAGAACAGTGATTCTCAACCCTGTCAGTACTGAAAATACTAATGCCAAGAGCTCAGATGCAGTACCAGTACTCAGCCCTAGAAATACCGGTGCCTGGACTCACCCTCCTTTCCCAAGGGATTCTGATGTTGTGGGTCGAGAGTAAGCCTTCCCCCACCGCACTGGAACTTTCCCAAAGCTCCTCTAACGATTCTCATGCACAGTCGAAGTTGACCTGTGATAGAAAGCAGTGGTTCTCAAGTTTGGGGCTGTTTAGAGGACCTTTTTGATGTCAGTTTTCTGAGCACCCCCTTCTACACACACACGATAGAAGTCGTATCTATTCAAAAAACATATATACTCACATGGATGCAGTAATCGTGTGGCCCACCAAGAGCCCAAGCCTATAGTTAGAAACCCATATAGACAATTGCACATGTGCATTTAGTTGTTATTTCTGCCTTTTTCCCTAGAGTTGATAAAAATACATAATTCTAATCGCCCAAAGGCCAAGATATTAGCCAGTTAGGCTAGTTTTTGTTTGTTTGTTTGTTTGTTTTTCCCCTATGTGGGAGGTGCTACTAATTAATTAGGCTGCATATTTTAAAAGATTCTGTCTTAAGAGAGTATAGTTAGTAGGTAAAGCATCTTAACCTTCTTGCTAAGAAGTTATTAGTCTTTCAAGTTATTCCTTCAATTTTCAGTGGAAAACATGGCAGCATACTACGAATTCTTTCTGCATCTGAAGGGTTTCCTCTGACTTCTGCTCCTAGAGCAGTAGATTTGTTTGTAGTAAAAATAAAACTGCCTTTTTCATATCTTCACAGAAAAGACCCAAGTGCTTTCTTTTCATTTCCTGTGACTGATTTCATTGCTCCCGGCTACTCCATGATCATTAAACACCCGATGGATTTCAGTACCATGAAGGAAAAGATCAAGAACAATGACTACCAGTCCATAGAGGAGCTGAAGGTGACTCTAGTTCTAATCTATGTTGTGTTTGGACAAATAAGAGCTGTGGCACAAAATGACATCTTCACCCATTCGAGAGGCAGACTCGTGGGTCCTAGACACGGAGTCATGGTGGAAACCTGCACGTCTACACCCAGTCTTTCTGACTGAGCTTTTGTTTTTCTAAGAATTAAGTTTCTTTTAATCTCCAAAATCTTTGTATTTTTCTGTCTTCGAAAACATTTTTGAGCTTGGGGGTACTAAGCCAGATGAAATAAGCCATCCGATATCTTTTATTATTTTTTGTGTTTTAGTAAAATTTTGAATCTCATACATTCTAATACATATTTTCCCAACCTTTAAAATGAATTAAAATGATTTTTAATTTCAGATCAGTACAGGTAAAATTGACTTTTTAATGAAATCGAATTTATTTTTCTAGACATTTTAAGGTGTGCCTTTTTTCTAAAAGAGAATAAATTGGCTTGTCCAGAAATACTGAACAGAAGTTTAATTACATTTTTCAGTTTGATGCACATCACTTGCTCCTTGAATTCACTTCAACTGTATTTGTTGAGCGTATTTCCTTTGACTTTAAGAAGGAAATTAAAAGCAAAAGTAAGGAACCTACAAGCTACCAAGGTGATGTTATAGTCAAATGACTAATGTTATAGTCAAAGTTTTTTCCATCTTTAAATAGTCTTGTTATATGTTGATTACAGAGGTGATACTTTCATTTTAATCTTCCCCGAAAACAGAAAATGTTTTTTGAATTTGCTTTGTACCAAACCACCACAAACTTAGATAGTTTAGATAATATTTATTTTTCCTTTATCTTTTCTGCCTGAACATTGTAGTGCTCACCTGACCTGAGGGCTACACCCTAGTCAGCTACAAAAAGACAGCAAGACAGTAAACGTTCTCTTCACTCGGTCTGTTTTTTTCATCCACATGTCAATCAGCTGAGATTTATGAACAACACCAACATTTAATTTTACTATCACTTTGAATGTATAGATAATATTCTACTTACTCTGAAAAACCTGAATTACATTCTCATGTAGTCAGACAAATGGAAACTTTTACCAGCGTTTCATATGGTGAAAATTAGGCTAGAACTGTTTATTTCAGCATATTTCTGACCTTATTATTGCTTAATGGAAAAAAATCTTAGCAGTGTTGTTTTTTCTTTTTGTGAAGTTTCCCTCTGGTCTCTTATGATGACAGGAGAGAGAAGTGTGCCCCCTAAGTGTTTTTAAGCAAACGGTTCAGGTTTATCATAATTGAAATGAACGGGTATTTTTGACTCTTTGGCGTTTTCTCCATTACTACATTTTTTTTCAGTAGCTCAAAGTAATATTTATTAGCTTATCCAGCTCATTAGGCTGTTCAAGTTTTTTTTTTTAATTACGTGAAAAGTATGCAGAAAGGTCATTCAGCTTTTCAGATGACCAAGTGCCATTACACAGAAGTCCAGTAAAGCCTAGCACGTGACAGTTAAGGTGCCTGGAATCTGCAGATTGCGTTAACGGATCAGACCTGTGATCAGCAGGATCATCCGGCACTCTCGCCAGTTACAAATCCAGTGGTCGTTTGGCGTCAGTCATCTGTCTGCCTTCACACACTCACCTCTCTTTTCCCCAAATACATATTTCTTAATGGAACGGGAGCTTTTCAGAGTGTCTGTACCAAGTGTACTTAACCTTTGGGTTGCCATGAATGAGCCTTTAAGGGGACCAGGAGCCTGCTAAAATCACATGAAAAATTTTGTGCTCAGCTGTGTGTGCGTGTGCGTGTGCGTGTGCACGCGTGAAGAAAGAGTGAGTGCGTAGCTCTCATCGCATTCTTAGAGACCAGGACCTTGCAAAGTCCTGACTGATCAGAGCCTTGGCCAGGGACTGAGGATCCACGTGTGTTTCACCACTTTAGTACCCACTTTATTGTGGGCCTTGGTAGATGCTTTTAAATCATGTTCAGTCTGCTTATTTTCATTCCATTTAAGTGTTCTCAGCCGTCGTCACAAATTATCAAATAGTGTGGTTTGAATGTTTTGATTTGGAGAAGTTTTTTGTGGGGGAGTCAGATTCTTTTTTTGTTTGGTTTTTATCATTTTAACTTAGTAAGGCCTTGGAATAATCACTCTCACATTTATACAATATAGAAATTACTCAACCGTGAAAATATGCAGTGGGATTGCATTCTCCAGCACATGTGTGTACTTTGAAATTTAAACCAAAGTATAGTTTTGATCATTTGGCTACTCCATTTACACGTTTTAACTCTTTGAGGTTGTGTGGTTTCTTCCCATTGGCGTGATGTTTTAGCATTCTGTAAGTTATGTTTAGCTTATGATAGCTCCCAAACACGTAAAAGAAAATTAGTGTAAACGTTTTAACATTTTTGCTCAATTCAGTTTTTATAGGAAATATTGTGGTAATTTAGCACTGTTCCCAGTTTTCAGTCTGGATCTGAAATAAAATATTTAATTCATAAATGGAATCTTAAGATGTTAGTTTTAAAGCTAAGAGTAAAATTTTTTAGTTAGATGAACTACTCAGTTAAGATTTTTCTGTTAAAAATAAGATAGAAGTATTTTCTTCTAATTTTTTTGTATGCAATAAGATTATACTGAAGAAACCAATTTAAATATTTCATTTTGGTATCAAGTCCATATATAGTTACCATAAAATGTTTAAGAAGTTGGAAAAGAGTAGAGTAGAATATTTAAATTAATTTAGCAATATCTGTGAGACTTAAAACTCATACATTGCTATTAATGTTTAGTAGACAGTGAAAGAAGAGTGTGCAGGGGGTTTTGTTGTTGTTAATTTTTCGAGGACCCGTATGATTTCAAATCAGAACAGGAGGGTGGTGTTCTGTTTTAATGCATTTTCCCCCTTAATATCATCTCTGCAGGATAACTTCAAACTCATGTGCACCAACGCTATGATTTACAACAAACCAGAGACCATTTATCATAAAGCTGCAAAGAAGCTGTTGCACTCAGGGATGAAAATTCTTAGCCAGGTAAAGAAAATTCTTTGTCATAAATAATAATTACGAAATTTATATCTGTTTTTTGATCCTAGTGATACAGGTCCATTCAGTATTGGTTTTATTGTATAGGCAGATCATATTAAAGTTGAAATATTAAATGAAAAAGACTTTTAATATAGAGAAGAAAAAGGAAGATTCTCATTTGGAATCAATAATGATAAACATTGGCCTTCACTCGTTACCTAGAGGCTTTTGAGTCGATACTCATCAGAGAGACTTATATTTGCTGTGACAGAAACGTCAGCCTGAATTTAGGGTGAGATGGCTTAGATGACTTACGGACCCGTTGGGAGGAAAGCTCTCTTGCCCTACGTAGGGATGGACTCTAATGCTCTGGTGAAGCATAAGAACTAGTAGAAACAGCATACTCAGATGAGAGCCATCTGGGGACTGTCTCAAGGCCACCTCCTCACGGGAGCAGGCTCTCCCGTGAAGGAGAACCGTTGCTGCATCGTAAGGCAGTTGAGGTGGGGGGGATGTGTGCAGAGGCACAGACACGTCCACGAGCTATGCGAGAGCTTAAACACGGTAACATTCCAGAAAGCTACTGTCGGTAGTGACAAAATTATGTTTGAGTGTCATCTCAAAGTGAGGACTGATGACAGACCTTGAAAGTTAAGTCGAGGTGATCACTGGGCATCTCCCAGTGAGGAGCACTCCCAATATTAGTCACATCTTCAGAGGTTTTACACACAGCTCTGAGTAGGATGGGACGTTAACCGAGACAATCCTGGTTCCTCACCACAGTGGGAAGTCGGAAGACTGAGTTCTGGTGTTAGTTTTTCCCACACACTCTGGACCTTGGGTAAGACGGTAACCACTCTGAGCTGCCATGTTGTCCTCTAGGAGAGAAGGTGTCATCTGTGCTCCCCAAGGCTGCGCTCCAGTAATGTGCTGATGACAGATAAGACCTAGCACAGGGAGGAGAATATGAAAAAGAAGACAGATAGGAGAGGGATCTTGCAAAGAAGAAATGAGTGAGCGTAAGACACGAAGATGGAGAAAGAAATCAGAGTGAAGAGCTTGAGCTCACACTTGGGATCTCCAGGGTAGGAGAAATGAGTCGTGTGTAGATGCGCGTGGTTTTCCAGCTTTTTATGGCGATCGTCTGTATCAGTTTCACATCTAAATAAGTGCCTCGGTGTGCGGATGTATGAGTGTCTGTGCTTGGCTCTGAAAGATTCTTGGATCCACTTAACTGGAGAAAGAAAAACATTTGGATTGACGCTTATTCTTACTCTCTCAGTATTTAGACAGCATCAGTCCGCACCCTTTCCTAAGGACTCAGGAATCCGAGATGTAAGCCAGTTACCCGTCTTCACAAATTGGCAGAGGAAAGGGGACTGTAACATGTTCATCCCGCTCAGGGTAGACAGACTCAATACAGAACAAGCCATGTTCCGGGTTCAAAAACCCGTGGTGCTTCTTTTTGTGTTCGAAGGGAAAACACTTCCAGCAAATGCCAGCTTTAAATATTCCAAATTAAGTACCTTAAATTTCTAGAAGACAGTTTAATGTGCAGATGTAACATTCATAGGAAATTTATCAACTTCAATTTGTTGTCTCTTTAACCGATGAAGTTAGTGTAACATGTGAAAGAGTCCAGTCTCCCTAGAATTTTACTGGGGGTGGGGTGGTTGGCAGCACAGAAAATAAACTTTCTTCTCCACGCTCCCTCTTCTCTCTGTTACCTTCCTTTTTTTCAGATCTCTTCCTGTTGAGGAGCCCTACCCATCCTGTGTTATAGCTTCCTGTTGCCTGTTCTCTCCACCCTGGGCGGGAGGGGTCCTTACAACAGTGACTTTTAAATGTTTAAATTTAGATCTGCATTACCTCCTGCAATAGCAGTGCTTCCAGGAGAGCCCAGCACACCCTTCCCTGAATGGTGTCTTTTAAAATAACTGTTTTTGAATGTTCAGTGTAAAGATGGTAGAGCAGTCTTTCATCTTGTTCAGTGACACAAGTAATGACCATTAGTAGACATGTTATAAAGAGTGCGCATATGTAGACTAACTCTTTTGATCTCCTAAATAAATACAAGGATGCATTATGGTACAAACAAAATAGGACACACGCTGTTCATAGCACGGTGGCTTTGAAGTGAGACTAATGAAGGTTCAAGTCCTGGCTCTGCCTTTGTGATGCCGTGTGACCTCGGGAAGATGGGATGGTAGTGTCTCCCTCAGTGACCGATGCCTGGTATGTGGGTTGCACTCAGGTGTTAACTGTTGTTGATGACGAGGAATCAGGCCCTTTAAGTCATTTAATATTGTAAAACCGAGGATTGATAAACAGTATGCTGATTCGGAGACATTTTAATTACCAAAAAAGAAAAAGGTATTGCTTCCAGAAGAAAATAAATTAAATTCATCTTTTTCTTCTTGTGTCAGAATTTAGAAACTCTCTCTCATTATTTTAATTTTGTGCATGCTGTGTTTTTAAAAAAAATGTTTTTAATGTAGGTTCTGCTTTATAAAATTCTAAAGTGGAAATAAAAAGATTACTGAGAACTTTGGGGTCTGAGCCCATTTCCCTAACCAGCATTTCTTGAGCAGCTACGTGCCAGCCGGTCTCGCTTACTAGAGCAGGAGAGGGGCGAGGGAGGAGTGGCCGGGTGGTTCCCATCGCAATGGGACTCGATCAAGAAACAATTGCAGAAATAATGACACGAATGTTTTAGAGTTTGTATTAAAATAAGACACGTTTTTAAAAATCATGTTGGCAGATTTTTTTTTTAAATGGTACTGTTCATTTGGCCAAGAAACTTTCAGACACTAATGTATAAGTTGATACAACTTTTCTGGAAAGCAGTTTGGCAGTAAATATCAAAAGCCCTAAAAATACTCATTCCCTTTGACCTACCTGTTTCCATTTCTAGGAATTTATCCTAAAGAGAGATTCCTAGAGAGATTTATGTGCAGTAGTGTTCATGAGACTGGTATCTGTGAGAGTGGAAACTTGGAAATAATCGAAATGTCCAGTTAAATCATGGTGCATGCATAGGATGGAATACTTACCATGCAGTTATTAAAAACATTTTAAAGAATGTTTAATGATGGGGGAATACTTGTAGTTTATTAACTGAAAAAAGTGCTTGTAACCAAATACACAGTATAATTCCATTTTGTCGATATGTATTATGCTTAGAAAAATACTGGGACGATAAACCTGTTAACACTATTCCTCCCGAGATAATACATTAACAAGGCTTTTATTTTCTCTGCTCACATCTTTGTCTACAATAAAATGTGTTACTTTAATAGCTTTAAGATTACTTTAAAATGAAAGTTCAGTAAAAAGAACGGTGCGTGTTCTGGAGGCTCCCGCAACCTGCGCTACCGACACAGTAGCTCTGCCGAGAAAGGGCCTGGTCTTAGTTACGGTCCTGTGACCTTATGTGAGTCACTTAGCATTTCTGGGCTACATTGTTCTTCTTTGAATGACCTCCGATCCTTTCTAGTTGTAGTTTCTGTTATTCTGCAAAGTCTTCCCTGCTGTTGCTATGCAGCCCTAAGGAGCCGGCAGCACTCCAGCATCCTATGCAGTGACAGCGCTCAGAGTTCAAAGGCAGAGTCGTCACTGGGAACGAATCTGCCTCCAGAAGCCTCAGGCCCTTAACCACACAGAAAATCCCACAGTGCATCTCAGTGTTTCACAAAATAGAAACAAGATTCTTTGGTTAGAAGAACTGTGACGGGCTCTGAGAGGAGCTGTACCGGTAGCAACCTCGCATTCTCCTGAGACACGTCACACAAAAACACCAGTCATCAGTGATCAGCCTAGGGCACCAGAATGTAAGGGACTTGATGGTGTTCACCTGCTCTAGGTTTTAAAATACCTGATAATTCTTAAATATTTCGAAAGATAAGCCATTTTTTTAAATATAAAATTTTAACATACTATTAAACCAATTTTTACTTTTTAAATTTAGTATTGCAAAGAATTGTCTTTATTCATACTTTCTTTTTTATGAACTTTTTGATGACGCAATAAAGTTATAAAGTATTCTCTTACGTAGGAAATGAAGTCATCTGAATTGAAGGAAGAGATTTATTGTCCTGGTTCTTAAATATAATACTCTTGGTATAATTACAATTAACTGTTTTTCTTCCCTAGTTGACGACAGGGTTAGTGCAAGCTCTTGTGAGGAAAAAAATGAATTACTTTAAAAATTAATGACAAAAGTACAACAAGAATATTCTTGAATGTTTTTAGGAGAGAATTCAGAGCCTCAAGCAGAGCATAGACTTCATGGCAGACTTGCAGAAAAGTCGAAAGCAGAAAGACAAAGCAGACGCCTCACACGGCGGAGGGGACAGAGGCTGCTGGCCTGCAGAGAGAGAGGACGCTGGCTCTGCTGAGGCGCAGGCCTTCAAGAGGCCCAATAAGGACGACAAAAAGTAAAGAGTCTCTGAGATGTTGAGGTTAAGCTGTCTCGTTCGAGCTAGTAAGGGGGAAAAATACCGATTTAGTGCCTGCCTCAGCAGGACCAAGCCCTGGTCAGCCCGTGGTGGTTTGGGGCGTGGAAGTCCATTTCGGGGATGTGATGCCCTCTTCTCAGTTAAAGCACCGTGTGGAATCGTCCAAAAATAGTTCAGAAAACAGTTCTGAATGTGTATTCGTATGAAAGTACTTTTAGAACCAGTAAATTATCTTTAGGGACTCATATTGTCAGTGAGTTTATTTAAATAGAGCTATTTGCATAGGGAAATATGCATATTCATTACCACATTCCATAATGGAGTTGAGACAGTAGTTAAGCCTCAGCATAGTTAAAGCTACTTCCAAAACAGATGGGCTGTCACTGAGCTCTGTGCGTGTTCCCCACTGGACGTCAGCTGGCAGGAACAGTAGCTTACCGCTGGCCCTGCCAGGCGGCAGCCGGCATGGCTGGATGTAGCCGTGGGTGTCCTCCCCCCCTACCCCATACCACTGACTGCCGGCCCTGGTGCCAGCTCCCTGCTGTCAACTGCAGAAGAGGGTTTTAGTTACTAGCATTTGGAATTCCTCCGTCTTAAGGCAAATTGACGAGTTTTTGTTCTAAGATTTATACATTTTAAATTTATTTTAAATTTAAATTTTAAAATCACACTTTAAAAATAATCGTGTTCTTCTCCCTTCAATATATATTTGTAGTAGAATTCATTTTTGTGAATGTACTGGGAATGTTTCAGGCAAACAACCCTGGACGCCCCTGGAGGAGACCAGCACGCACGTTCGGTCTGCCTTGCTGTCTGCGGCATTCGGGGCCCTTACTGGGCATTAAGGGACAAAGTTTAGTTGGTGACGGGGGTGCATGGTTCCACTATAGTTGTAGTCATATTTGGAATCCATTTTAATGTTTTCACCTTATCTTTTTTTGTTGTTTTTTACTTAGTATTAATGTGTGTTTTCAGGAAAGACAAAGAAATGCTTGAAGATAAACTGAAGAGCAATAATCTAGAAAGGGAGCAGGAACAGCTTGATCGCATCGTTAAGGAATCTGGAGGGAAGCTGACCAGGCGGCTGGTTAATAGTCAGGTGATGGGGCTTTTTCTTTTCACGACCTACTGATTCAGGTTGTCTGAACTTTTAGTTTTTAAATTGCTTGTGTACTTTTTATCCATATCTGCCATAATGGTCTTTAGCACAACACTCGTAGAAGAGAAATTAATAATATATTTATTTGTAAATTAGATAATCTTATCTATTACTGGATTTTTTTTTTAGTGAAGTTAATGTTTTCTAAACTTGGAAAATGAACTTACTTTACTTTAAGCTTATAAGAAACTATAAGCTGTGCTTTTGAAATCATATTTTTCAGGACATTGGTTTTAAAACCAAATAGATTAATATATGACTTTGGGCAGGTCACCCCCCTCCCTGGTCTTTGGTTCCCTCCATTTTAAATGGAATAGGCAGAGCTAGATGACCTTCAGGACCCACACAACTCTGTAAAATTCTGAGGTTTTTCTAACCATTTTTGGTAGCCCATCAGCACCTGTATATATGGAGATAGGTGTGAAGGTCAGTGTCTAGGTGTAATGACGATAGCCACCTATGATAGTTTGATTCAACTGAAGTAAGGCTTTTCAGTGCGACGTGTGTATGTGTGCGTATATGTATAGAGCCGTTTATGCCACGTGAATACTTTGGGTCACTGCAGTGTGAATTTGAAAGAAGAAAACCAGATGGAACAACAACGCTGGGCCTTCTCCACCCTGTGGACCCTGTCGTAGGAGGTAGGTTCACAGAATTAGACTTGTGCGTGAACTCGCTTGCTTTGGGGTAAAGAGCAATACCTTGCATTAACATTTAAAGCAACAAGCCCGATTATTGGTAAATCCAACTGTATCATTATCTATAAAGGACTTGGCTAGACATTGTATATTTCATGTTAACAGCTAGCCTTACTTTTCTTTATCCTAAAGTAGGTACTAACTATATAGATCAAGTTTTCTTTAAAATACAGAATCCTTGGAATATCAGACCCACCATTAACAAAGCCAAAAAGTTGGGCAGTAATTTTTAGCCCCAGTTTTAGGAGACTAGTATGTACACTGTTATTTCTAGAGCTATATCAAAACCCTCAGATTATGACATAATACACTTAACTGATTTTTCATTTCAGTGAATCGTATCCATATGTATGCCATGTAATACCTTGATAGTAATGAAATAATATATACTTGACAACATTGTGTCTTTCACTGTGATTGGTAGAAAGTTTATAAAGGTTGGGAATCACCATTTTAGAACTTGAGTCATGTTTTTATTTTCTCAGATGATATTTTAATGGAGATAATATTGGCAGTATTTTGAGATTTTATGTAAATTTGATGTAGGAACTTTATCATTCGTCTGAGGGGGGAAAACAATCACATTGCAATAAACAGATGCAAGAATGTTAACTTATTTTCTAAATACCCATTGTCGTGTTGCCATAATGAAAGAATTGGGGACACAAAAATAAATAATGACGGGATTCCTGTACTTCAGGAGATGGTGTCCAGCATTTATTATTCGCTGTGTGTCTGAAGAGCTGGGCGTGGAGCTAGGGACACGTCCCTTCCCCTTATGGTGTAGGGTGGAGAGAGGAGGGCACAAACAAAAATAGTCCAGTGGGAAGGTGGCAGCTTGTCTGCCGTGGATCAGGACGACAGAGGAAAAGAGCAGCTGTGACAGTATGTAACAGAAGGTACCTACGTAGTGTCTCAGAGAGGGGACCAGAGAAGGCTTCCTTAACAAGGTGATGCTTAGGTTGATCCCAAAAAGGTGAGTGAGGGATGGGGGCATCGCAGGTAAGGACCGTGAAGCCGGGAGGAGCTCGATGCATTTGCCGGCCACGAGGGTGGGCGAGCCCGTTAATGTCCTCCAGGACTGCATTCCACTCTCGAAATGCTGGCGGAGTTCCTTAGGAGAAAAGAAACTGGAGCTGTGCTTTCAAAACGAAAACCCATTTTTTGCTTTTTTGCGAACTACACGTAGTACAAATTTGCATGGGCTTGGGCCAGAGAAAATGCCACGGGACTGGGCACGTTGCTCCCGCTCGTAGGGCTGTGGCGAAATTTCATGCTAGGTGTGCAGCTGACGTGACTCAGGCACCCTTCCGATCTTCCCCTTCCTTCGTACCGGGGAGGGTCTGCTCTCCGCCCTTGGTCCGGTGTCCTGGGTGTTGAGCCCCTGTAGGCGCACGTGGCCAGATGGGACTCAGCTGCCCACGGAGGCCAGGCAGTTCGCAGGTCTAAGGCGGAAGGTGCCCTGTTCACGTCTCAGTTGTGGGCGGAAGAGCCAGTGCTCATCAGGACACCGGACCCCAGACTGCTTACTGGGAAGGGGGGGAGATCCGACTTAGATGTTTGTAGTTTCTCACAAGCGCTTTGTCACACTGCTCACTGCGGCAGCAGCCCCCACGCCATGGGGTCACGGCCCAAAACTGGGCTCTGATTCAGGAGAGAGAATGCCGTTTCTGTGGGACGTTGCTAGAGAGACCATGCCTTCTGGCACCGTCCTGCTCAGTTCCTCTGCTCGGTCCACGATCCCCAGTGTCGTCACGGGTTCGTTCCCGGTTCGCAGAGATCACGTCTCGAAGGGCTGTCCTCACTGCTGAAAGCACGCCTCTCACAGATAGTGACTGATCCCAAATGCGCGTTCTCGGTGTCGTGGTGTTCAGGGGTTTCCCCTTACTCGGTGCTTCACTAACCCTTTCTGCGGGTCCGCTTCCATCCTAACATTAAAAGGTCCACTTTTTACATCTTTTCTTTTTAAGCAGAACGTAACGTGACTATAAAGGGTTCCAGGAAGCAGTAGAGAGGGATAAAAAGGACCAGGTTTGGGCCCTGGCTACGTGCCTGTCTTTCTGAGCTCAGAGATTTTCTTAAGTTAAAACCGGGTCCAGCCAGGGCTAGCCCACCTTGCCACGGTCACGTAGATGTCACGGAGCCGAGTGCGTGGCAGCGCCCTGAGAGAGCGCGCCACTCAGCTCATGGCCACACGCGCCTCCGCCACCGCGCTCGGTCTTGTGTTTCAGAACCCGGCTACTGCCCGGTGAGGCTGGGCATGGCGACCGGAAGGCTGCAGTCCGGAGTGAACTCGCTGCAGGGCTTCAAGGAGGACAAGAGGAACAGAGTGACTCCAGGTGAGGCGCCCACGGAGTGCTCGTGTTTCTCCTCGCGACTGAAGGAAGGGAAGCGATTACCATCTATTGTTTTATTCACTGACGCTTGGCGGTGTGTTTGCAAGTTTAATTAGGTTTTTTATTAACTTAAAAAGAAACCGAAAGATGGGGTGTTAGTATTCAAAATGAGTTTCCTTCTCTTTTTCCCTCTCTCCCCGCTTTGTGGGGAAAAAATTCACTCGAGTCATGACTTTGACAAGTGCCTGGGGGAAGAAGTCTGCCTTAGCCTGTGTGCCAGTCAGTGGAGCGGCGAGGTTAGAAGGGAGGTGTCTCCTAAGGCAAAGCGCAGACCGGCGCGCAGGACGCAGGAGAGTATCGCGTGTCGTTTTCACCAACAGTGTTATACTTGAACTACGGGCCCTACAGTTCTTACGCGCCGCATTACGACTCCACGTTTGCAAACATCAGCAAGGACGACTCTGACTTAATCTATTCAACCTATGGCGAAGACCCTGACCCGCCGAGCGATTTCAGGTGAGTCACCAGTTCGTCCGTAATGCCACGTGCGACATTTTTCTGAAATATCGGTGTACACGTGTGTATCCAAAGGGTGGGGTCCAAACTCGGGGTATGTCTTGGAGGGTCTTGGCGCTTATGCGAGTCAGGAGGTGAATCGGATCACCTTGGGGAGGAAGTGGATCGGAGGAGCAGGGGGCCCCACAGACCGAGCCCGGGGTTGCGGGGTCGGGGGACCTTCATCGCCGAGATCTTATGTTTAACTGTTTCCCCGGAAGCATTTCGTTTCACCGTATTCTTGGTACTGTTTCCTTCTCTCCTGAAGATAAACTTGTCATTGGTAAATATGTAAATACAGTGTCGTACCAAGATAGAACATTTTACATCGTGGTGTATAAATTAAGGGCATCTAATAAAAACGGTTGTACAACAGGAAGATTAAGCCAGTGGAGAATATTTATATAGAAATGACTTTGCCCACACTCTCTCTTTCAGCATCCATGAGTTTTTAGCCACGTGCCAAGATTACCCATACGTCATGGCAGATAGTTTGCTGGATGTTTTAACCAAAGGAGGGCATTCTAGAACCCTGCAAGAGTCAGAGATGGTAAGACTGCTTCTGGAAAAAAAAAACCAGGATAACTTCTTATTGGCTCTCGAGCATTAGTCACTCGGTGTTATGAAACCATGGGATTAACCAGCATGACAGCTGAAGTCCATTCCCCTGAAAAGACAGCCCAGCCCGGGTGGAGACCATGGGTGGAGGACAATGAACGGAAACGAGTAATGCGGGCACCGGGGTCTGTGCGGGCCGGAGGATTGTCATCATCTCCTAATCTTGGGAAAATAGGAATCAAAAATGGGGTTTGCAGCTCAGAATTCGGCTGGTGATCCGTATCCAACAGAAAGGGCGCGCCTCGCTCCTGGCTTGAAACCGAGTTGAGTAAAATGAGAGGAAATGTCCCTTTCTTTATCGCTCAGCAATACCAGTGGTGGAGCCTCGAGAAAGGAGAAGCCTCCTCGTTGCTGTCTTCTGTCCGTGCTCGCGCGCTCTCCCCACTTCCGTGGGACGTGGCTCACGTCCGGAATAATTTAGAGACTGTGTTCAGGGATTAGAATCAAAAAACGTTCCTTCTGATGGAAAAGAAAGTTGACCTCCAGAATGTCCTTGCAGCCCTGGCCAGAGGAGTCCTGTCTCTCTTGGGAGTCATAACTTCCTGGTGTCTGTGACCATAGTTGCCTTGTCCCTTGCCCTCTATACCTACGGTGGCCGGTATTCAGGTGACCTAGCAGCAAAGTCGAGTCGGCGCCTAAGGTTGAAAGAGCTCCCGTCGTCTTAACACAGGAATTGCTTTCTTCACGTGGCCTAAAAATATTATTTTATATCAATTCAGAAATGTTTTTACTATGCCTTTCCCATCACTTAATCTGAGTTAAGTCTTGAACTAAAATTGAACAGCTTTCATTTGGTTGATATGGCAATATATTTCAAATTTAGTTTCTGTGCCCTTTGATTCAGCGGTTCTCAGAATTTATCCTAGAAATGAGAAAAGTTATATATGGATACATGGTTTATAATTTTTAAAAATTGGGACTGTTAAGTCACGATTCTCCCTTTCAAAAAAAGATACCAAGCGTGCGTGATACATTCGTTTATGTGTGTGCATTATCTCGAGGGCTAGGACTAGAAGAGGCTTGCACCTTCTCTAACGTTTGAATGTTCACAGTAATTGTCTGCTGTCTGAGAACATTGTACTCCTGTTTACCTGTTGTTGAAAACAGACTGCATTTATTTTGGAAATTATTCCGCTTGCCAAATACCTTCTTAAACACATGTAGCTTTTTGATGAGGCATAGGATTATCCACCTTGAAGTCACTAGTAGTAGATATCCTTGACTCACAAGATAATCTCAAAATGCTTGTAATGATATGTAATTCATTTTGAGTTTTAAAAACTTCCAGTAATCCATATTTTTATTTTCTCTTGCTATGAAACTTGCTATTTTTCTATTTACTTTATCTTTGCCTTTTTATATATCTTTTAATAAAAAATGTTTTTTTATCCTTACAGCCATCACCTGAAGATGAAGGCCAGACTAGGACACTTGACACAGCAAAAGAAATAGAGGTGATTTTTTTTTTTTCTGAAAGTATTTAAATGGAGAATAAGCTAAAAGACCTAAATGATACAGCTTTATTTTAAAAGAAAAATACTTGAGTACTTCCTGAGATGAAAGGACTGGTTTTGCCTGTGGGGTGCGTAGTTGTAGCTCATGGGGCAGACAAGCGTGCAGACAAGGGGGCGTGAACCAGTTAGCTCAGAGTGACGATGCGTGGGCACGTGGGAATGCAGGTTGGAGAACTCAGTGCTTGGGGTGACTGAGGGTACCCTCACAGAGGGGCTGCTGGAAGGATGAAGAGGCGTTCTCCCAGTTCTAAAGTGGGCAGGACTACAAGTGCCATGGCCTAGAGCTGACAGAGTGCCCAGAAAGTGGATGACCACAGATACCTGGGGAACAGGACCAAATGTTGAATCTTATTGCAGTGCCAAGAAGTTGCGATTTTATCCCAGAAGACAGGACCTTATGCTAAAACATATAGGAGAAAGAGAGACTGGAGAGGAGGGACGGGTGAAAAGCTGTGGGACTCGACTACGCAAAAGAAAAATAAAACAAACCGGCCTAACAATAAGAGGAGGAACACGGCAGAGCTAAAATTGACAGGACCTGGCACATGAGGGAGATGATCGTACTAGCTCACGGTGGAAATCCAGGAAAAGGAGCAGGGCTTTGGCAAGGAAAGAAATTGCATTTGGTTGCAGGTGTGTAGGAGTGGTTAGGGACATCGTGGGAGTTGTATGTCTCTGGTGCTCCAAGGTCCAGGCTGTGAGTCTGGAAGTTGTCAGGTGAAGGCAGAGGTTCATGTTCGTCGGTAAAGCAATGAGACTGTCCAGAGAGAACACGTAGTCTGGGAAGCGTTGAAGGACAGAACCTTGGAGAACACGAGTAGTTAAAGTGGGAAACCGTGGGAGGAGGATACGCAGGAAGGACTTCAGCAGTGGCAGGTGCTACAGAGACAGGTGAGTGTCATTTGTCATCATAGCGCAATTTCAGTAAAAGGATAGGGAGGAAAGGTAGGCACTTCAGTGAGTGAGGATCTGAGGGATGAGAGGAACACCCGAAGGTGTGAGATGGAGTAAAGAGACGTGGGCTTCTCCGCCACACAGTTTGGCCCACGTGGCGGGAGAGGAGTCGGGGTCCAGCCAGATCGAGCTGGGAGTGCACCGTGCCGGGGTGCAGGCAGAGCCGGCGGCTTCCAGGGAGCCATCCTCTGGGCTCATCTTTTCCTAAAAAGCAGTGTTGAGGTTATGGAAACTCTGAGTCTTACGATTCCAAAAATGAAAGTCCACCCTTTTTCAGATGTTGTTCCTCCCATGTGATACTGACAGCCTGGCTTTGGGCCTGGGGGAGACCCAGGAAGTATCTTATGTACAAGACCTACTAAGGGACACAAGTGACTGGGCGGGGGGCTGACATCGCCCATAAGCCTCGGCAGCACGAGACCTGGTCGTAATCACCAAAAGCTCTTTACAGTGTGGCCAGTCATCAGGCTCTCGGCCCTTTCATCTTTAGAGTTGTTGCCTCGCGAAACAGATGATGCTGATTACATAAGACACGTCCTAGATTACAGAGAACTGTGGATTTATGGACACTTTTTTTGGCCAGGATTTAGGAATGGCATTTTAAAAGTATTCTGGGAGGACATTTTTAATAAGCATCAGACTTAAAACTCCAAAGTAAATAGGGGGGGATAACTCGGCCTGTAAACACAAGCTCTTACTCATTTCTCATGCTGCCGCTGTCGGGGTTTAGCACGCCGAGGTCGTTCTTGCCCCTTTTTGGAAGCAGATGACAGAAGCGGAGCCAGTGGGGCAGTTGGACTCCCGGACTCGGGACAGGCTCACGGCCCTGGAAGCGGTAGCAAACTTTGGTGCTCCGGCTGAAGTTTTTGACTCTGAGGGTGAGTACCTCCGGAAGACTCGATGGAAGCACTGCGTGACACAGGCGGTCAGGACAGTGTCACGTGAGTACAGGTTAGCAGCCATTCTCCATGGGAAAATCCGGGCGGGCCACGCTTCAGGGAGCGGTTAAGCATGTCTGTGGCGTGGATGTCACATGAGGGGGTTACTGCTTTGAGAAGACTAACTGATAAACAGCAAAGCCTCGGTTTACCGGCCACGATCCAGCACCGGTCGTGTCTGTGTTCTCTAGTGTGCGCTTTTGTCTCACCACAGAAGCTGAAGTGTTCCAGAGGAAACTCGACGAGACCACCAGGCTGCTCAGGGAGCTCCAGGAAGCGCAGAACGAGCGGCTGAGCACCAGACCCCCACCCAACATGGTCTGCCTGCTGGGGCCCTCGTACAGGGAGATGCATCTCGGTGCGTGGCAGCCCCGCCTGCAGGGAGCTTGCGTCGTGACAGCACCCCAAAGCAGCACTGGAATGACGCTGGTGGACAGCTTTTCACTTTTAAATAGTCTTGATTTTTTAATACCTAGAACTTTTTTTTCCCCCTTTCTAGCTGAACAAGTGACCAATAATCTCAAAGAACTTGCCCAGCAAGTAACTCCAGGAGACATCGTAAGCATGTATGGAGTTCGAAAGGCAATGGGGATTTCCATCCCCTCCCCCATCGTAGACAGCAGCTTGGTAGACTTAACAGAAGGTACGAGCCCTGTGTCTCTGGGGGGGGCGTCTCTGGGGGACGGGATGTCAGTCCTCGCCCTTCAAGTAACATGGGGAAGGTTTTGCCTCCCTGTGTTAACATGTAAAGTTAGTTTTCTTTCCATTTTGTCTAAAGAGTAAAAGGTCCACACCTTTGCGATAAAAGCTACAGTAACCTAGTGCACCTGGTCTTTAGCCGTGCTGTGCGTGTGTTCCAGAAGGACTGGCACGGGTAGTTCTACTGGGTGCCACCTTTCCCTTCACGTTTTTGGGTTTATTTCATTAAAAGGGAAGAAATGCTGAATGCAGTGGTATTTCTTTCAGATTTTGAAGTACCTCAAAAGACTGATGCTGCTGAATGTGGACCTCATGGGATTTGAAGCTCACTGGTATTTGAGTATATATTGTGTATATATTTTTTTCATGCTTAACTTGGAAATGCTTTTCAGAAGATATTAAATATTTGTAAATTGTGTTTTTAATTAAACTTTGGAACGATTACTTTTAATGTTCCAGAAACTGGACTTCTGTTAGGTAATAAAGCTGAACCTGGGACTGTGAGCTGGATTGTGCCTATCAGCTAAGTGACCCCTTAACCTTTTCCTGGACTGAATCAGAAGTGATAAAAGTTCACAGCCATCCATTAAGAGAAGCAAGTCTTCCAAATAATTGAAAAATCCCTTAGTTTTTCCACATGTGCCACACTCCCCATTAAAAAAAAATCCCCAAATAGTTCCTAACTTACCAGATTTGATCTTGATGATTGATTCAAAAAGTAGCCCCTGCGAGGGAGGAACGTGGCTGTGCTCTGGAGCCATCCTGAGCTTTAGAAAGCAGAAGCGGAGCGGACCGGGGCAAAGTCCCTCAGAGCAGCGATGACGCTGCCGCCACCTCGCAGTAGTCAGTCATTAAACAGGAGGTCTACTTTAGCTAAGTTCCTGAAGACCAGAGAAGACATCGACAGGCCAGGCATTTTAGAAATCACGCAGGTTTTCCAAACTGTTAATTTAATATATGAAAAGCTAAACAAAGTAGAGACACTGGTACTTTATAAAAGTGACATATAACGTTTGAAACCGACGCTAGAGAGCGACAAAGACTCGGCACACAGGGTGAGCCCTGGTCGTTTGCAGGCCCCTCCTCCAAGCCCGCTGCTGTGCGCCCACCCATGGTGAGCACCCCTGCGCCCTGGTCTCGGCCTCCCGTCAGGAAGCGTCTTAGCAGGTGAACCAGACCACCACAGCCATGATTGCACTCGAGTCAGTGAGACCGGCTGCGTAGAACCTTGTAAGTGAATTCTGGACCATAGAGAAGGTTGGTGTTAGAAAAAACATGTGTCCTGTCATAAAACAGAGTGGCCCCTGTGAAGAAATGACTTGGTTACTAGAAGACAGTTATAAAAAAATAACTGCAAGTGGTTTTTCGGGTCAGTTTACAAACTACAGTCTGAACATCGAACACTAAAAACCGCACGGTTATCTGAGCACAGTGCTTCGACAGGAAATAAAACTACATGAGTGGTAACCAGTTAATCCTTAAACTCCCGACTGGGATTTTCATTGCTAGGAGAAAAAAAAATGACTTGAATCCTGCAAGAGTGGGAATCCGCCCGGCACAGAGGCACCCGCCACGTGCCTGCGCCGCGTGAGCGACGGGCCCGGCTTCCCTGGGCGGCCCCGCCGGTGTGCGTGGACTCCAGGACCACGCTCCCCCGAAGCCAGCCCTTCACGTGAAGAGCCAGAGTGTGCAAACGGCAGTTAAGTGAGGCCTGTTTCCCTTACCGGTGTTTCTGCCATAAAATGTGTTCGTACAGCAAGTTCTTAGAATTCATTCATACTGTTCCAGTTACACACAACCCATCAGAGGCGCCACTAGCCCTCCCAGCCCCTTAGGATAGAATAAGCCCCACAACAAGAGACGGCACGGGTGAACAGCAGGGTTGCTGTCAGGCCGCACCCCACCCCGGCGGCGCACACCGCACCAGCAGCCACGACGGCCCCTCGCCCCAGCCCCTTGGTCCCAGGCAGACCTGGATGCCGGTCACCCTGGCTGAAGCCCCCCTCATTTCAGGGGGCTCAAGGATCCCTGCTACTTAGCGACACTCGCCTGTTAGAAGCCTGGGGAAGGCTCTGGTGAGGATGCCGCGGGGCGGGGCGGAGCACGGAGTGGACAGTTTGGTCCCGTCCCTCCTCGGAACCCAGGCTCGCGTCTCTGGATTTTTTCGGAGTCGAAGCTGGGAGACAGACCCGGCGTTGCACTTGCCTTGATGCGTTCTGTGCAGCCCAGTGACATCTCAGCGTCTGTGAGAGGGCCGGCTTCCCGGGCAGGGAGCCTGCACACGTGCTTAGCTGAGCACACCCTTCTGTTTCGGACGCTCTGCAGAGTCAGCTATGAGGACTGGAGAAAAGGAGTACCAGAGGCCACCTAAGTCCCGTCCACACTCCATTCCTTCTCTTCCGGTATGGAAACGACGCGGGGTCGAAGTCTGCAGGGGCGACCTCGAGAATGCACAAGGAGCCGGGGGGCGCTGGTGGTGGCTGCACCTTCATTCCTAGGCTTTTCACTTAGGGAGCCCAACCTCAAAATGCAGGCACCAAGGCGTCCGATTCAGAGCCACATCCCACAGAGCTCCATCCCCACAGCAAGCCGGCACCGGACAGTGGCCCCGCTTGCGTGCCAGTGGTTAAAAAGGCAAGGACACTAGAGGGAAGAGATTCGTCTAGTGTCTTAAATCATTAAAAAAGACAAAACCTCCATTAATAGCGTGTCCATTTAAAACAAACGCATGCCAGAGATGGCAAGAAGTAACAAGTGTCCTCTCCGGATGGTTCTCCCTACTGTTAGAAACCTTTTCGAGATTTGGAACCCAACTCTGCCTGGTCCACTGGGGTCGACAACTTGTCTCTCAGTCCTGTACCTTGAAAAGACAGGTCTCGTGTGCAGCTCACGGGCCCTGAGGGGTGTTAGGTCACACTCCAAGACCACAGCACCCAGGCGGCCAGGGGCCCGAAACGCCGAGTGCGCCCTTCCCTGCCGTGCGGAGGCTTGGGCATGGGGTTCCGGGGGCCCGGGCGTGGGCAGACTCCGGTCACCTCGACCCCAGGTCCAGTGCACGCATCCGAGAAATCCTCACACCTGAGGAAGCCACTGTCAGGAGGTGGCGGTGGCCAAAGCCTGGGCTGCCTCCGTGGCTGGCGCGGGGCCGTCTTCCCGCCGGCTTCCGGCGCGTTCTGCCACACCAGCAGCCTCAGTTCAGCCCCAGCCCCTGAAACTTGCCAGTGTCTGTGCAGACAAAGTAGGTCCTCAGTTCACCTTTGCCCTTGACGTTGATCAGCCCACGGCACTCGCAAGAATAACCCAGTCCCTGGAGGATGGCGCACGTCTCTTCCGTCACCTGCAAAGGAAAGGGGGCCGAAGTCTTAGAAGCAGGAAGAAAGCTGTGGGGCAGGGACGGGTGGAGGTCATCAGCGAGCCACATGCACGTCTGGTGGCCCTTGGGGGCGTTCGATGGCTGGATGGCCCCTCGCCCCTGCGAAGTCCTGTCCTCCGTGGTCACGGCGTGCCCAGGTGGGTTCTCACCTGGATTTTCCCGAGCTCTCCAGTGCTCTCCATTCGGCTGGCGACGTTGACCGTGTTTCCCCAGATGTCGTACTGAGGTTTCCGCGCCCCGATCACTCCCGCGATCACGGGCCCGTGGTTTATGCCTGAGGGCGACGTTCGTGGTTGGCAGAGCACAGGGGCAAAGCCTCGGGCCCCTGCCCCTGGGGAGGCCACGCGACCCACCCACGACCACAGGAAGCCCTGACAGCAGCGGAAGGGACATCTGGGGCGTGCCTCCCGAGGTCGGAGGCCGTGCCCGGGGTGTGGGAAAGGCTTCCCCAGTGTTCTCGGACTCTGCAGTGCTCCAGACGTCTGGGTGGCCTTCCCAGCGGCTCTGGAATCCCAGAGGGTACACGGCGTTAAGTGCTGACCCCTTCAGCGAGCAGTGACCACGTGAGCTAGTAACTTGGCTTTGTTCTCGCTGTAGTCGGCTGAGCTATTTACAACCAGTGATTTCGGGTTCTCCGTTTTCTTAAAACTTTGGAAGCTAATTCCCTGTGACATGCAAGGAAATAATTGCCCAAATCGCTGGGGTCCCGTGACGGTCAGAGAGGGATCTCTAGAACTTGCGACACAGAGGGCAAAAGCAGCCAGACCGAGCGCGGAGTGGGCGGCCAGGAGCCGGCAGAGCCCGCCCCACGCTCACCGACGCGGAGGCGGAAGGAGTTGAACGAGTGCCTGTTGATGCCGTCCAGCTTGCTCATCAGGGCGGTGCTGAACTCCACCGCGATGCCCACGTGCGCGTGCCGCCGCTCCCAGTCCTGCGGGACAGGGCGCGTTCACGTGGCCGTGGAGGGCACAAGCCCATCCTGCCTCAGCTGGGGGCGGAGGCCCCTGAGACCCTGACCCGCACCACGTGGGCTGAGACCCACGGGATGGCCCGGGAGGTGCCCGTTAAGGTGACAGGTCTGGGGACTGCTGTGTTGAATTTTGCCTCATGGGGATGGGACCTGAGGCCACCAGATCGGCTGAGTACCTGGTTCTCGTGCCCTGAGGGGACGCTGAGCCCCGCAGCTGCCATGTAGGTGCTGCCGATGGTCTTGATCTTCTCTACGCTGCTGAACTTGGGCTTCAACAGCAGCTGCAGGACAGAGGGAGGCAGGGGTGTAGCACATTGCTGCAGCCCTGCCCCCGATCCTGAGACCGTGTGGGGTCCCCCCAACTTCTGATGCAGACGTCCTTCCCACAGGGTCGCTGAGCTCCCAGCTGAGCACAAGGGGCTTCTCTCCCTGCGTCTCCTCCTGTCTGTCCCCTGACACCCCATCTCCCTCATCCCTTCCAATCGGGTCTGGTCTCGTGCTGGCTAAATCCGTGGCCCTGCGGTAGCATCTGCAGGGATGTCCGCTACTTGTCTCCACCTCCTAGTCAAGCGCAGACAAGGCAGGGCTCCCAGACAGGTGGACAGCGTGGCTGGGACTCAGGCTGGGACTCAGGCTGCTCTCGTGCCCTGAGGGGACGCTGAGCCCCGCAGCTGCCATGTAGGTGCTGCCGATGGTCTTGATCTTCTCTACGCTGCTGAACTTGGGCTTCAACAGCAGCTGCAGGACAGAGGGAGGCAGGGGTGTAGCACATTGCTGCAGCCAGCCCTGCCCCCGATCCTGAGACCGTGTGGGGTCCCCCCAACTTCTGATGCAGACGTCCTTCCCACAGGGTCGCTGAGCTCCCAGCTGAGCACAAGGGGCTTCTCTCCCTGCGTCTCCTCCTGTCTGTCCCCTGACACCCCATCTCCCTCATCCCTTCCAATCGGGTCTGGTCTCGTGCTGGCTAAATCCGTGGCCCTGCGGTAGCATCTGCAGGGATGTCCGCTACTTGTCTCCACCTCCTAATCAAGCGCAGACAAGGCAGGGCTCCCAGAGAGGTGGACAGCGTGGCTGGGACTCAGGCTGGGACTCAGGCTGCCCTACGGGGACCCAATCTCATCGTGGCCACCCGCCCGTCAGGGAAGACTCGTGAACAGAGCAACGAAGAGGGCAAATCTGGACGTTTTCTAACCAGTGCAGAGTTTATGCCCCCTCCACGGGAGCCATGGCGTATGACATCAGGTGTGGGGCGCCCCGCGCCCTCTCCCGCCCCCCGCCCTGCCCCAGAAGCCGGGGTGGGGGTGGGCCAGACCTCGTCAAAGTCAGCAATGATCTCGTTGAGCAGGCGCAGGCACTCCAGCCCCTCCTTGTTGACGTCGCACTCCGTGTAGAAGACCTTGAAGTCCGGCACGGACGCGAACATGACAGAGACACAGTCGTAGGACTGATGGTACCAGTCCTGGGGGCGGGGAAAAGCGGGGCCTTGTGACCACCCGCCCGGCCTCGGGATGGGAAGCGGGCTTCAGGGGTCCACAGCCTGGCTGGCTGAAAACAGGGGATCCTGAACCCATCCGTCTGGGAGGACTAAGGGGCCTTTCGCTCTGAAATGCCCCGAGTCCTGAGGCTGAGAACCCCCGGGGAGAAGCCGCTGTCAGGAGCCGGCTCCCCAATCAGGCCTGTTCCTTCGCCATAACGCGGCAGCACGGAACTGGTGGAAACGCACGCGTTTTTATCTGGGTTACAGATGCCTGACGCAGCCAGATGGGCGCAGCCAGCCTGCCAGGCAGGTAGTGGTGGCCCCATCTCACGGATGGGAAACCGAGCCCCAGAGAAGCGAGGTTCGCGTCGCCCAGGTCTCTGGACCCAGGGCCTGTGTCCCACAGCTAATGGCACACATTGTCCCCGGGGCGCGTGGGGAAGCAAACTGGGAAAGCGGTTTGTAGTTAACAACCATCGCCGTGCAGGACGGCCCCCGGACCTTGCATCTCCCTCCCGCGAGTGGCCACGACACCTCATTTAACTTGTCGCCAATGAAGTGGGCGGCCACGTGGGCTGGCAGGACGTTCTCCAGAAGGAGGCGGTTCACGTTCTCCATGGTTTCGAACTCCTCTTGCTCCTTCTTGAACTTGTTCTTCCACAGACAGTCCAGGCGGCAGTAATAATCGATCTGCAGACAGAGGGACGTCAGGGTCCCGGGCTCAGCGCGGGCAGAGTGGCTGGGGGCCCACTCGTGGGCGATGCAGGGAGACAGGACCAGGGCTCCCCGAGGACACCCTGTCTTCTGCACTGCTCCCCCTGAGGCAGCCGGGCCCCACCTCGCTCCCTCTCCAAGTGGAGAACGGGGGGCTGCCCTGGGCTAGGGTGCGGGGGGCCTTCCCCAGCCTCACCTGTCTGGAGAGCAGGATGAGCGTGGTGTAAAACAGAACCAGGTAGAAGCAGATCGTGGTCTTCAGATCCCTCCATGAACAGACCGAGGGGCTGTGGGACACGAAGTGAGAAGGCGGGGGTCGTGCCCAGCCCCCGCCCAGCCCCCGCGCAGCCTCCAGACTCTCAGTGCTACCCCGGGAAGAGCCGCCAAGACGGAAGCCATCGCTGCCCCCAGCGCTCACGGTCTCGTGTGCACAGTACACAAGACCACCCCAGGTTGTAAAGAAAAGGGGGTGTAGGGTAGAGGTTGGCTGGGAGGTGGGGGAGGCCTCACTGAGGTGACATCCAAGCTCGCACGTGGAGGACAAGGACTAGCCGTGGCAAAGCGAAGCAAGAGGACCAGCAGAGGCAGCCAGGCTCCCGGGAGGGTCCAGGGCCGGGAGATCGGCAGGAGTTTGTGGGTACAGGCCAGACCCCCAGGAGTGGCTGTGTTCGGGGTGCCCACAGCCCAGCCTTAGTTCCAGGGGAGTCCAGCCCCTCTTCTCAATCTACGTGGGGCCCCAAACCCCAGAACCATGCACACACCAGCCCTTCGCATGCCACAGGGTCACCCGCCTGTCCAGGACCAGGCCAGAGACAACTGTTCTCTCCAGAACTTGAGGGATCAGGACATTGCTCAAAGCAGGGGGCTGGGCTGGAACTGAAGCCTCCCCTTCCCCACCCTTGGACTGGCCTAAAGACAGGACTGTCCCCCGGAGGACCGGCCCATGAGTCACGCTCAGCGCTGAGAGCTGCAGACCCGGGAGGGGAGCCCGTCACCCGCCTTCTGTCAAGTGGAAAGCACACAGCCCGCCCGCAGCTGTCCAGTCCAGACGGGCCGCGAGCCCGAAGCCCCTGGCTTTGAAAGGACCCCAACACAAAGCGAAGGGTCCACGATGGGCCACAGTCGAGACGGCCAGCAGGGCTGGGGCCCTGGCAGTGAGCTGCGCCCCACCTGAGGGTGTCGTTGGTCTTGGTGAGGTTGCCCAGGCTGTCACAGCAGTCCCACCGTGAGCACAGGGAGACATTGAAGAGCACCAGGTAGGCCACCAAGGCCACTGTCAACAGCACGACTTTCAGCTCCAGGCTCATCCGCAGGAAGACAGAACAGGCGACAAAGGCCAGGATGCAGCTGCAGGTGTAATACTGCAGAGACGGGGGTGCGGGTCACCCCACCATCTCCCATCTCCCATCTCCCAGAGACGCCTCCTGGACCAGCGGTCGACATTGAAGAGCACCAGGTAGGCCACCAAGGCCACTGTCAACAGCACGACTTTCAGCTCCAGGCTCATCCGCAGGAAGACAGAACAGGCGACAAAGGCCAGGATGCAGCTGCAGGTGTAATACTGCAGAGACGGGGGTGCGGGTCACCCCACCATCTCCCATCTCCCATGTCCCAGAGACGCCTCCTGGACCAGAGGGAGGGACGCCTTTAGCGCCTCGGGGACCCCGTGAGGAGCCAGTGTGTCTTCAGCATCACCCTCTAGCCTTCCTGACCCCTGAATAATAAGCAACGAGATCTCAAGCTTTGGAGCACTGGGTGTTTTTACTGCGATTTTACTTCCACTTATGGTCAGCGAACTCGTTTAAAGGAAAAAGCGTAATAAAAACAAACCTGCGAGACAAGGGTCAGGGCAGCAGCGGGCACGCGCCTGAGCGGCCGCCCTGCCTCAAGGTCAGCCCTGAGCTTGCCCTGCCCGGTGCCGCTCCGCCCTCCTCACTGTCCCGCTCAAGAACACGCTGTGGCTCCCCACTGCCCCAGAGCAAGACCCGGCCCCCGCCCCCTCCCCGTGAGGACGGCAGTGACACCTGCTCCCACTCCACACCCGTGCTTTTCTCCCGTTCCTTCCCCGCCCGCCCCATCCCATACCCTTTCTGCCCTCTCCAGAACAGCCCCCACCCCCTACCCAGCACCCACGCTCCACCAAGCTGGGTCAGAGCTCCTGCTGCCTTCGCCCCCCAGCTCCCCACCCCCTCCCGGGAGGACGGCAGTGACACCTGCTCCCACTCCACGCCCGTGCTTTCCTCCCGTTCCCTCCCTGCCCGCCCCATCCCACGCCCTTCCTGCCCTCTCCAGAACAGCTCAAAATCCACCGCCACCCCCTGAAGTCCCACAGCCTGTACCGCTGTCGGGCAGGGCGCTCCCGCACTGCTTCTGACCGCCTGCCTGGGGCCACATGGCAGGCAAACCAGCCAACCCCTCAGGCCTGCCACAGAGTGAGCGGTTAGGACACACAGGCCAGCACAGGGTGTCCCCCACACCCGGGCCAAGGGAGTCCCAGACCAAGGTCAACGCAGCCCCTGTGGCCTCTGCTTCCCCCACACTCCTGGGAGAGGCCGGGCTCGGCCCTTCCACACCGGGGGCTCAGGCCCTGGGCATCGGTGGCTTTTCATGTCCCCCACTGCTCAGGAGCGGCCACGTGCGGCCAGCCCACGCAACTG
>NW_006433950.1:2548840-2552207 GCF_000325575.1 Pteropus alecto | reverse complement strand
GGGGGCTGGCTCCTCCACAGTCCCAACCCCGGTGGGTCTGCACGGGTTCCCATTTGGGGCATCCCCACTCACCAGGAACTCGTCGGCAAAGCACAGTCCCAGCACCAGCCCCAGCACACAGGCCACCAGCCCAAAGGACATGCCCAGAGCCGCAGTCCTGGGGAGGAGGGGAAAAAATCTGAGTTCTGGGGGACCACCTGCTCAGGGCAAACCACACAGTGCTCCCCCACCCAGCACCCCAATTCACAGGCGCACGTCAGCTTCTGCCCCCTCCTGAACTGCGACTCCACACTGGGCAGGGGGCCTTCAAAAGCCATGGTCCAGCTGCCTCGCTGCCACCACCCGAGGCCCGAGAGCAACGTCGTGCCCACCTTTCTGGGCGAGGCGTGTGAGAAATGAGAGACCGTGCAGCCTCGGCACTCGGGGCTGGCCCAGAAGTGCCACAGATGCGTCCCCTAGCCTGTCTTTACCAAGCACATCCTGAACCACAGTCTTAGTGGACCCCGTGGCCACCCACCCTCCCAGAACCACCTCGGGGCTGACCTGCCTCCCTCCCGTAGCCTCAGCCTCGCACCCTGCCCCGTCGCTCCCCCGCCCCAGGGCCCCGGGCATGGTGGCCGCACTCCCCGCTCCCAGCCCAGGTCCTATAGCTGTTGGGGAGGGGTCCTGAGGGCTTTAGGAGCCTGTCCTTCTGCCATTCCAAACACCTCAGGGAGGGTCACACAGGGAAGTGCCTGCAGGGCCACACGGATAACAGGTGGTGAGAGGCACCTGGGAGTGAGCAGGCCTGTGGCTCAAGCGAGCACGTGCACTCTGAGCGCTGGTGACTCCAGGGGCAGGGCCCACACGCCGTCGCCAAGGGACTCCAAGGTCTAACGTCAGGTCAGAGAACTCTGAGCAGCCCCACCCCCAGGCTGACCCCAGCGGCTTGACCATCCTGCCCACCCCCATCTGACCTGGGCATCAGCAGGACGTGGACGAGCAGGATGCAGAGGAAGATGAGGCTGGCACAGGCGAAGTAGTGGCGGGCCCGGGGGATGGGCGCCAGGCGGTACTGGGGGCGACACAGACTGTGAGGGGTGACTGGGACAGCCAGGCCTCCCCTGCGGGGCCATCCGACCTGACCCCCCAGCCCTCGGCCCACCCCGGCTCACGTTAATCACCTTAAGAACAAAGCTCACATCCGCCCCTGAGCTCCCAGTGACGTGACATCATCGTGAATGAATAACTCACTTGTCCCCACTTCGCTCCTTTGTTTAGAGGTGCTACCTTCCCCTCCCCCACACACCCAGGTCTCCCCCTTTATTCCCAAGGTGCCCGAAAGCCCAGGGCTCGAGTCCGCAGACAGGAACCCTGAGCTCCAGGGCTGCTGCTACAGAGGCTGCGGCGGGTGTGTCCCCCCGCAAACCGGGGAGCGAGGCCGGGCCTGAGCCCCGAGCTGCCCGCCTAGCACAGCGGTCATCTGCTCCGGGCCCAAAGTGCAAACGAGCAAGCCAAGTCCCGGGTCCCACGCCCGTGGAGGGCCTGCCAGGTAGGCTTCCTGGTGACCACGTCTGCCTCTGGACCCCAGGCTGCCCACCCAGGGAACCCCCAACTCAGAAGCCCCAGCTAGAGGACGCCTCCCCCCTACGCCCCACCCCACGCCCAGTCCTGGAGGACGAGGCAGGAGAGAGGTCCCAGCTCAGGGCACTCTGTCCGACAGGCCGCCTGAGGCCCAGACACACTGAGACCTCAGTCTGCGACACGGGTGACGGCGCCCAGCCCGGCCAGCCGAGTGAGGGCTAAATGACGTGACGTGTGTGCCGAGGACGCCGCCCCAACCCAGCAGGCGCGCCGTAAACACGTCAACGGCGAGGTGACCGTGGGCACGAGGCACGGCCCAGTCGGGCCCCTTCAACGCCGGCGCTAAGTGTGGGCTTGTCCCCGAGCGTGAGGCTGGCACTGTCGGCCGGAGACTGGGCCGGCCCTTATCAGCTGAGGCTCTGGCATCTGAAGGGACCACAGTCTCCCAAACTCACCCGGGAGACGAGAAGGGGAGCATCAACCTGGGGCGAGGCCAGCAGATGGAGCCCCCACTCCACCCGGCCGCCAGCTGGGGCCAGTCCCCTGCACCTTCCCACACAGAGCCGGCGTGCAGCTGCCCCTGGCCTGCGTCCCCCACCCCACCTCACCCCAGGCCTTGGAACCCACACCCCTGTAACGGCTCAGGGCCCTTACCTCTCGCTCAAAGTCTTTCTCCAGGAAGATGGACCCAAAGGTATAAAAGTCATCAGACTTGGAGCAGCAGGGCCTGCGGGGTGGCGGGCAGTGAGATGCGGGGACGGGGGAGCAGGAGTCAGGGGCCCGGACACAGCTGGAGCTGGGCCCCCGGGGGGCCTCGAGGGCACAAGGTGGGCCTGGCCAGCTGAGGGGCGGGGCGAGCAGAGGCAGGAGGCTCACCTGGTAGAGCTGAGGCCCTCAATGGCCGACAGCATCTCGTCATCGTACGAGTCATCCTCGGACCGCCCCTTCGGGGATGCGCTTCTGGAATCAGACACCCCCACATGCATCGCCCATGGGCCACGTCCAGACACCCCCAAATGCGTCGCCCATGGGCCACGTCCAGACACCCCCAAATGCGTCGCTCATGGGCCCACATCCCCTTGGCAGAGGCAGGGGTGTAGATGAGATGACTCCCGAGCGGGGGTCCCAGGGACCTGCAGGAGGCCCAGGGCCCCGTATGGGATGGTGGAGGGACGGGGGTCCTTCTGAGGCCCGAGAGGCCCAGCATCGCCCCACCGGCCAGCAGCCCGGCAAGAAACGGCGGGCAGAGCCCCAGCCCCGGTCCAGGGCCCTTCCTGTAGCCCCAGAGTGCCCCTCGGACCAGCCCCACTAACCCCGCTGATCCCGCTGCCGGGCAGGCACATGACAGGTACTGGACCGTTGTGAAATTCTCGTCCCTACAAACACCGCCCCTCAAGCCACGGCAAGCTCCGTGGTCAGCGCAGGGCCTCGCACAGCTGCCCTCCTTGGCAGAGGCTGGTCAGGGCAGCCTGCCTGGAGGAGGTGAGTGAGACAGGATGTGGCCAGGAAGGCCACAGCTTCACGGAGACAGAGGATAGTGCGCCTACCTGTCAGGGGTCCGGTGGCGTCGCAGGGGGATGACCTGGAAGGGAGGAGAAAAGGCCATCGTTGTCCAGAACGAGAGGGTGCTGGACACTGTCCCAGCTGCAGGCTCCCCAGACCCAGACTGAACGAGGCGGACGGGGACATCGCAGCCCCGGGAGCGTTCCCCACACGCCTGCACGTCCCAGGAGGGAGGGACGCGGGGCAGGGACGCGGGGCAGGGACGCGGGGCAGGGACGCGGCCCACCTCACGGACGGAGAG
>NW_006433950.1:2541917-2548713 GCF_000325575.1 Pteropus alecto | reverse complement strand
CTGTGGCTGAGGTGGGCAAAGGGCCGCGCGGCGCCCCAGGACTCCAGGTAGCGGGTCATGCGCACGGACGCCCGCATCTTCAGCGCCGCCTCTCCCTTGGGCCTGGGGAGGTGCTGGCTCGGTGGCGGTGGCTGCTGGCTCTGCGGGCAGACACAGACACGGTCCCACCCCTGCCCTGGCGCCCCCCGTCAAAGCCGCTGGCTCGGCAGTCCCCAGGGACCGGCTGAAGCCCAGGGCACTGGCTGGCTGGAGCGGTGGCCCCAGCGTGGGGCCCTGCCCCGCTCTGGAGGGAGACAGTCACACGCAGCTGTGCTCACCCCTCCCCGCCTCCCCAGGGGCGGGAGTGGGTCCGGGCCCTAAGCCCCAACGCCCCACGAGCCCACTGAGGCACCTCAGACCCAGACTCTGTCCCTGGGGCCTGGAAGCCCACCGGCCCCTCCCTGGGAAGGTACCCTGGGGAGACAGCACCCAGGGGAGACAGCACCCAGGGAAGCCACAGGCATCCCATCCACCCACATGTGGCCGGCACATGTCCCTCCTGTGGGGAGCAGAGGAAAAAAGAGGGGTGCTGGCCAGCAACCCGGAGAGACGTCCCACCGAGGGGCGTCTCACACCCAGGGCACCATCTTAGGGAGTTGCACTCTCGTGGCCCCAAAACACATCACGGGTCCATCAAGTGACACGGGCCTGCTGCGGCCGTGCCCGGCACACGGTGGCTCAGCCAGGCCCTGACAGAGTCCAGCCCAGCCCCGCACCCCAGTCCTGTCCCGTCCCCGTAATGATACGCCTGGGCCCTACTCCGAGTGGGGAGGCTGAGCAGGACCAGAAAAAGCGGGGAGGAGAAGAAAGACCCCCAAGACCGCCGGAAACAAGCTTGGGCCATCCTGAGGCCTGTGGAACCCCTTACCCCCAACATGACTGCCCTCCAGGAGACCCCATCTCCAGGGTCCCCGCATACACCCACGTGGACCAGCCACGGCCACAAACATTGGCCGAGCCACAAGCGAGCAGCGTGGGACTCGGCCTCTGCGACAGTCCCAGGCAGGGTCTGAGAAGCCACTGTGCCCTGCGGTGGGCGGAAGTCGCACATCGGTCTCCCCTCCACTGTCGGCAACTCCGCCTACACAGTACCCAGCCAGCTCAAGTTCAAGGCCGCTGACACTTCTGTCACAGGGCAGGGGAGCTGGACACTCTGGCTCCCCAAGATGTGTGCCAAAGATCCATCCTTTCTCAGTTAAAACACGCCTGCTCAGAGGCGGGTCCCCCAAATCGTCACTGCCCACAAGTGACCCCGCACGTCACCACTGACGTGAGTCAGAGCCTGCGGAAGCGGGGAAGAGACCCCCATGACACCCAGGAAGTCCACTGCCCACGGCATCCTGGGGCGGCACACGCGGTCATGAGAAATGAGCATCCTCTATGCACACACGGGGGAGGTCTCCAAGGTACGTGTGCAGGCACAGGAGCACGGTGTCACGCACGGTGCCACCCGGGCCCTGGGAGGAGGGGACAGCAGTGACAAGGGTCCTGCAGTGGGACGAGCCTGGCAGGGGAGGGACAGGCGGGTGGTGCGGGGCTGGGGGGAAGTGTGCTCGGGAGGAAGGGAGGGAGGGGACAGAGGAGAGGTCAGGGACCCACGCTGTGGGCTATATTCCGAGGAGGTGCCGGGCAGCCCCAGGTACGCAGGAGGGGCTTCCCCAGATGCTAACTCAGGGCCCCGGAGAACAACAGCTGGATGAGAACCGGGGTTACTCAGGAGGTGGGTGGAGATGGGTGAGCAGATGCTGGGGGAGGCTCACGGGCTGGCCCGTGGCTCCCTGGAGACCGGGAGGACTAGGCCTGAGGACAGCCAAGGCCAGAGAGAGAGGGGGCAGGAAGAGCCTGCCATGGTGACATTCTTGAGCGAGCCCCAAGGATGATTCACCAGCAGCCACAGGACAAGCTGCCTCCCGCGGCGGGAGACTGTCCTATGCAGGCGCGGGGCAGGCCGGGAGCAGCCCAGCGCTGCCCACCACCACCGCGGGGTCCTCGTGGGGACGGAGGCGCCCGACGCCGCGGGTCAGAGCCAGGACACAGGGGTCCGGCTCCTGAGTCTCATCCAAAGCACGCTCTTAAAGTGCGTCTTCTGAAAATTCAGATGACTGATACCCTCACGGAAAACAAATTAAGGGTGGCCATTATCCCAAGAGTGTCTACGCTGCATGCGGCCACAGCGAGTGCTTCACGCGGGGCAGCGACGTCCCCCCGTGTGGCCGGCGCTGGCTTTCTCGTTCCGTAGAAAGCGCACGGAGGAGCAGCTGTTACCCGGGAACCAGAACACACGGGAACCGGCGACGGGGAGCTCACTGCCGCCCCTCCACTGCCTAGAGGGGGGAGCCTGCTCTCCCTCCACGGGCCTTCCCTCGGGTGTGCGCCCCTGCCGCCCCCCTCAACGCCGCCCCCCTGCGTCTGAGCCCTCGTACCCGGGGGTCGATGACCAGGTACGTGCGGATGTTCATCTCCTTCAGGTAGGAGTCGCGCTGCTGGCCGTGTCCATCCTCCACCTCGTACGCCTTGTCCAGGTGGTTCAGCGTCGCCTCCGTGATGTGCACTCGGCTGGGGGTGGAGGCCGGGGGTGGGGGACCCAGTCAGACGGAGCAGCCAGGCCGGAGCCCGGGCCAGCCGCGAGGTCCCCGGTTCTATCTGACCCGCCCGACGCCCGGCACCCAGAGTCGGACCCTGGCCTCTAACCCCACTGCTCTGCGGCCGAGCCTTACCCAGGGACTCCGGCCGCCTCCATCCTATTGGCGAGGGACACGTCGTGGGACCACACGTCATACTGCCACTTGCGGAGGCCAATGACGCCGCACAGCACGTTCCCGGAGTGGATGCCCACGCGCATGCTGATGTCCACGCCCGTGGCCTCCCGCACCTGCCTGGGGCATAGCCGTCTGGTCGCCCACCCAGCCAGGGCTGCTGGAGGGGCCCTGGCCCCAGGGCAGGCTGGAGGCGGGGGCAGAGCGAGGGGCGTGGGGGAGCGTGGGGGAGGGTGTCAGAGCAGGGCAGGCCCCGCTCACAGGAACGATGTCCTCAGCCCAATAGCACTGGCTCCTTGACAGCAGCTGAGCGACCCGTCCCTGGGAGTGTGCAAATGAACGAGGCCTGTCCCAAGCTCAAAGGCTGGGAGGATAAGGAATTCCAGGTGTCATTTGTCACTGCAGCTCATGGAGAAGGCCCCAAATTCTGTCACCGGGTGTCTCCCCAGCCCAGCACCCTGGATGGGTTTGAGAAGGCTGTGGGGGTCTGTAGAGGGGGCTCAGGCACTGCCCCAAACCCAGCAGAGACAAAGAACAGAGGGACCAGCCTTTGGGGGTCCCCTCTGGGGAACAGAAACCCTGGGGTCCTAGCACCAGTCAACGCAAGGAGCCCAAGCTGAGATTCCCCAGCAGGGCACCCTGGACAGGAGCAGGGCCTCTGGGTCCCCTTAGTAAGAGGGTGCGGGCTCAGGGAGTGGCCAGTGCCACATGTCCACCAACAGGCCTAGGAAGGGACAGAGCCCACCGCGGTCAAAGCTAGGTGGAGGGGACCAGCACAACTTTCATGCACATGGGCCAGGGCCAGCTGGGACCCCAACCCTGTCCAGTGTTTCTGGTGAGATTCCAGGAGGAAGGATGAGCTGGACCCAGGCTGACATCAGGAGCTACGGCCTCAGGCAGCCCAGTGAGCCCTGCTTGCCGGAACACTGGCCGGTGGGGCCCAGCCCATGAGTACGGGGGCCTCCCACGGAGCACAGTGGTGGGGGCTCCAGACGGCCTCGCAGGGAGGGCGTGGTGGTGGGAAGGAGCCCCAGGAGGCTGCGGGTCTCCCTGCAGCTCTGAGAGCCAGTCCCCTCAACTCTAGGGTCTTCACGGGGAACAGGAAGCAGATGAAGCCTCGGAGTCAGCCCTCAGGTCTGCGAGGGCCTCTTGCTGCCACTGAGACTCTGTCCTTGGAGGAGGGGAGCCCAGCTGCCCCACCCTCCCGACCCCCAGCTCGGAGCCTCTGACGCTCTCTGGGCCTCGGAGTCCCAGTGCGGGGGGGATGCAGACAGCTGAGTGCACCAGGCAAGCCACCCTCACCTCGAAACTCAGTTTCCTCATCTGCAAAATGGGGACAATGCGCTCCCCGCCATGTTCGCCACAGGGACAGATCCCTGCACCCAGACCTGTCCATGACACCTACTTAATGGCCTCGCAGATGTCCAGCCCCATCTTCACACAGTTCCGGGCGTGGGTGGGCAGGGACACGGGCAAGCCCGACACACAGTAGTAGCAGTCGCCCAAGATCTTGATCCGCATGCACTCGTTGGCCTGCAGGACAAGGAGCAGGCCCGGTCACCCGGGGGCGTGGGCTCACGCAGGCCCGTCACCTCCCACACTCCCCAGGGTGAACCAGGCCAGGGCCTGGCCAGGGCCCTCCCCCTGGGGTCCCAGCCACCGGTAGCTGCTTCTGGAGCTGACAGATGGACAGGGGACGTGGGGCTCTCCAGGAGGAAGTCTGAGCGCCAGCGAGAAAGCCAGCAGTGCTGAGGGCGAGTGCCCTGGAGGAGGGCCTCTGCGTCAGCACCCACGCCGAGCTCCAGCACGGACAGCGCCCCGCCCGGCCCTGGCGCTGGACACGGCAGTGAACAAAACAGACAAAACTCCCTACAGCCTGGGAGCCCACCCACGGGTGGCAGACTGGGACACCAAACTAGATTCACAACATCTACAGACGTCCAACGGTGGTAAGCACTCGGGAGGGAAATGAAGCCCAGGAGGGCAGAGGAAGCTCGCAGGAGGTCAGAGGAGGCCTCTCGGAGAAGATGACATTCGAGCAAATACCTAAAGGAATAGAGGAAGGGAGGAAGCAAGCCGCACCGGCGTCTGGAGGAACGGCGAGGAACGGCGAGGAACGGCATTCCAGGCCGAGGAACCACGCAGCACGTGCAAAGGCCCCGAGGCCAGAAAGCTGCCTGAGTCAGCCGAGCGGTCAGTGTGGCTGACGGGGAGCCAGAAGGGAGATGAAGACGGAGAGGTGGCAGATGCCACAAGCTAAGGGGTCAGCAGGGGTCAAGGTAAGCTGAGAGATAGCCATGATATGGGGCTGCGGGGTTTGGGGAGCGGGGGGAGAGCGGAGACGATCGGGTCACACAGGAAAACGCCCACAGCGGGGGAAGGGGGACCAGGCGGGCTGTCTGCGGTTCCGCCTGGGGAGGCTCTGCGGACACTAGACCTTCCGTAAGCCCTCGGCAGTCGTGGCCACGCGTACCAAGGCCTGGGGGCAGGAGTTACATGCAGGCTCCAGCTCCACCCCCACCCCGCTCCTCATGCTCAGCAGGCAGCCTTGCCCACTGACTTCCGGGGGAAGGGAGGCCAGGGACTGGGGCGCAGACACCCCAGCTCCTTCCTGTAGGGTCTCGAACATCTGGCTACCCTCTGGAACCAAGGTACCCTGTTTCCAGGTCTAGAACCCGCTCCCTCCCATGCCCATCAGGCCTGGGGCCAACAGCCCAGCATGAGTGACAAGCAGGATGCCTCCTCTTGCTCCAGGTCCTGGTATCTGCCATGACTTTCTGAGCAGTCCCTTTACTCAACCCTCCTCCCCTGAACCCACTGGAGTGTGTGCCAGCTGTCCCTGCTGGGCCCCGTCTGTCACATGCTGAGTTCTGAACGGCAGGGCAAAGGGGCCTGAAGGGAGTTGCTTTCCTAGAAAGTGGCAGGCGGTCTGGAGCAGGCCAGCACGCCCAGACACAGGTCACCGCTCCAGGTCACGGCTCCAGCCGCCCTTATGTCCCCCAGGGCCAGGTACAGGCCTGCCCTCTGGACCTAGCCCGCTGTCGGGGACATCCGAGGAAGCCACATTCCTCGGGCTGCACCGGGGAAACTGTGAGTGTGTTGGGGGTGGCGGACCCCCAGCCCAGATGGAAGGTGACACCTCAGAGCAGGCTCTCGCTCTCAGGAGTCAGTTCTGGAACCTGACCGCTGACAGGAGAAAAGGCTGGGTCCGGCCCTACACATCTCTGCCCAGGAACCGTCTGCCCCAAGTGAAAGGCTGGCACCTGCCACAGCCTTCCTGTCCCCATCTGTACAGTGGAGCTGCCTCCTGCATCTGTCACAGAGGGGGGGCTGAGTCTAAGGGGACAAGGGCAGGTCCTTGGGCTTGGTGGCAAGAGAAGGGCCAGCGGTGGCCCGAGACCCTGGCCCCCTGCCCGACACGTGGCCCGACCTCTGGGAGCTCCCGCCTGCTGGTTTAGAAGTCGTGAGGGAATAGGCTGCAGGCTGGGCAGGCCCTCTGAGGTGCTCAGGCCACACACCCAGGGGTTACGGGGGTGGGGGCCAGTTTTCCAGAGCACGCTGGCCGGTGGTGCCCAACTATAGTTTGGTTACTCCCTGTGCTGGGAAGCTCACCCCCTGAAATGGAGCCTACTTCTGAGAGGCAGCCCCTCCTCAAGATGAGCAGCTCCGACCATGAAACCCTCTTCCCAGCGTGGGGCAGGAACAGCCTCCCGTCAGTCACTGGCAAGCTCCTCAAGACTCTCAGGTGTGGGCACGGGACTGTTTCAGCCCTTTCCACACGATTCACAGGTGCAGCCAGGATAGACAGCCACTGCCTAAGGCCATACTTAGTGACCACTCCTTCCTGGAAGCCTGCCTGGACCAGCGAGTCTGGGCTAGGTGCCCCCAGTCCCGCCCCCGGCATCCCTCACCACACAGCATGTGGGCCAGGGGCACCTGGAGGCAGGCCCGAGCTCAGGGCTGCCACTCTGTGGGGCTGGGGACCATCACGGACATTAGCG
>NW_006433950.1:2525072-2541813 GCF_000325575.1 Pteropus alecto | reverse complement strand
CCTCCTGCCGGGTGCCTCACTGGAAGACACCACCGACCGTGAGACCCCTGCTCAGCCCGTCTGCTGACTGCTGCCCTGGACATTCTCCCTGGCCAGTGCCCTCCCCGGCTTGGCACCTGCTATGCTCCCCAGGATCCTGGGTCAGGTGCACGCCCCACCTCAGCCCTCGAGTCCTTACATGACTGACCCTGTGACCCTGTCCCCTCCACACTGAGCCGCTGTCACTCCACAGACACAAGGAGCTTGCTTTCTACTCCAGGCTCCTGCGCAGGCTGTTCCCTCTGCCCGGCACGCAGTTCCCTTCCCTCATCAAACTTTAACGTACACACCATTTACCCAGGAAGTTGTCAAAAGGTGCATTCTTGGGGGGGCTTGGCATGCCACAGTCCTTCCTAGCCCCCCGTGTGGCCAAGGCTGCTGGCCTTGAGCAGTGAGGACGGAGCCATCTCTTCCTCCGGGAACCCTTCCAGAGCCGGCTCCGAGCTCCTGAGACCCTGGTGTGTCCTACCAAGTCTCCCTTCCAGCCTCGCACTCGAGGGGACAGAGTCCTAGGAGCCTCGACCACCACCCGACCTCCACTCCTGCCCCGGGGACTTCGGAAATGGTTGCCGACTCAAGGCGAAAATTCAGCCGAGATGGCCTCACCGTGGCCATCTCGGTACAGCGCCGGGCCAAGGACAGCCACCGCCCGGGGGATGCAGTGGGAGGCGACGCGGCTGCGTCGGCGGAGGGGTGGGCAGCTCGCTCACCTTCGCGATCTGGTCGAACTTGCCGAAGAGCTCATTCAGCATCACCACCAGCTCTTTGGGGGAACAGTCGCTGGCCAGCCGCGTGAAGCCCACGATGTCCGCGTAGAGGATGCTGGGGGCGGTCAGGGGGCAGCGGGAGAGTCAGAGCCAGCTCGCTAAAAGCGGGGGCTGCGGGAGCACGGGGAGCATCCGGAGCCCCAGTCGCTCCTGCTACCTCAGCCTCCACAGGGATGGACGAGAACAGCATCCCAGCCACAGAGACGAAGTGCAGTTCCAGAGGCTTCGCGTTAAAGCGAACCCCAGAGCACGAGGGGCCTTCAGACCCCAGACCCATCGCTGTGGACAACCACGAGCCCTGGCCCTTCAGAACTTTTCTTCTTATGTCTGGGTTTGCAGCTTTGCACAGACTTCAGGACTAGATTCTCTGGCGAGACGCGACTCCACGCTCCCTCGAGCCAAGAGGCACAGCCGCCCTCACACACGCCCAGCCCTCCCTCTGCCCCGTGGGACTCCCATTCCACAGGTGAGCAAAGCGAGGCTCGGCAGCTCAGGCAGCCTGGGAAGCCAGAGCTGCAGCCTGCACCAGATCTCCCGGCTGCAAGGCTGCGAGTTCCGGACCGTCCACAGCCCAGACAGAGGCAGCAGGGCCGGCCGCGGACGTGATGCTCGGCCTCCAGGCAGAGGACCAGGTGGAGCTCACTCGAGCTGGTGCGAGCAGGTAAGATTCCACGGCCCTTCCAATCAGCCGAAGACAAGTGCCGAGACCAGCGATCACCAAGCCCTGGGGGCCTTCGCCTCCTTCGGGGGCCTCTGCCCCTGTGGGAATCATCTGAAAGGCCCCCTTCCTTCCCAACAGCCATGTCTGTGCACTTTAAGACTGTAGGGGGCTTCTGGATCTCCTCCAACACCTCCCTGATTGATCTCACCCTCTGGGGAAACAGATGGGAGACGGGCCCAGCGAGGAGCCTGGATTTCCCTCTCGCCGACCCCTGCATGGGCTGCGGACTGGGGCTGGGCCTCCAGACTGGAGGGCAGGGGGGCTGCCTGCCCAGGCCCCCCAGGAGACGCCACGCGCAGGCCCGGCCACCCGCCCACCTGACGTTCTGGTGCCGCTTGACGTAGAGGCTGTGGAAGTTGTTGTCGGGCACGGAGTGGCGGTCCCCACGCTCCTTGAGCCGCTCGATGATGGTCAGCTTCATGCCCATGGAGATGTGGGCCGGCAGCACCGACAGCAAGGAAGCCACATTCCTCGCGGGGACAGGCAGGGTGGCAGCGGGGACAGGCAGGGCGGCGTCGGGCCCAGGCTTGGCCGACCCGGCCTGTTTTCTCTGCCCTCCTTCCTGCTCTGCCGGCCACCACCTCAGCCCAGCACACACCCTCCCGTGTCCCCAGCAGCCCCCTGGGGTGAGGCCTGCATGGGTGCCCGGCCATGCACCCCGAGCACACGCTGCTCAACGAGAGTCTGACGTCCACAGAGAAAGGATGCGGAGCGGGGGGCCTGGGGGACGGCTGGGCAGGGCTGGGCTGTGGCCCCGGCGGAGGCGGACTCCCCACCTGCTGGCGCTTCTCGATGCGCAGCTTGCGGCGGATCTGGATGCACTTCACGGTGTAGGTGAAGAGGTCGTGGGAGGCGTCCTGCATCTGGTGCTTGTGGAAGGCGCCCGTGAGGTTCCCGCACAGGAAGATGACAGCGTTGGCCAGCAGCTGAGGGGGTGCGGAGCAGGCTCAGCGCTGATGGCTGGTGGTGTCCCCCCTGCCCATTTCCTGACCTCCAACCCATGCAGGCTGCACCCTCCCTGGGGCCAGTAGGGAAACTGAGGCCCGGGCAGGAGCCGGCCGCCTAGAGAGTTGCTGTGACCGCAGAGCCAGGACTCAATGGCATTGCCTGGTGCCAAGGGCTCGGACCCCAAAGACCAGGGAAGCCAGCCATTTCTGGGGAGGCAGCCGTGCAGCACCCCACAAAGCCCAGAGTCCTAGGGGGGCACCAGTGACAGTCACAAAAAGCACAGTGTTTCCCTGGCTGCCCAGAGCTCCGGCCTCCGTCTCCTGGAGCAGGTCCCAGGCCCAGACAGGAGGAAAGCACGTGCAGGTCACCACTAAGAATAAACTTCGCTCGCTCAACAGAAAGACACCAGACCGGGTCATGCCCCCAGCCTTGTGAGGACGGGGCTCTATGGGCGAAACCTCGGGGTGAAGGAAGGGGGCCCGAGGGCCAGGGCTCGAGTGAGGGGCTGGGCCTCTGGGGCACCAAAGGCCAGGAACACAAAGGCCGCCAGCTGCCCGCCCGGGGGGTCTGGCTTCACGGGAAAGCCTGTCCGTGGGGCCATCCATCTGCACACACAGCTCCGAGGCCTCGGAATGAACTCAGCCCCACAGGCCTGGCTGCCCTCAGCCAAACCACACCCCCACCCGGAGGCCTCGGCCACCGTCCTGCGCCCCTCACCTGCAGCCCCACCCGGGTGCTGGGCTTCGAGAAGACGCCCATCAGGGTGCCCAGCACCAGCAGGTGGGAGGTGCTGGAGACGATGCCGGCCGCCACGGCCCCCTGCATGCTGAAGGGCAGGAGCGTGTACACCACGAAGACGACGAACAGGAAGAAGGGCACCTGGGGGCAGAACGCGACGGGGTTCGGGGTTCGGGGCTCAGGGCTGGGCCCCGCCACCCCGCCCAGCACATGGCTCCAGGCTGAGCTGGCATCAGGCCCGCAGCCTCTCATCTCCTGGGGGCTGCCAAACCCTGAATCCGGAGACCCTGCAGCCAGTCCCGGCCCCCCGGTGCCCTCAGGAAGCCCCCTCCCCCACACCCCTGTGTGGCAAGATCTGGCAATGGACACACAACGGAATAGGAAAAGGTCAAAGTCTGCTTCTGGGTGAGACCCAGCCAGCTGTCCCATCATTTCCTTCCAGCCGACTTAGGAGCTGGGGTCAAGGTCAAGCCTTCCCAGGCCCCCCGGGCACGGCCCAGGGAGCCCCCACGGCTGCCGCCGTGCCCGGCTCTCACCCACAGGTATGGAAAGTACCAGAAGGGTGGGGCAGGGCCCGCTCACCTGCCGCAGCCTCACCTGCCACCCGCTCAGAGCTGGCCCTGCGCTCCCCAAGCCCCGCACCTGCCCCTTCGGGAACAGCGCCCCACCCCGAGCTTCCATGAGCCTCACCCCACCCCAGCCCCGGAACGTCAGAAGACCCAGGCCCACCAGTCAGAGGGTGCCACAGCCTGGCAAGAGTGACCCCCCAGGGCTGGGCCCGTGACCCAGGCCAGGCCGATATGACTCAGGCTGGTTGAGAAAGAAAGAGTTCTCCCTTTTAGCTGTCGGGGGGAGGGGGTAGGCTGGTGGGGGGCACTGGGGCCATGTCCACCCTGACGTGGGGACGGCCTGCCGGAAGTGAAAGAGGAAGGCAGAGCTGAGAGCCATCGGGAAGTGACCACCCACTGGCGCCCCAGGACAGACCCCCAGCCTTTCCTGGCACATGGGTCAGTTCACGCCTTTCTGCCTGTCTGAGCTGGAGACGTGAGGGCCACCCAGAAACACCACCGCCAGACATCCCAAAGAACCAACGGGACAAGAGCAGCCTGGGGCCATCCTAAGTCGCAGACCCACGGCCACGGGAGTGGGAAGGAGCCGTGCCCCACACACCAAATGCAAGCCCCGTCTCCAGGGGCCTGAGGCCCAGAGAGGGCATGGCCAGCTGGCACCATCCGGCCCCCCGGGACGCCAGGGTTACCTGCTCCCACCCGCAGGCCGCGTTCGTCCATGAGTCGAACACCAGCACATAGCCCAGCGTCACAAGGCAGGCCCAGGTGAGCAGTGCCGAGGCCCAGAGCCACCGCCGGACAAGGCACTCGATGTACACCAGCACGTAGAGAGCCACGAACACGATGAGCGTCAAGAACGCCGTCCCCAACACAGCCTTGTGTCTGGAGGGATCCTGGGCGGAGGAAACATATCCAGAAATGCCAGCGGCTTTCCTCGGGGGGTTGCCACCCCCTCCAGGAAGCCTGCCAGGTTAGCCTGTCCAGCCCGCCCTGAGCAGTGAGCTGAGGCCTCCCCGTGCTCCCCTTCTTACCTTCAGGCTGGCTGTGTGCTACCGTCTCTGCTGGGGCTGCCTGCACCAACCCCTCTTCCCGGTCCCCTCCAGAACCCTAAGCATCCTTCACAGCCCAGCCCTGCCATGCTCTCGCTCCCCACCTGGCCCCCCTCGGGCCAGCCCGGGCTCCCGGGGTGCTCAGTGCACCCCAGCAGGGTCCAGTACAGATGCAGGAGAGCAAAGCTGTGGAAAGTTTCCTGCAGGAGAGGCCACTGCTCCCGACTCAGAGAACGGAGGTTCATGGGAACGGTGAGCAAAGGTGACCCTGATGGGGAAAGCTGGAGCCGAGGTGCAGGGGGGTGACCCCAGGGGCTTGCAGGAAAGGCGGCTCGCAGCCGGGACAGCACCTAGTGTCCCCCGGCGGCCCCCTAACCTGCATGAGCAGAGAGGTCGATCTGGGGGCCCGCACACAGCAGGTACTCAGTAACTGTTTGCTGAATGCCAAAACAAACGTCCTGAGGTTTGTGTCCACAGAGACAAGGCAGCACTGGCCCAGCACCCGCTGCATCCCAGCCACTTCGCAGCATCACCTGTCGACACCCTGAGGCTTTCTGTACCATACAGGAGCCACTAGCCACACGTGGTTAGTCGAAACTAAATGTGCATTAACTGAAATTAAAAACCAGTTCCTCAGCCGTACTAGCCACATCTCAAGTGCTCAACAGCCACACGTAGTGGCTACGGCCAGGCAAGGCCAGGTCAGAGATGACGTCGGCGGTGTCTGCCTGGAGAGCTGTACTGACGAGGGTGCTGAGGCCACAGCCAGGCTCCCAAGGATCCATGACGCCTGCCATGGCACCGGCAGGCTGGGCAGCGAAACGTGGGCCACGGCCCGCCACGGCCTTCCACAGAATCAAAGGTGCTTGTGGAGGAAAGCGAGGGTGGCCATGTTCATGTAATATCTAAAACCACCCGGCCTTCAAAATCAAACTGAAATTAAAAACCTGTCTTCCACCAGCGTAGCGCTTTTCAGACGTGGAAACTCAGGCTCAGGGAAGATACCGACTCGCCAACAAACACCTCGCAAGTACCAGGCGTCAGCGCTGAGACCCGGACCCCAGAGAAGCCCGTGCTGCCCTCACTCACCCCGGAGCCGAAGGCGAGGACGACGAGGGCCGTGCAGGCGGCCACGGCCACCAGCAGGAGCGTGAGCAGCAGCGGCCCATGCTGGCTGGTGAGGCGATACTTCTCGTAGAGCACGTCGTGGTCCGGGCCCGCCTCGCCCTCGTTGAGGAAGTAGCGTCCCTTGGCCGGCATGCTCCAGCCTTGGCACGGCCGCCCGGCAGTCCACTCAGGAGACCCCGCGGCTCGGGGAGCATCTGACCGCCGACGCCCTCCCCGCCGGGCCTAGGCCCGCTCCACGGCCAGGCCCGGTCACCGCGGTGCCGGCACCTTCCTCCGAGTCCAGGCTGGGCTGACCAGACGCCCGCGCTCCTCAGCTCTGCAGAGACACAAAGCAGGCCCAGATCTGACGTGGGCAGGCTGAGTCGGGGGACGGCTGGCATCGGGGGACAGTGGGGCCGGGCCACACAGCCCCGGGTCTGACTTATCAGCCTTAACCCGAACTTCGCTTCTGGGTCCCGAGGTCACAAAGCTGGTCCCCCGTGTTTCCCGGAACCGCACCGTCAGGTACAGTGGCCACCAGCCACCTGCGGCTCTTTAAAATGACATTTAAGTTGATTAAAATGAAATTAAAAGTCCAGCTCCTCTGTCACATTTCGAGTGCTTGACAGCCACACACGGCTAGTGGCTATGATACTAGGCATCCAGAAACTTCTACCGGACAGCACTGCTCCAGAGCTTTAACTGCACGGCTGACGCACGCAGGTCTCTGAGCCGCCTCGAGGAATTCGTGTGCGGCGTGAGGCAGGGATCGAGGGTCACCTCCTTTCTCTGGGTGACTGACGCTCTCGTTAGCCCAGCAGTGGTTACTAAAACGACCACCCTTTCAAGAATTTCAGTGGCGCCACCTTTGTCATGAGCTGGGCTTGCTTCCGTTCCCATGTGTAAGGAGCACACTCAGTGAGGGCTTTTCGGTGAGTCTTGTGTTTCAGACCCCCACGCACGCTTCAGTCGGGGGACCCCCCACCCCGGCATCGTGTTAAGCTTCCACATGAGACTGCCTTCTTTCAGAAAGGCCTGCTGACAAGGATTTAAGACGTTTGCAAGCCGCCCTTCACGGAAAAGGGACCTGAACCTCGGAGAGAAAACACAGTGGACCCTTCACGACAAATGTGGGAGAAGACCCCAGGCTTCCGATGCTCAGCCCGGGTGGGCCCCCCTTGTTCCCCAGCACCCTTCGTTCGCTCACCCCCTTATTCCCAAACGGCTTGTTAATCACACCTATGGCACGCCAGGCCCACTGCGCCTCCTGTGTGCCAGGCTGGCGCTCTCCCCCTGGGGCTCCCAGTCCCCAGAGAGAGAAAGCTCCCCCAAACTGTGCAATCCCTGGACACAGCCACTAGGGCTCGGGGACAGCTGCCATATTCCCAGCAGGAACCTGGTATCAAGGGACCAGCCCTGGACCAGGAGGAGTCCAGTTCCTGGTGTCCTCCGGGCCTGCCTCGGGGACTAGAACCGGGGCTGAGCAGGTGGCAGAGGACAGGGAGGCAGTAAGACGGGGGAGGGTCCGGGCAGTCACAAAGGGCACCGAAGGCCACGGCAGGCGCTGGGAAGGAAAGGCATCCGCAGCTCCCGAAGGCAGAGGAGCCGGGCTGAGCTCCTGAGGGAAGACCCAGCGATCACCTGTGGCCGTGACAGCCAGGAGCCACCTCGGATCCAGGGGCCACCTCAGCCACTATTTTCTCCAAGAGCTCCTGCCCTACAAACCCCAGAATCAAAATGGAAAAACCACACATTTGGGGGTGCAGGGGGCCTGTTTGCCAGGGGACCTGCCTCCTCCTCGCCCTCCAGGTCGGGCAGGTATCCACAAACCTTGGTACCTGTTTAACCTGGGCGACCCTGCGGGCCTCAGGCTGCCAAAGTGCTTAGACAAGCTGCAGATCTGATTGCTACGTGAAACACCAATTTTTAAATGCTGGCAGCTAATTTAAAAATGTGAGTGGTACAGTCCATGAGTTTATAACCTCTAAAGTAACTGGTCTTTATTGCAGAAGAGGCATTTTTCAAGTACTAATCATATATGCCCAGCCCTGTGCTGAAGGGTTTGTAAAACAAGATAAAGTCCCTGCCCTGAGAACCCCCCAATCCAGGACACCCCTAAAACCGCCGTTGCAGTCATGACAGGAGTGGCACGGTCACTTGAGGGGCCTGCACACGTCCACTGTCTGTCATCTTCATGACCTGTCAAGGCCAAGGCGTCGCAGCCATTTCACAGGTGCCAGACTGAGCCCAGAGAGGTGGGGTGGCTTGCCAGAGACTGCACAGCTGGAGCCGGCTGGCAGAAGGGCCGGAACTTAAACCCCAGTCTGCTAGCTGCCCAGCCAGCTCTCCCCGGCCCTGCCCAGCCTCGCTGTCCTGCTGAGGCTCCCGGACCGAGCTCCTCCCAGCAGCAGGCGAACTGTCTGCCTCAAGTACACACAACACTGCCCGTCCCTCTGGCCCGGTGCCAAAGCTGGTGCACCCAGGGACAGCCAGGCTGGGAAACCGCAAACACCAAGGGGCCCAGCAGCTGCTCCATCCCCGAGGCAAACACACACACACACACACACACACACACACACACACTCACTCACTCACTCACTCACTCACTCACTCACTCTCACTCACCCCCAGAGCAACCTGCCCTTCCAGGCGCACAAGGCCCGGCTGGGCCAGGCACGCAGAGATACACCAGTCGCGGTCCGTGGGAACCCAAGCCTGGTAAACACTCCTCCCAGAGACCTAATTAGGCCACTTCCCGGGCAACGGCAGGAGGGAGACAATGCAAAGCACTGGGCACAGTCACTTGGGCCCACACCACGGACCCGGCCAGCTCCCGGGACACGCGGAGCATTGCAAGGCAGGGCTGGAGGAAAGCATTTATCGCCCCCAGAGAGATGGCCTGGGACCCCCCTCCCCCAAGCACAGACACCTTCGCAGGCCAGCTCTTCTCCAGGGGCAAGCCCCACAATGAGACCCACAGGCCTCCCTCTGCCAGGGAAGGTCTCAAGTCCCCCCCGCCCCCCCATTCAATCGCCAGTCGCTGCAGGTCACTGACCCAGCTGGCAGCAGAGGGGGCCTCTCTGAAGCCCTGGATGAAGGAACCCCTTTGCCACGTCTCCCACAAAGGACCCTGTGGCCTCGGCTTGCACACCTCGGTGACGGGGGCCTCGTCGCCTCTCAGGGCGGTCCCCTCCGCCACCAGCTGTCATTCCTGCCTCAGTCCCCTCCAAGCCCCCTGCCCCCCTGCCCCTCCTGCGCCCCCACCCCCTTCATCCCGACTGAAGTCCGGAGACACCAGGGGCAGGTGGGCCCTGGGGAGAGTCGAGGCCTCTTTGCTGGGAGGGGCTACAGTCCCAGGGTCCCCCACTGCCATTGGCATCTCATGACTCGGGGGCGCAGGGCGGGAAGCAGCTCTGTTTTAGAGAGGAGGGGTGCCCCCAAGCATCTGGTTGGGAAGGGTCTCTCCTGCCCGTGCCGGGCACTGTCTTCTCCCCACTCTCCGTCACCCTCCATCCCTGGTTCGAGGGCCACATGACCTAGGTCTGGCTCACATGCAGTCTCTCCCACGCCCCAGTGACCGGTTTAAGGATGGACATGTGACCAAAATCACCGCCATGAGAATCCTCTCCAGGACTTCTGCTGACCCATGGGCAAGGGGTACTCTTCGCTGGTGGCCTTGAGCTGCTGGCAGTCACCTGAGCCACCACGAGGAGACAGCCCACCTGAGGATGATGCCAGTATGCAGAACTGGAGAGCGAAAGAGGCCTGGAAACACCCCCCGAGCCCCTTGATCCAGCTCTGCCTGAAGCTCAAACCACCTCAAGGTATTTGAATCGCACGGGACAAGCAGAGCCCCTTTCAGCTGAAGCCACTTGGCGCTTCGAGGTCCATGCTGGGCCTCGATCCAGGAAGCCCTCACGGCCCCTCGATGGGTCCAGAGTCAGGGGTGAGGGTCCCATGTAGGTCAGAGGTGAGAGTGGCCCCTGCAGGTATGGCCAGTCCTAAGACTTCCTCTGGAAGGCGGCTGGGCCAGGAAGCGGCCCAGCTCCCACGACTCTGTCGCTGTGTCCCAAACTCCACGGCTCTGGCCCGGCCAGGCTGGGGACGACCTGAAGCAACAGGAGGCCCAGGGATGCAGGGGGCTAGGGGCAGGGATCCCCACACCCTCTCTCAAGCCTCCACAGACTCCTTGCAGGGGGAGGAGTCAGGGACCTCAGGGTACACTTAGGTAGAAGTAGGTACCAGGGGCAACAACCTCCTCCCACTCCCCCCAAGAGATCCTGTGGGCTCTGAGCCCCCCACAGCCCCAGGGCCTGTGAAAGAGCCAGTGAAAGTTGCCATAAACAAACTCTATTGAGCACTCACTGCACACCAGGTGCTGTGGGTTCTTTAAATCCACACACCTGCCCATAGGTGAGTATAGCTACCGCTTCCGGTGCACGGACGCACTAAGGCACAGAGAGGTTCCGCCATTTCCCTGAGGTCACACAGCTCGTGACAGAGCAGTGGGATGTGACACAGGCCTTGCTGTCCCATCACCCTCAGCGCTGACAGCCACAGAGCCCATAACATCTCAAAGGTCAACCCCTTCCTGCCCTTCCCCCTGAGAAACCAGGACAGAGGGCGGGGGGGTCAGGGACAAAGTGGACCCCATCGAGGTCCCTCCCTCTGCCCTGCAGGGGCGAGGCCAGGCAGGCTTCTCTCACCAGCAGGATCTAGGAAGCCCTCTGAGCAGCCCCCAAGCACCGTCTGCTCCCTCCCCTACAAATGAGGCAGGACTGTCTGGGGTCTCACGGATATGACCAACGGGGTTCAGCTTGCTGAACCCCGGCTGGAAATCGGGGCCGCGACTTCACATTATGACAGTAGGTCTGGGCCTTCGGGGCCCCTCAGAAGCCCTTCCCCAGCGGAACGCGCTGGTCTGCAGCACCCCAGCCCTCCCACACCCCCTGGGGAGTTCTAGCCCACCCCCAGCTCTCACAGACACAGATGGGGCACCCACTTCCTCACTGTACGGCTCTGGCAGGAACCCCAGCCTGGCTTCCTCTGGCCCAGCTCCGGCAGGCCCAGAGCTGCACAGGGCCTGGGGCCCCGGTGGCCTTAGAAAGAGGAAGTGGAGGCCTTGGGACGTGGGGCGGGCGGGCAGGCCTGAGAAGCCCTACTCAGTCCCTCCTCCAGGTCCCTGTGCCCACCAGGGCCAGCAGAGTGCCACAATTCCACAAGCACAGGCTCGCTCCCTCAACCACACCAGTGCTCTGTCACAGGCAGATTTTCCCTTTGCTGAGGGAGTCTCACATTAAGGCCACCTCTCTCTGGAGCCTCGGAGCTCTGTGAAGGACGCCCAGCGGCTGCTCTGCCCAGCACAGGCCAGGAAACCTCGTGGGGCCAAGGGAGGCCAGGCTCGCTGGCCTGCGAGCCCCCTCCCTCCCCACTCCCTCCTCTCCTGGGCACATGCCCCCCAAGCCGGGGGCGCCCCACCACACTCCTGTCAAAAGTGCCAGCCCCTGCCTCACCAAACTGCAGTAGCAGGATTTGTGTTGTGTCTGGCAGCTGGGCCCTGGCTAATGCGTGTGGCAGGCAGGGCGGGCTGGGCGGGTGGACAGACAGACGGACGGACGGACGGATGGGCAAACCAAGCGGGTAACATCCCAAGGCAGGCAGAAAGGTGGGGGAAAGCAAACTGGGGGGCTCTGCTGAGAGAGGAGAGCAGGAGAATAAAACAGACGAAGAAGAGTCTCCTGCAGAACAGGAAGCACCTGCTGCATCACACCTGTCTCCAGGTGAGCTGAGCCTGGGAGGGAGGAGGCCCAGTTCAAACCCCAGCTCCTCTGCTACTCGGCTATACTAGTGACAGAGCCACCTCCCACTCTGGGCCTCGCTTTCCTTGTCAGTAAACGGGTTCTGACACCCTAGCTGGGGGCAGAGTGAGGCACCGGTCGCCATGGCAGACAAGCCAAGTCTGCACGGACGAAAGGGCAAATGAGCCCACAGGAGAGCTCAGGGCCCCAGCTAAGGAGACACAACCAGGGGCTCCACACTGGAGACAGAAGCACGAAGGGGCAGGGCCCCCAAGGAACTGCCACTTCACCTCCCCACCCCCAGGTGACAGCCTGCAAAGCCACCAGATGGGCAAAAGCAATGGCCTGAGCAGCGCTGCTCCACCAAGTACCCCAGGGCTGACTATCCCAGCCCCCAGGGACCCATGTTCCAGTCCCAACACTGCCACCAACCTGCTATGAACCTGGACGAGTCCCCTGCCTGATCTAGGCCTCAGTTTCCCCTCTTGCGAAGGCGTAGTTATGTCAGACCTAAGGTCTGAAAAGCTGAAGGGGACAGCCTGGAGGTCACCACCTGGTCCCGGAGGGGTTGTTCCTAGTACCTGAAATTCAAGCATTTCCCTAGGCAGGCTCTCCTTCAAAATTCAAAGACCCCATTTACCCCTCACCCGCAAGGCTCCAGCTGCTAGGGCTAATAAATCCAGTTTGATATATCTATGCCGTTTCTAATGACGGTCAGTGACTGCCTGGGAAGACTTCATCCACTCATTCACCGTGAGATTCACGCATTCACTCCTTCCCCGGGCACGCACTAGCACCTCCTGTGTGCCAAGTCCCAGGCCAGGTGTCAAAAGCAAGCTGCTCTAGCACAAGCTCCTGGAAGGCACAGACCTGCCCCCAGGTGTCTGCAAGGGCTCTGCACACAGTGGGCGCTTAACTAACCAATCAGGCGCCTCTATTAGGAAGAATAGCATTTTCCCCCACTCGTCTGAAATTTCACCATTAGTGATTCATTCCTTTAAGTGTTGCCCTCACGCACTAGGCTCCCCTTCTAAGATGGAAGCACTCGTATGCCCACGTTGATCACATTTCTGAACGGTCTCCCCTCGATAAGGAAAGAACAGAAAGGGGAAGTCCAGCTGGACTTCGGGGACCTCACACGATGCTAGTCCTGCCCAGGGCTGCCGGACGGTAGGCTCCCCACGGCCCAGCCAGACTGCAGGCCTGATGGTAATAGCAAGGCACGAATGGGGGTTGGGAGGCAGGAGAAGAGACCCATTTCACAGACCCAGACAGATGTCACGGAGAGTAACCACCGCACTGGCCGGGACGAGAAGGCTGGAGGTTCAAGTCTTAACTCCTGCATTGCTGGCAGCCTGTTTAAAGAGGCCAGAAGAGGGAGAGCAAGCAGGATTCATAATTTTTACCAGGATGACTGCCAGAGAGGGCAAGAAACCCTCTCGGAAGAATTCCCATGTAATGCTGTCATGAGTAAGTCTTTTCCCACCTGACACAAAACCTAAAAGCCATAACGAAAAGACTGATAAATTCAATTACATTTTAAAACGTTTTCTACACAGTAAGAACTATCAAAAGTAAAATCAAAAGGAGAGAGATTAGGAAAATGTTTGCAACTCTTAACACAAGGAGTTCATCTCTCTCATATATAAAGAGCTCCCATAAATCAAAAAGAAAAAAGACCCAATAGAAATACGGGCTAAGGGTATGAAGAGAACATTCCCGGAAAGGTAATACGAATGACTCTTAAACATCTGGAAAGAAGCTGACCTCACCTGTAATAACAGAAACAAATCACAACTACTATGGAACCTACATAATTTTATTAACCAATGTCGCGACCCCCAATAAATTCAATTAAAATTTTTTTAAACTATAGAAAACCATTTTTACATATCTGACTGGCAAAGATCAAAGCATTTCATAAGTCTGTGTTGGCCAGGCTGGGCAATGTCGGTGCTCAGATTCACCCCTGACTGGCGTGACTCAGCACAACCCCTGGGGAAGGCAATTAAGTCTCAGCCAACAAAGTCACTCATGTACCTGCATACCTTTGACCTAGCAAATCCACTTCAAGTAATCTTTCCTACAAACACTTTCACCTGTGTGAAAAGACGTACGTAGAAAAGACGTACGTAGATTATTCACTGCGACATTGTAATAGCAAAAGACTGAAAAGAATGTGCCTGTCAGTCACGGGCTGGTGAAATAACTCATGCTACATCCTTACAATGGAATACTATGTAGCTGTCAAAAGGTGCAGCAGTGGAAACTGTCTGTCACAGGGCTTTCTGTGAAAAATCCACATGCCTGGAACGGATGGCGGAACCAAGACACGGAAAAACCAAAACTGTTGCTTTGACAGAGCGCACAAATCACTTCTTCATTTTCAGTTTGTTTCTGTTGTCATAACATAGCTTGTGTGATTTTTAAAAAGTTTTTAATAGAAAAAAAGATCTGTATACATAGTATCTGTAATTAACAAGTATACACTTAAAATTTTTTCTAAGGATAGATTTTATGTGTTCTTAAAACAAAAATGATAATAAAGAGTGTGAGGAAACTTTTGGAGTTGATGGATAGGTTTTTGGCATCGATGTGGTGATGATTACAGACTTATCTCCAAATTTATTAAGTTGTATACATTAAATATGCACAGGTTTTGTATGTCAATTGTATCTCAATAATGCGATTTTTAAATAAAGTAAAAAATAAAGACACTAACGGAAAAATTCAAAGAGCAACATAAGGCAATTGATAAAGTGACGCTCTAAATTTAATATTAATATGGAAAGACACGCTCCTAGAATGTTTGGCATATATGTGAATACATTAAAAATACATTAAAATCTTTTTAAAGAAAAAAAATATGAATCTTGAGTCCGTGATGTCTGACCCTGAGGAACCACGAAGGACTTGGAGGGGATTTAATGGGGGTGACACGGGCCGAGCACTGAGGCTGCACCCAGAACACGGCCCTTCCCTCCGCTCCACCCCCGTCAGGAGCCGCAGAGCTGGGGGTGGGCAGGGTCAAGGCGCCCTGCCTTCCACGAGGCCCTGGGGGTGGCCTGGCCTCTGGGGGTGGGGACATCGGTGCTCCAGCACCCCAGAACTGCTTTCTGGGGCCATGAGCAGCAACATGGGCTGACACTCCACGTGGTGTCCAGCGGGGCCTTGAAGGAGAGGCTGTCAAGCGACCTGACGTGAGGCGGAGGTGGGGATGTTGGTCCAAGCCACAGAGAGCTCCCTGCTGGGCGTCTGGTCCCCACCCCAAGCCCTCGAGGCCTGTCGATGGGAGAGAAAGCTCAATGCCCAGCCCTCAGGACACACTGCAACCTCTGAACCCAACAAAGAAACAGAGAAGGCAGAAACCAGCCAGGCCGGCGTCCACTGGCCATCCTCCTCCGAGAATCTCTGTGCCGGGAGCACCTGCTGGGAGCTGTGAGACAAGGCCGTCCAACCCGACTCCTCAGGGTGGGGTAGGGGTGCTCTCACTCTATTTCCAGCCAGGAGAACGGACTCTGGGATCCTGACCTACCTGTCCAAAGCCCCCTGGCCTGGAAGCAGTAGAGCCGGGATCCAAACCCAGACCTGCCCCACTCCAAGGCCCAGGCTCTTTCTTAGGCTCATGCCTGCACTGCCTGAGGTGTGCTCGGTCCAACAGCAGGGCCGGAAAAGCCATGCGCACATAGCCACACAGCCACAGTTTCTGGTCACAGGCGGTACAAGTCAACATTCTCCTCCTCCTTTAAAGATTCCCTGTGCACATGAGGAAACTAAGGCTCTGAGAAGTCCTGCAGGAAAGAAACCTGTTGATTTAAACACAGCTAACTATTGCCCAGGCTTTTTGGTTCATGGGATTCTCTTTGCACTGAATCCCCAACGAACGCCCTTTGGGAAATACGAACCTTGGAGTTTCTAAGAGTCAGTCGGAGCTTCTCCGCCAAGGTGGCTTCCTGGCAACTGTGGCCGAGAGAGGCCACTATCCACCCCTCTTCTGACAGCCTGGGGAGCTCCCCCAGGCCGGGGCCCCTACTCCCCCACATCCACTTGACCCAGGGCTGGGCTGGATGGGTGCACAGCGTGAGGACGAGCCCACATACATGCTGTGGGCCAGGGGACCAGCCCTGAGCTCGGCCTCCAGGTCGGGGTGAGGGGCAGACAGTGGGACAGCCCTGCCCTCGGTGGGGCAGGCCGTGTTCAGCTGGGGAGGCGGTCTGCCCTGCGAAAGGGCAAGCGGGAGCTCCCAACGCCGACCAGGAAAAGAGCCTCGGCTGCACTTCCTGCCTCTCACGCAGTGCAGGGAAGTGGCCCACCTGCCTCAGCCTCCCCACCTGCCACGGGTCAAGCGGTACAGGGCCGAGAGCCCTGAGCTGACTCTCAGGAGACCCAAGTCTCAGCTCTGCCCCTCACCCTCTCTGGGCCTGACTGCTCCAGGGGCAGGAAAGGCCTCCAGTGGGAGGTCGCTGCCCACTCCGACTGGCCGAGAAGGTAGCCAGAGGCCAGTGGGAAAGGCTCCCCGACCCAGAACTCAGCAAGCCATCCCCATTGCCCAGCGAGGCATCGCTGTGTGAAGCCGTTGCCTGGCCCAAAGGCTCCAATTGGGCTCCTGCTGTGCCGGCCACCCACACTGCCCAGCCCTAAGCCAAGGAGCTGAGACCCCACTTCCCTGTGGCTTCCTGAGCGAGGCCACGGGGGCATGCGAGGGACCGGGGCTGCCTGGTGAAGGCCGGCCCAGGGCCCACAAACGCCCTTCTGCCGGGGGGAAGCAGCCCCTGCCGACGAAACCCCCAAGCCTCCACCCAGCTTCCGGAGCTGCGCCAGACGGGGACTGGCAGGCCTGCCCGCCACAGCGGTCCCCGGAGCCGAGTCCCCGCCCGGCCCCTCCCACCCCTCGCTTCCACGAACTCTCGCCCTCCGAGCCAGCCTCCGGCTGGGCACGGAACTGCTGTGACACGGTCTTAGGCTGCAGCATCCCCACGTCCCCCAAACACAAGGCCCCCCCAGG
>NW_006433950.1:2516321-2524260 GCF_000325575.1 Pteropus alecto | reverse complement strand
CCCCCTTCCCTGTGGCTTCCTGAGCGAGGCCACGGGGGCATGCGAGGGACCGGGGCTGCCTGGTGAAGGCCGGCCCAGGGCCCACAAACGCCCTTCTGCCGGGGGGAAGCAGCCCCTGCCGACGAAACCCCCAAGCCTCCACCCAGCTTCCGGAGCTGCGCCAGACGGGGACTGGCAGGCCTCACCACCACAGCGGTCCCCGGAGCCGAGTCCCCGCCCCAGGCCCCTCACCCCTCGCTTCCACGAACTCTCGCCCTCCGAGCCAGCCTCCGGCTGGGCACGGAAGTGCTGTGACACGGTCTTAGGCTGCAGCATCCCCACGTCCCCCAAACCCAAGGCCCCCCCAGGACGGTCCGCCAAGGCTCCCTGCACCTGTCCGGGACCCAGAGAATACTAAGCCCCGTCCTGCTCACCCCTTGGCCAAAAAACTCCTCCACGGCTGCTGAGGTGTTCTTCACGGCTGTGTGATTTGACTTATTTCGGTTCCCCAAACAAGCCCCACCCTTTGGTCTCCAGGCTCTGGCAGCCTAAAAGCACTGCCTACCCTCCCACCCTCAAACGGCCTCTGCAAATGGCCTGGCAAACTCCTGCTCGCCCTGCGGAGCCAGGCTCAGCTGCCACCTCCTCCAGGAGGGCGGCCTGATTTCCTCCTGATCTGGATGCCGAGCCACCTCCGTGTCCCAGGTGCACTTCCCACCACAGCACAGGGCACCTGGCCTGTCACTCACTCCCCAAGGCTGATGTCTGGCCGTGCCCTGCCCGGCTTCCAGGTTCGGACACTGCCTGGCACATCGGGAACACACAAACCCCAAGCTCCACAGACTGGGCCACTGACAGTCAGGGGCTGGGCCCCAACCCTGGGGTCCCTAGTCCTGTCTGCATGAGCTCCGGTCGATCACCTGCCTCTCTGGACTCAGTTTCTCACTGGAGCAATGGGGATGAAAACGGTCCCCACTCCCCAGTCTATCCTGGCAGTGAAGTGACCTTTTGGCTATAGAAACTCCTTGGAAACCCAGAAACTGCATGTGGACAGAGGCGGACCTTGCTGTCCTGCACCTACCACGGGCCCCCAGGGCCCCGGGCCTCCATCCCAGAGTGCACTGGGCGGGGCAAGAGACCGACACGAGAAAACACAGGCAGGGTCCCCCCCAGCGGGCGTGGCGGGGGTGGGGGGAGGCGCGAGAACGGGGAGACGTGTAATAAATGAGCCGCATGAGGAAAAGAATCGCCAGGTGGGCAACAGTGTGGCCTCGGGCTGAGCCGTGGGGACGGCAGGAGGCCTAGCGGTTGAGAGCACAGGCTCTGAGGCCGACAGGCTTGAACTCCAGCTCCTCAGCAGGGGAGCTGTGTGACCTGGGGCACGGTGCATAAGGTCTCTGGGCCTCGGCTTCCTCGCAGAATGGACCCGTAACGGTACCTAACGCTCAGGGCTTCACGCAGAGGCTGGCACACGAGGACTGCAAGGAGCTGGGTCACCCCGGCTGGCTCCAGACACGAGGGGTGGGCAGCAGGAGACACTGACGCCAACGGGCACGGGGGGCACGCTTCAAGTCCCAGGGGTCTCGGTCTCATTTCCTGTCACCTCACCCCCCAAAAGCCAGCTCTTCTATTCCCTTGCTCCCCCGCCCCAGGCCCTGCCTGGCACTAGGGCAACCCCTCCCCAGGAGACCTGAGCACTGGCTTCTGGGAGTCTGGCTGTTTCAAAAGAGGCTGCTTGCCCATTAGCCCCAGACCCCATCAAAGCAACACCTCCACCAGACTTCAAAGGGCTCCTCCTCCCACAGTCGGAGGGAGGGACGAGGGAAACAGGTGTGGGAAGGCAGGAGCAGGAAGGGCAGACAGGGAGGTCCCAGGCCCGCCTGGCAGAGAGCTCCATGGGAGGCGGGGTCAGCCTGCCCACTGCAGAGAGTGGGGACTGAGGCCTGGAGGACCCGACTGGCCCTCAGCGCATGCCCCCCACACTGAGTGAGACCAGGAAAATGTGCGTCCATCACAGCCCCAACCAGGAAAACTCACGCTGGCTCTGAGGCTGTGGAACCCTCTGGGCCTCAGTTTCCCCGTCTGCGCAGAGAGCAGCTGCACCCAGGACTCTGGGCCTCTCTCCTCACGGTGCCGGTCAGAGGCGCCGGGAACCAACAACCCAAGTCCACTGCGCCTGAGGCAGTGAGACCGAGGCAGAGAGAAGGGTCTGGACCCTCGAAGACAGAGACACCCCCATCGGGGTACACTGGGTCCCGACAGGGGGGCACTGGCACCACCCTGCATGCACCCGCTAGGGGCCTCATGCTCCCCAAAAGCGGGGTCTGCCACACGGCCGACTGCAAGTGCCACCTCTCGGGTCACGAGCATCCCTGCTCCGTCAGCCCCAGCCAGGCCCAGGAGGAAGCAAGGGGCGGTGGGCCGTGGGGGCCAGAAACGTGGCTGAGAACTGGGGTGTCTGCGACGAAGACCTCAGTTAGCTCCTTTCCCCCAGGCACAGTCACAGGTAATTCCTTCTGCTGGTCAGCGTGGGGAGGGGTGCAGGCTGAGACATAAAGGGCAGGGTGGAAAGGAGGGTGCTCCTGGTGTCCCCCAGCCCCGGCTCTACACAGTGAGGGGGGCTCCACACAGAGCTGAGGACGGGGAGGGTGCCAGGTGGATGCCTGAGCAGCAGAGACACTTGAGTCCCCTCTTCTCCTGAGTCGAGGGCCCCTGAAGTGAGAGCCCTCATGTGGGGGACACCAGTCAAGAGGGGGTGTGAGGCGGGACAGCACTGGCAAAGGCAGGAGAGGGGCAAGCCCGGCCCAGAGCGCCTGAGAGGCCGTGAGAGAGAGGACTGGGGGACCCGGGGATCTAAGAGAAGGGGTTCCAGCACGCCCCAGACAGGAGAGACTGATCAGGTATGTGTGTTGGGGGAACCCAGGACCCCCACGGGCCTCTTCTCCAGGCCCAACATCAGCCGTCCTACCCATCCCAACAACGGGTCCACTCAGAGTCTCCCCAGCACGCCACCTGGTCAGTGCTCAGAAAATGCCCGTGAACGACACCTGTCAAAGAGATGAGCAGAGGACAGGAGAAAACTCGGCCCCAGGTGTCACGCGGAGAAGGGTCACCTGCAGAAGCTGAGCCCACCTCCGGCCCAAGGCTTATCACTGGCCCAGCCCCATGCCTGGAGGGCCCCCAGGGTGGGGTGAGGCATGTGGGGACAGCAGGAGTGGAAGCTGCGTCTGTCGCCCAGCAGGTCTGAGTCCAGGATTGGGCAACGCCGTGACGTGGCCACTTGTGCAATTCATGGGCTGCGGCAGGTCGAGCCGGATGCTAATGGCTGCTGGCATGTCCACCCTCCCACCCAAGGCAGGAAAGGCAGAGCAGAGCCCCGCGTGCAGCCACGTGATGGCGATAATGACAACCACCGCCAGCAAGTGCATGTCCTCACTTGATCCCAGGACCACCTGACACATTGGGTACCGTGAGCGACCCATTTCACAGATGCAAGAAGCTGGCTCAGTCCTTGGTCACTTCTCACGCTTCTAGGAGGAGGCAGAGTGGGCTTAGCCCTGGGCTACCACCTGAGCATCAGCCAGCTCTGCCAGGAGGCGGGGGGCTCCAGAAGACCCCTGCTTCTTGGCTGCTGCTCAGATCCAGTGGTCTCAGTCAACGAGCCAAACCAAGCCCCAGCTCTTGGCTACATGAGTCTTTTTAACCATAGTAAACACCCAAAAGGCCCACCACCGGCACCTCCGTCCCAAGCCCGAGACCCGACCCCACAGAAGGCCAGACGCAGCCACTCCGACACAGGCGTCCAGGGGGACCCGCTCTGCCTGCTCCCTCGGAGGCTCGACACTTCCCCAGGGGGGCTGAGCGCCACCCTCCGCCTGGGCAATGAGCTGCGGGCCGCTGAGATCAGCTCAGGGGGAAGGGCCCGGGACAGCAGTGGGGAAGGGACAGGGCGGAGGGTCGGGCCACTGGCCACCTCGCAGTGGTCCCTGGTGATGGCGGGTGGGACACCCAGAGGGCCTCCCAGCAGAGGCAGGACTGGAGTGCGTGTCCAGAACACAGGGCCCGACTCAGCCCCAGCCGCCCTGCAGCCGGTATAGACGAGGGACCGGGGCGGGGCCTCCCTCGGAGGAATCTGGTTCCTGACGCCCCAGTGAGGGCCACCCCCAAGCCGCCCTCCACAGCCACCAGAGCCCCTGGTGAGCCTCGCCCCGCCCTGCCCAGCCCCTATGCAGACAGGCGGTTCTCCAGGAGGGGTGGCGTGTGCGAGTGGACGCCCCGGGGACCGGCGCGCTGTGTGCCCCAGGACAAGACAGTGCCCTGCTAGGGGCGGATGACACCTACCACACAGGGCAGAGGGGGAGGAGGGGGTGCGTTTAACCAACAGTCACAAGCTGCAACGTCCCCAAAGCGATGACAAATCAGACCTCTGCAAAGCACTTTTGGCCTGTTCGGAGGCCCCACTGCCACCTGTCCCACCAACGCGCCCCCTCCCCAGGCCCACAGAGGCCCTGCGAGATCCCCCCTCACCCCGACCCCCCCGGAAAATGGCCACCAGTAAACAGCCGCTCCTCCATAAACTGCCACCGGAGACTTCCCCCTCGAAGCTCACACCTCCCCTTCCTAGGCCAAGCGTCCAGAGCCATCCCAGGCCTCCCCTCCCCCACACCCACACCTCAGGAAAACCCCGGGAAGCCCGGGGCCCGTGTGGAGGTGGCGGACCCACAGCCCGGGCCAAAACGAAGGCCTCAGACAGGCCTCCCGGGAGGGGCCCGGCCGCCCACACTTCCTGCAGGGCCAATCCCTTCACACTTCCCCTCAGGCCGCCTTGCTTCTCTCTCCAGAAGCTTCTCTAACCTTGTCCGAGGCAAAACACACTCATGAAGTCACAGATTCAAGGTCCCATTTACAAGGTTTTTGTTCCTGGAACACATTAAAATAAACCCCAAACACGTTTTAAACCTGGTCATCCACATCCAGGCTAAAACCACCCCAAGGCTCCCCGGGGAGCAGCACCCCCACTCCGAGAAAGGCTGGGCTCATCCCAACTCACATCGTCCACTTGTGTGGCCGAGGCCGCTAGTGACAGCCTACGGGTCACACAGCCACTCCAGGCAGAGGCAGCCCGGCCTCCGGCCGCCTGTCTAGGCCTTGGGGGCCAGGGGCCTGTCACTCGGAGGCCCGCCCAGCCCTCTGCTTCCCTCCCCCTCCCCTCCCCTCCCCAAGGGCCAGGGAGGAAGCCCCTCTCCCCCACTCTGTGCCAGCGGTGACAGGGAAGAGAAGGGCTCCTGCTTCTCCCTGTGTCTGTGTGCACATGTTCGATATGCAGAAAGATCTGGAAGGACCCGCTCCCAGTGGCACATACGAGTCCCCGGGCCTCGGGGTGGGAGGGGTGGGAGGGAAAGGGAGCTTATTCCGTCTTCTTGGGGCAGCTTGGTTTTCTTGTCTCTTGGCATCACTTTCAGAGCTTGGGATTTTTTGTTTATTTTTTTTTTAACCTAATAAAATAAATTCACTCGCCCTTCCCTCGCTAATTCTCACTGTCACTGAGAAAAGTAAAGTGCACTTGTACACGTGAAATTACAGCCTTGGAAAGAGACGCGGACGTGAGTCTGCAGTTCACAGAATTCTAGGAGAAACGGGCCACGTGAACCGCACCGTGGAACAAAACGGCACCTTCCTGTCAGGCCGCGAAAGGCCAGTGACAGGCTGTCTCTGGTCCTTTACCCAGGAGCCGGCCCGCCCGGCCATCTGCCCAGGAGGCCCCGAGAGCCTCCCTCACCCCGAGTGCAGACCCCGTGCACCCTCTCCCAGGCCAGGTCCGCCCGGCGGCGGATGCTGTTCTGCGGTCCCCTTAGGCCCGGGCTGCTAGCACAGATGGCGCTCCGTCCCCACACTCCGCTTTACCTGGCTCTCCTCCAGGGCCCCTGGGCGGCTGGGCCAGGGTCCGAGGCGGCTCGGAGGTGGCCCGGCCCTCGCCTGCCTTGCCTCAGCCAGCATCCAGGCTCACACATGTGAAGGCTCCTTCCACCGGCTACCTAATGAGAGTGAGTCACATCTGGAACCCACAACTTCCTGCTCTGGCCGTGGAGGCAGCAGAACGGCGAACAATGAACCTCAGCTCAGCGCCACTTGAGGTGCGGGGGGCCCCTCTCCCAGCCTCGGCGGAGCCCTTGACAGGATGGGGCTGTGGGGGCGCTGTCAGGCCAGGCTCCTGCCTCCAATGACTTCACGGAAATTGGAAGCTTCAAGCTGGAACGATTTTCAAAAAGTACAAAATAAAACGAGCACCAAAAACCTCCATGAGAAGCCCCGAGACGGCGGCTGGAGGCAGAGAAAACGCATCGCAATGAGCGATTTGAGGCGAGAGCGGCCGCGCCCCGAGCCTCAGGTCCCCACCTGAGAGGCCTGCTGCCTCCCCATGGCACAGCTGCCCCATGCTGGGGCCAGGCCGGAGCCCCCCGAGGACCCCTGCAGCCCTGCGCCCCACGCGGCCAGGAATCAAACCCCAGCTCCCCCCTGCTTTGCCAAGCCTCAGTTTCCCCACTGGGACCATGGGGAGCTCAGTGTGAGGCTGCAGACTAGCGAGGGCAGCGAAGCAGGGAGCAGAGACCTCCTCCCAGGACAGAGGGGGTCCTCACGGAGCCCTCTGAGCCTGCGACATGGGGTCCTGGGGACATTTTCTACCTTTTATCCTGACGGTAAATCCTGCCATTTGCTAACAAAGTGCAGAACGGAGCCCGATGTACCCAGCTAACACCTCCTGCCCTCCCCAGGCCTTCCTTCCAGAATTTTCCTCAGTGGAGGCAGTGGTCAGACTCTTCCCTGCTGACTGGCTCCACCCCCAGCCGCAGCCACCCCTCACACCGACCATCGGTCCCAGCAGGCAGGCCAGTGGGCCTGGTGATCCGCGTGTGGACACTGTATGCTGGCCTCACGCACGGCCTCGTGTCAAGCCCCATGATGGGGGTCCTGCTAGCATCCCTCTTCTACAAAGAAGAAACTGAGGGTCAGAGAGGCCAGTCGACTGCCTAAGCACACACAGCTAAGACAAGACAGAGCCTGGATTCAAACTTGTGTCTGTCTGACTCTGTCCTGTGCCCTCGGCCATACACACCACGACCCTCCTGGGAGCAAGGAAAGGCTCCCCGGGGAGCAGGCTGCTCCGACTCGCACACCACCCTCCTCGGCAGCGTGCCCCGCCCCGTCTCCGAGCCCTGGCGCTCGCTGCTCCCAAACCTGCTGGACCAACTTTCCCTCAGCATCAGACACGGAAGACTGGTTTCTGCTCGCTCGCTGTCAAAGCCCGGCCTCTTCCCAGTAGGCAGGACCCCTCTCGGTTGCTGAGGACAAAAATGTGACTCAGACACAGCACCTGTCATCCAGGCTCCCAGCTTAAGACATGGCCACCCGATGGCATGACACGGAGACCCAGGACAATCATCCATGAAGGCCAGATACATCGTTCAGGGCTCAGGGGAGAGACGTCGCCCAGCTGGAGAGGGTTCAGGGCCTCCCTGAAGGAGGCGACCCCAGATGGGGGTGTCCCAGGCCGAGGGGTGTCCGGCCCACTTCTGTCTGGTGCACGGGAGTCACAGGCTGCAGAGAGCGGTGAGGCCAAGAAACAGTGGGCAGGAAGGAAAGAACTGCCTTGGAAACACGCCGGAGAGGTCGGTCGGTCGGCCAAGTGACACACAGGACAAATAACGCGCACGCCGACCCCGCTCGGCAAAGCCAGACGTCGCGCCGCCCCCCGCCCGGAGAAGAAGCCCCCAGGCCTCGGTGCGCCGTGAACCCCGGGGGGTTTTCTGGGGAGGGGCGTGAGCTGGGAAACAGCTCTCTGTCCTCCCGTCACCTCATCCTTTTCCCACAGGGAGAGTCGGGGTCTCGCCGCACCCCTGAGAGAGAGATGAGCCATCGGGCTGGCACTCGCCCCCCAGCTAGCCCCCCGTCCCCGTGAGAC